>NC_133769.1:35272689-35286505 GCF_003597395.2 Chelonoidis abingdonii
GAGAGGTCCCATAAGTGAGCACAAATTAAAAGAGCTAGCCTCTTCAAGCTTGGAAAAGGGAGACTAAGGGGATATGATAGAGAGGGGGATATACTAAAATCTGAGTGATGTTAGAATGGATAAGGAAAATATTAATTTACTTATCCCATATACCAAAGAACGAGGGGGGGGGCCGAGGGCGGGGTGGCCGCGCGTCACCAAATGAGAATTTCATAGGTAGCAGGTTTAAAACAAAAAAAGGAAGTTTTTCTTCAAGCAAGCGCACAGTTAACTTGTGGAACTCCTTACCTGAGGAGGTTGTGAATGGCTGCGGCATAACAAGTTAAAGGGAATGATAATTCTTGTGGCTAAGTCCATTAAAATGGCTATTAGCTAGGAAGGGTAAAGAATGGTTGTCCCCTACCTCTGTTCATCAAAGGATGGAGATGGGATGCAGGAGAGAGTCACTTGATCATTCCTGAAAGCGCAGAGAGCTCCTGTCGGCACCTAAGACTAACAGACTGGGGTTTGGGTGAGCTTTCTGGGTGAATACCCACTTCGTCAGACGCATGGTAGTGAATTTCCAGGGGTAGGTAGATAGTTATATGCTAGCAAGCAAGCCTAGAGATAACCGAAGGTTAGTTCAGTCAGGGAGGATGGGGCCCTGTTCTAGCCAATAAGGTTGAAAACCAAGGGGAGAAGAAACTGGGTCTGTAATTGCAAGCCGTTCACAGTCTTTGTTTTAGTCCAGAGCTGATGGTGTCAAATTACAAATGAACTGAAGCTCAGCAGTTTCTTCTTTGAAGTCTGGTCCTGAAGTTTTTTTGCTGCAGGATGGCCACCTAAGGTCTGCTATAGTGTGCCAGGGAGGTTTGAAGTGCTCTCCACAGGTTTTTTGTATATTGCCATTCACTGAATCTGATTTGTGTCCATTTATCCTTTTCGCGTAGTGACTTCCAGTTGGCCGATGTACATAGCAGAAGGGGCATTGCTGGCATAGATGGGTATATACATTGGTGGACGTGCAGGTGAATGAACCATGATGGGTGGCTGAACTGGCGTTAGGTCCGGTGATCGTGTCGCGGTGCGTGATAATATGTGCAAGAGTTGCATCGAGTTTTGTGCATGGATTGCGTCCTGAGTAGAGTTATTATTGGTACGGTGTGCAGTTGCGTGAGAATACGTTCAGGCGTTGCGGGTTGTCTATGGGCAAGATTGTCCTGGCACCCAAGCGACCTTGAAAGTTTGCGATATTGTCCAGGTATGGTGTGATCCCTGATGAGTGCGTTGGGGGTTTTAGCTGGGGCGATTGTATGTGATGGCCAATGGATTCATTCCTGGTTAGCTTCACTCCCTCTGGGGCACCTGGGCATTGCGCCACTGGTCAGTAGACAAGATACTGGGCTAGATGACTTTGGTTCATGACCCGGATACGGCCGTTCTTATGTTCTTATTCTACAGCTAAAGGCAGCTGTTTTTATGTTTTATCTAATGGTAGGTATCAGTGTTATTCAAGGGCCGAATCATTCAGCAATGGGGCAACGCCAACCTCTTCTTAGCCTGCACGATTCTAGTGTCTGTAGAGCCTGATGGTTGTAGTTTTACCAAACATCAAGCTCACTGGCTTCCTATGTCAGGGCAGTGCTTTTCTCCAGGGTATTATGTGAGATAAGCGATATGTCTACACTGAGCTGGAGGTATAATTCCACTCAATAGACATACCCATGCCAGCTCTGATCAAACTGCATTGCTAAAAATAGAGGGTAAACTCATGGCAGTGGAGAAAGTCTAGCTGCCCTGAGTAGGATCCAGTCAAACTCCATAGTATGTATTGTGTGCAAGGCAAAACCTCCCACTCTTGTGCTATGGCAAGTTCCACTTCTATTTTTTAGCATGCTAGCGTGATCAGAGCTGTTACCTATATATCTCCTCAAGTTTTGAATTTGTACACCTTCCAGTCTAGTGTAGACAAAAGTGATCCCAATCTCTTGGGGGAGAGCAATTCAATTTGCCATTCCTGGTGGGAGGACTCTGCTTACAGGATGTAGTGATCAGGTCAAGAAATGGGAATGCCACAAACTTAAAATTGTAATGTGGACCGTGGTGCTTGGTCACGGAGGAAGCATTGTCTTGTGGTCAGGTGTTTAGCCCTTTGACCCTGCTGCATAAACGATAGTTAAGGGTTAATGTCTATTTTCACCTGACCAAAGGGTACCAAACTCCTGACCCTAGAGACCAATCGAGAAACAAGATTTGTTTCAAATCTCAAGAGGGAAACTTTGAGTGTGGTCTTTCTCTCTCGTTGCTCTCGGCTCTGAGAGTGAATGTTCTCTCCAAGCTTTCTAATCTTCGTTCAAGTGTAAGTACAAAGGTAGAAGCACTCGAACTAAGAATTTGTATATTGTTAATATTGAAATATAATTACATTGGTTAGTTGCGAATGTATCGTTATAATTGCTATATCTTTTCTGGATAAGGCTGTTGTTCATGTTTGTCTGTTAAGGCAATTGAGCCTACTGATATATGTCACCTTGATACAGATACTCATTTTTATGTCTTTGTCTTCTTTTTTTATATAAAGCTTTCTTTTTTAAAACTTTGGAATTTCTTTCTAGTTGAGCTCAGGGGGATAGAATCCTGTGCCGGTTACGGTATCTCTCAGGAAAGACTGGGGGGGGAAATCTCTTTGTTTCAGGAGTTGCCAAAGCTTAACCTTTGCAAGACCTCTGGACCGAGGTAAAGAAAACTGGATCTGCTCTGCTCCCTTTGCATTTTCAAGAATTGAAATAGGTGATACGTATCCAGGGCCATCCAGGAGGGAGCCTGAGGAAATAAAGGGAGACAAGGAGGGTTATATTTCCCTTGTTAGACTCAGGCCTGAGTCTTGGGGTTCCCCCAGAGGTTTTGGGGACAGAGTGCGCCAGGACACTGGAATCTGGCGGTGGACCAGTGGCTATCAGATCTAAGCTGGTAATTAAGCTTGGAGGTTTCATGCTAGCATCTTATTTTCTGAACTCTAAGGTTCAGATCTGAGTAGGAAAGCTATGACACCTGCAGAGGGGATTTTAGTAGGGGACCATGAGGCAGTATTTAGCATTATTTTCTCAACAGGAGATCTCTACCTAAAATGTCCATTCTTTGTCTGCATCTGTTATACAAAACATGAGCAGCTACCTGAGCGATCGTCTAGTGAACTAACATACATCTTTATACAATTTCAAGTAGACAGTATAATTATATATTATTATGTGGTTAGAAATTTTTCAAGGATGAGATGACTTGTTTTTGGGCACAGAGGACCCATATGAATGGGAATGCATCCCCATCAAGCCTGAGCAAGGGTCCATTACCTCCCCATTTCAGTGACTCTGATATTAGCCTCCCTACAAAGGGAATCACAGGTTTTCCCTAACCCACTTTATCTTGATTCATGACATTACAGTGTAATCCCTCTGCCTCTCTTCTTCCATGGCATAACAAGAAATTGTTTGTTTCAGTCACCCTTTGGCTGGTTAAGCATTCTTCTTTTAAGGGTCTTAGCAGCACCCAGTAAAGCCACTAGACTATACAAAAGTAAACTGCAGTCATATAGACATGATGCTCCAGAATATGAGTCTTCAGTAATACGTTACTCTTGTTCTAACAAACTGGGTTGGATCAATAAGGCATTCTTCTTTAATGTTACTGGGTTTTCATTCTAAAAACATTCATTCCAGGAAATATAAAATATGCAAGCTGGTTTAAACTAGTAGCTTAAAGTTAGAACAGTTTCAGGCAAGAGTTCTCTAAAACCAGATGAAGGTTTACAAAGGGAAGACTTACAAAATTTAAACAAAGAGAGTTGATGAGCTAAATCTATTTGTATTCCTGGGACATGGCTGAATGCTCCTCTAAAATTATAAGACCCAGATATAAGATGTTGCTAAAGATGGACTTTGTCAGGAACACCAGGTATAGTAGTAGCCAACTATGGGTACTGTCAAAATATCTGCAAGTAATGTAGTAACCCAGCTTGCTTGGGATGTTGAAATCATGTAATATATATTTTCAGTGACTGAAACAAATACCTCGTTGGGAGAAAAACTGAGGATATCAATTTAGTGTAGATATTTTTAGGAAGAGGGTGATTTCTAACCCTGTTTTAACCTTTAATGCAGCTTTCAGTCTATTTACATCATGTTAACATAATGGGCCTGAAACTCTAAATTTATGCTAAAGAATTGTTAATCAAGATGTCCATGAAAATTTGCAAAGAAAGAGAGAGAATAAAAATGTTAGCAAGCAGATTTTACATTGCTTATAGAGTGAAAATATACCTAAAATATACCTATTTTTCAGACTAATTTTTGCAGCTGTTTAAATATATATATTTGTAATTAGCTCTAAACTACTTGAATGATAAGTTATAAGATTGTGAGGAGTAAGTGTCAAAAGCTCAACATGTTCTTAATTAATCATTTATTTTTCCCTTTGTAGTTAGAAGTGTTATTGTCTCTGTTGGCCAAAATTCTTGTGGCCTTTTTTACACTGGAAATGTGGAGTGCATTAAATGTAACTATCCAGATGACTAACTGCAAGGTAGACATTCAATAGCAATTATACAATAATAAGTTACACATTTAGTTGCAAATTTGTGATACAAATAAACAAAGAATAGGGGTTATAAAAGACCTGTAGATTGTAAACCACCTTGGCTCAGTGCAAGCTGATAGCTTGGTGACCCCAGGCCTTTCTGTAACATGGTGTCATCCCTTTAGTTAGGACAACTTGACCTGAATAAATCAAACCAGGCTTGATGACCTGATGTCTCAGAAATTAATTATTTAACAAGAAACTATTTATTACAATATCTCCAACAGCGCATACCTTACTTATTCATGGGCATGTGTTTGTTGTGCCACCTCACAGAGTCTTGTTAACTTTTGCTGCTTTTGTGGTGATGAAAGGAAAATGATGCTCTATCACTAACATGACAAATAAACAATAACAGATGCACAAGTGTGTCTAATCTAAATAAGGCCCTGGAGCATTCATGTGGAATGCCCTAATGGTATGAACTTGATTGGCTTTGGGAAATTCCCATGTTTAAATGCAAGTCTTCATAAAATATATTTTTCAATAATGCATTGTGTTGAAAAATTGTCCTCTATTTCCTGCAGTCCCCAAGAGAGGATGTTTTTTTTTCTCCCCAAAACCTTGTTCTATTTGCGATGCCTGTATAAATTGCTACTGTATGTAACAGTACTATTTTTATATAAGCAAAGAGTCTAACCCATCTCAAGTGCAGAATATTGTGCGTGTGTGTGTGTACTTTTTTAAAACTTACTAAAAATACCTGAACATTCAAACTAATAAAATTATTTTATATTTTATAAAATATATATTTTATATTATATTTTATAACCAGCACAGCATAATAGATTAAGAAGATTCAGAAACTTCAGTTAGCAGAGATTGTTGGTACCTCTTTGCTGGGAGGTGCTTCCTGCAAGAAGCTCAGTCTCACTTATTTATAACTTATATTACAATACTTACAGTAATTGGTGGAAACCAAAGCTACATTGTGCTAGGCACTGTACAAATCTTTAGCAAAGAGAGTCCCTGTCCCAGAGAGGTTACAATTGAACTTTTATCTACCCGTTGTCTAGTGCCTTAAACATTTGTGGAAACACAAGGAAACAATGAGATGTTGGTGAGCATAAAAAACAGTGGTCACAGCAAACCAACTGCTGAACTACTGTTTTGCAGGCATCGCAGCAAAGAAGAATTTTAAGGAGGGATGCGAATGATAATAAAGTGGCTTTGCAGATGTTAACAGTGAGATTGGCAATGATTTCCAGTTTCTTTCTAGGTGCAATCTAAGCTACTAGTTTTCATTTGAATCCTTAAAATGGTTTGGAGCAAGTCAACCTAGAAACTGCTTCTGTTTTTTTGATAATATATACCATGTAGCTGTACCCATGTCATTCCCAGGCTATTTGACAAGGTGGGTGAGGTATTATCTTTTATTGAACCAACTTCTGTTCATGAGAGAGAGACAAAAAAAAGACCTCTGTGGCTTGAAAGCTTGTCTCTCACCAACAGAAGTGAGTTTAATAAAGTATATTATCTCATCTGCTATATAATGATGTGACATTTGCAAGCAGCTTAGGCAATCAAACTAGCATCTATTTGCTTTGTATGGTGGAGCTAGTGGCAGGATGTTTTCAGTGAGGGATATTGTATGCTGGAATCTGCATTCCCTGGTCTTGGTCTAACAAAGTGGGTTCTGTTAGCCTTCAGAGCTTCAATGCAATGTGTACTTATGTTTCTTAGTGTTCAGAGGAGAGTTAAGAAGGAAGTTATCAGTTGCGGTGGGTGGGCTTGTTAGATAAGGTTTTGTATGGCCATTGATGCAATTCATTTCTGATTCTGGTACATGAATTTATTTCATTATTTTGTATAAAGCTGCTGTGTTTGCACCTAGAGTACAGAATACACACCTTTATAAATCTAAAGAAATAAAATACAGTTTCCAACTGGAGGTACATGTGTTGCCAAAGGCCTCGAGAAATGCACTTACCATGAATAAAAGAGGTAGAAGTGAACCTCCAGCAGAAGGTAGATAAATGCATCTGGATGCCTCGCCGAAGTTTAGAATACATCTTACGCTCCAATCCTGCATGGTGATGAGTACACTCAGCTTCGGGAGAAGTCAGTGAAGATGAGGGGGCTCAGCATCTTATAGGATTAGTCCCTAGATGTTTTCTCTCTTCTTCTCTCTGTTCATTAATTTCATTGGAAGCTTAGAGAGTATCAGTTTTACGAAACTGATCCATACCAGGTGGTGAATAGGCTTCTCATTGTTATAGCTTTCCTGGTCTTTACAAGATTAGACAATGTCTTGTGAATTCATTTCAATGTTGATTACACTGTCATTGTGTGTGCTCTGTGTTTTATGCAGGAGAAGAATGAGATGATCAAGTTGGTATACTCTGAATAGATTTAAAAGATTGCAAGGTGGCATTTTTATTGGAGAAGTGGAATTAGTATAAAAATATACTGTCAAAACATGTTGTTCTAAATGCTGAGCTGATGATTCTTTTTATTTTGCTCTGTTTCCCGAATGTGTCATTTAGAAAAATTAAGAGAGCTGCTATTTTCTGGAATTAGTTTGTCTGATACTGAAATGTCTGAGGAGTTGTAGTGATATTTTTTTTTTTGTCTTTCATGATTTCTTTCACTGGTTTTATGTTGGTACTTTGTATCTTGAATATTTAACTTTCATAAAATATCTCTTTTATGAATGTAAAGTTGGAGTTAAATGGGTATGAGTTCTGTGAAAAGCAATTTGAGCTAGATTATGAATAGATATTCATTTAAAAACATCAGGATCAAATATCCAATCCAGCTGGCTTAAATTTCCAGTGGTCAATTTTCTGCAGTTGTCATGCAGTGCCAAATCTAAGGGCCAAATTGTGACACTTCACACTGCAGCCACTCTGTTCTAGGGTTGGGAAAAAAGGGTCTCTGTACAACACGTTTAGTAGTACTTAATTACAATGCAGATGGAGGAGAAACCTTTTCATAGACCATATGTTTCCCTCAAAATAGGGAAATACATCGTTGAGAAGCATAGATAAAGAACACTATTTATTCAGTGTACCTATTTAATAAAAGGTTAATAAAATAGATTGGCTGGATGATGTCTGTCATAGCTCCAGAAAAAGTAGATCCTTTTTTTCTTCTCTCCCAAATCATTACATATATTTTTGAATATAATGTTTGTTTCAGGCAATAACTTGGAAAGCTTTAAGAGCTAGGGTTTGTTCTCCATTTCTTATACATCTGGAGTAAGCCCCTGGACTCCGTGAACTTTCTTGGGATATGCACAGGTGTGACAGCAAAATTTGACTTCAGGTATTTCAGTGTTCCCTGTGAATACACCTTAAAAAATCAGTATACATATTTTTCAACTCAGTAAGTTGTTTGGGTTTTTTTATTATTATTATTATTGTTTTTTTTAAACCTTCTGGAAGAGGAATTAAGATATAAGGAAATTATTTTCATGTGCATTCATATTTTTTTAATTGTTTTATAAAGTATCTAGATCTATAGATTAGATCAGTGGTGGGCCACATGTGGCCCATCAGGGTAATCCGCTGGCAGGCCACCAGTTTGTTTACATTTGCATGGCCGCCCATAGCTACCAGTGGCCATGATTTGCCATTCCCGGCCAATGGGAGCTGTGGGAAGCAGTGGCCAACACGTCCCTGCGGCCCATGCCGCTTCCTGCAGCTCCCATTGGCCGGGAATGGTGAACTGCAGCCACTGGGAGCTGCAGGTGGCCATACAAATGTAAACAAACTGTCTGGTGGCCTGCCAGCTGATTACTGTGACGGGCTGCAGGTTGCCCACCACAAATCAGATGGTTTGACTTAATTTAGAAGCTATTTCCACCTCTTTTTGACAAGACTAAAATGGTGAAGACAATAACTAAGTCAGCAAGCCAATTTAATCATTATTGGTCAAATATTTAGAAGATCTTGGAATATCAAGTGTTAATCTCGCTTTAAAATCTGGCCATAAATGCCACAAGGAGATTGTGATGAGCATTTCTGAACATCTGTCCATATATGCCATCATTAGACAATCATGGGTAGAGTTTGCATTTACTTTGGAAAGTGGTTGAAAATTTGACTATAGAACTATATAGGAACAGAATATTTGAGCCTCCTCTCTCTAACCTTAGGATAGGTTATGTCTAAAGCAGGGGTTCTCAAATTTCATTTCACCACAACCTCTTTCTGACTATAGGACCCCAGGAGGGGGGACCAAAGGCTGAGCCTGCCCAAGTCCTGCCACCACAGGCTTGGGCTTTGGCCCTGGGCCCCAGCAAGTTTTAAGCCAGCCCTGGTGAGCCCATTAAAATGGGGTCGTGACCCACTTTGGGGTCCTGACTCACAGTTTGAGAACCACGGGTCTAAAGTATGGTTAGCAATGTGATGACTGTTGCTTTATATAAAGCACCTCATTGTGTTAAATTAATTCTGTAGCAGGCTAGTATAAATGACCCACCTCAGTTTATTTCTAACTAGATTAAAAGATGATACCCCAGGTGCAGCCTATGAACTCTACAGATAGACCAGTTACAGTGTTAGCATTCTAGAAGGCCTACTCAGTGCAGTCCTTTGACTTGTGGCAGGACGATAAAGTGAAGAGATGTTAGGTTCTAGAAGTTGCTGATATTCTTGGTTTCACTCTGAGATGCTGTATATCTCCTAAGCTTCTCCTATGACATGAATGGTCCGTTCTCTGTTTAACACCTGTTGTCTAAAATCAGCACTTACCCTGTGGAACAGACTTGATCTCTATCTTGATCTCTATCTCTGCCTCTATCTTGCTGGTACTTAATGACAGGAATAACATGTAATTGTCTCTCATCACATACACTCAGTGTGAGTGTGTGTGTGTGAGAGAGGACCCATTGCAACAGTTCTGCTTCAGAATGCATGTTTCTTCAAATCATCAAGACCCAAATTGAACCTGTGTACTGAAAAGACAGCCTTCATACTGGAAACAATGGAATGTTCACTGGATGACTGAGAGCAGAGTTTGACACTATGATTTTATTTGCAAGGCTGTTATCATTTTGTTTGTTTGCTGTTGTTCGTTTGTATTATGCTAGAGGCTCCAATCGAGATTAGGGTGCTGTGGTGCCAGGTACTGTATAAAATAGAGTCCCTGCCCTAACAGCTTACAAATGAATATGCAAGTAATATTATCCCTGTTTCACAGAAACTGAGGCAAAAAAACGGATTAAGTGACTGGCCCAAGGCCACACAGGAAGTCTCTGGCAGAGGTGGGAATTGACACCAGATATCCTGATTAATGGTCTATTATCTCAACCATCTTTCTCCCAGTTTAGAAAACTTATAAATTTTACATGGGAGTTTTTCCCCAGACCTCATATTCCTCTTCTGTCACTTGGATTTCTCTTTACAGTTTGGGATATTTCATTTGCATGTTCACTTCTCATTCTATTAGTTTCTTTTATACAATGAACTTTTCAGCATAATCTTTCATCAGAAAAGGCCTAGTCATTTAGATTATTTTTAGAAATCTAGAAAATGTAACATACCATGTCTATGAATACCAAAGAATAATTAAATAAACTAGGCAAGAGGAACTGAACTACAGAGCAGTGCATATGAAAGGGATTTGTGAATAATCATTGGATTTATTCTGCAAATGTTTAGAAAATGAAACATTTTGTACAATGCCAGAAAACACATGCAGTAGAATATCAATCTAGAAGAAATTGAGATGGGATTATATCGTTCAGGGAGCAAGTGAAACCATCTGTGTTTAGATCTAAACAAAGCCATTTCAAATTTCCTTTTAAAACAGGGAAAAACAGGAAGTGCTGATGTTAATATTACTTCATTTACTAATTCATGAGTATTTGGGAAGGTTCATTTGTGGTCAGAGCAACACTTTAATATCACGAGTTGGTCAGTCAGTTGCTGATGAGCATTCTAGCATGAGACATGGGCTTTGAGTTTAATTACTGTATCCAGGTTGCCAGAGTGGCAATTGCAAATGGAGTATTACAATTTTAGATTTCTTTGGTTAAGGTTCATTTTTGAATAAGATTATGCTCTCGCTACTATTCATTGTTCAGTCTCCTGTGCTTGTTTAAGCACTGAACAAGTGTAAACAGGCTCAGCTTTTGGAAGTTGGAGGAGAAATGATCAGTATTACAAAATATATCAAACAAAATCTAAACTGTAGTATATTTTGAACATTTTGTTTAGGTGAAAACCAGCTTTACTGACTGTTCTTAACCCATCAGTGTTTACCGTGTTCATCAATAATAGGAGAATATTCAGAGATGCTTCTGACATTTGTAGAGGGCATTTTTTTCCTTTTATTGATAGTTGTGGGTGAGTGAGCTTTCAGATATAGAAAGCAAAAGGCTTGTCCTGCAAAGCTTTGTATATTTCTTTGATTGGAAAATTTCCCATGAACTAAATCTTTTCTAATTAAAATATCAACTATGCACTAATCTGCATTTTTCTACATTAAGAGAGTTCTACATATCTGAAGGAAAACAATTTTCTACATGGCAATATATTGCTGCTTTTTTCCCCCCTCCATCATTTGGTATTTCTTAACCCTCAGAGTTTTCTGTCCTTAAATATTTTTTCTTATTCTATTGCTGAATAGAATCTAACCCAGGGGTCGGCAACCTTTCAGAAGTGGTGTGCCGAGTCTTCATTTATTCACTTTAAGGTTTCACGTGCTGGTAATACATTTTAATGTTTTTTAGAAGGTCTCTCTCTCTATAAGTGCATATATTATATAACTAAACTAGTGCTTGTATTGTAAAATAAACAAGGTTTTCAAAATGTTTAAGAAGCTTCATTTAAAATTAAATTAAAATATTGATCTTACGCTGCCGGCCTGCTCAGCCTGCTGCTGATCTGGGGTTCTGTTCACCTATGCCAGCAGCGGGCTGAGCGGGGCCTGCGGCCGGGACCCTGGCTGGCAAGGGTCCGGCAGCCAGGACTGCAGACCGGCAGCGGGCTGTGCAGGGCTGGCGGCTGGGACCCCAGGCCAGCAGTGGGCTGAGCAGCTCAGCCCACTCCTGCTCAGGGGTTCCATCTGCCAGCTCCTGCCAGCTGGGATCCCAGCTGCTGGACCCACTCAGCCCACTGCCGGTCTGGGGTCCCGGTCCTGCCCACATACAGTGGGTACCTACCTTCTGCCTGGTTCTGGCCCATTCTTTTCCTCTCTCTGCACTGAGCTGAGCGTGGGAGTGCACTGAGCACAGGGCTGGGGGTGAAGGGTCTGGCCAGGAGCTAGAATGAGGGAGGGGGCTCAGGGTTGGGGTAGGAGGTTTGGGTGTGGGGCATTTACCTGGGCAGCTCCCATTTGGTGCAAGGGGTGCAGGTGGGAATGTGGGGTGTGTGCAGGAGCTCTCATTTGATGCTCAGGATGGGGGTGAGGATGTGGGGGGTGCAAGAGTCAGGATGTGGAGGGTCATGGGGGGCTGAGCATGTGGAGGGGGTAGAAGAATCAGGGCAGAGAGCTGGGGGCAGGTAAGGGGGCTGCAGGTGTCAGGTCAGGGGCTGGGTATGTGTGGGCGTGCCAGAGTCAGGGATGGGGTCGTGGGGGTGTGTGAAGGAGTCAAGCAGAGGGCTGGGTGTGTATGAGAGGGATACAGGGCTCAGGGCAGGGGCCTGGGGTGTGTGCGGGGCTCAGGGCAGAGTGCTATGTGTGGGGTGGGGCCTCAGGGCAGAGGGCTAGGGTGTGTGTGTGTGTGTGTGTGTGTGTGTGTGCGCGCCTCTATTCCACCCACCCTCCCCTTCCCCAAGGCCTTGTCCCTGCTTCTTCTCTGCAGACCCTGGGACTCCCATGCCCTATCCAACCCCCTCTGCTCCCTGACTGCCCCTCCAGAGACCCCCCACCCCTAACCACCCCACGCAGGATCCCATCCTCTATCCGACCCTTCCTTCTCTCTGTCCCCTGATTGCCCCTCCTTCTCCAACCCCCTCGGGCCTGGACCCCTTATGATGAGGCTCTTAGCAGCATGTTCTGCTCCCCGTGGAGCCAAACACTGCCCCACGGGAGCACACAACCCCGGTCGTCAGAGTGCTGCGCGTGTGGCGGTAGGGCTCCAGGGGAGGGGGGAAGGCCGGGGAGGGGCTGGTGGCTTGCTGTGCTTGTCTGGGTGCTCCAGCCCGGGAGCACAGACTCTGCGGCTTGCTGCGCTGGAAGAGTGGGGCCATTTGGCAGGGTGTGCCTGGGCACACCCCTTGCGCATACCTATGCTTCTACCTCCCTGCCCCCATGGTGTGGGGGGTGGAGAAGAGTGGGCCGGGTCAGGCAGGATTTTTAATGGCACACTGCTCCGTCGTGCCATCATTGGCACGCGTGCCAACGGTTGCCAACCTCTGATCTAACCACTGTTGTTAGTTGTTTAAACAGTTTTTCAAGATCACAGTAGTCATTGTAGGTCTGGATAACTTGCTTCCAAGAGTTTTAACAGAACTGGCTGAGGACCTTATATGACTGTTAATGGTGATTTCCAATAAGTCTAAGACCATGTTCCAGAAAACTCAAACAAAGTAATGTGTCAATATTTTAAAAGGGTAAACAGGATGACCTGGGTAACTGTACGCTCTCTGACTTTAAATCTGGGCAAGATAATGGAGCAGTTTATACAGGATTTAATTAATCAAGATTTAAAGGAGAGTAAAATAGTTAATGACAATCAACATGGGTTTATGGAAAACAGAACCTGTCAGACTAATTAGATCTCTCTCTCTTTTTAATGAGATTACCAGTTTGGTTGATATGATACACTTAGACTTCTGTAAGGCATTTCACTTGGTAAAATTAACATGGCACACTTAAAAGGAGTAAAAACTAGCTACCTGATAGGTCTTAAAATATAATTGTAAATGTGGAATCATCACTAAGTGAGTGTGTTTCCAGGGGGTTACTGCAGGGATTGGTTTTTTGGCCTATATTACTTAACATTTTTATCAATGATCTGGAATAAAACATTAAATCATCACTGATAAAGTTTTCAGATGACACAAAATATTGGGGGAATGGTAAGTAATGAAATGGCTTGCTCACTGATACAGAGCAATCTGAATTGCTTGGTAAGCTGGGCTCAAGCAAACAATGTGTTTTAATACAGCTAAATGTAAATGTATACATTGTGGCAAATTGCCGGTATTGTTCTCTGGGTCTCGCGCTTTCTCTTCTCTGGGGTAGGTTCAGGGCGCTATTGCTTGCCTCTGAACCAGTTCTTAATCACTCCCCTGGTGTCCTTGGAGGAGGG
>NC_133769.1:35295380-35316192 GCF_003597395.2 Chelonoidis abingdonii
TCTAGCTTGCTTGCATATATATACCTGCCCCTGGAAATTTCCACTACATGCATCTGATGAAATGGGTATTCACCCACGAAATCTCATGCTCCAAAATGTCTGTTAGTCTATAAGATGCCACAGGACTCTTTGCTGCTTTTAAAGGCATTGAAGGGATTCTTGGAATGTTAAGTAGGAGTAGTGAGGTTATTTTACCTCTGTATTTGGCCCTGGTGGGTCAGTAATTGCTGGAATACTGTGTCCAGTTCTGGTGCCCACAATTCCAGAAAGATGTTGATAAATTGGAGAGGGTTCAGAGAAGAGCCATTATAGTGATTGAGCTCCTGGTGTTTGTCTATTTAGTTTAAGGGGTGACTTGATCACAGCTTATAAATACCTGCAGAGGGATCAAATATTTTAATAATGAGTTATTCACTGTAGCAGACAATGGTATATCATGATCCAATGGCTAAAGTTTGGAGATAGACCAATTCAGACTGGAAATAATGTATAAATTTTTAACTGCGAGAGTAATTAACAATTTATCAAGGGTTATGGGGGATTTTCCAACAGTGGTAATTTTTAAATCAAGATTGGATGTTTTTTCTAAGAGATACTATAGGAATTATTTTGGGGAAGTTCTAAGTTGTATGTGGTAGAGAGAGAGAGAGAGACTGGAGCAGTGGGCCTGGCCTGCAAGGTCTGAGGCGTGAACCAGAGGCAGTGAACTGAAGTCAGGTCATGCATTAAATCAGATTCTTACAAGTTCACTGCCCAATACATGAACTTGGCAAAGTTGTTGCTAGTGTACTAGGCACTAGATATTTATGTAAATATATTTCAGCTAGTGTAGATACATTGCAGTTTAGTACAAGATGGTTTGACAAAATAATGAATAGGGATGTTGTTTCCGAGATATCAGGAACAAGGCAAGGTAGCAAACAGATGTCATGAAACACGTGAGGTGATACATAAGTTGTTTATCCCAGTTCTTTGTCTTAGTCTATAAATGTCGGGGTGCTTTGCCTTAACCCTTTGTGTGGCCTAGGGGACAGCAGAGACTCCTGCTGCTGACTGAGCCACTCTTTGCCATTGGGCACTCACGTGTTACTGTACCTGTAATCATGGAGCCCAGGGCACCAGGACTGTATCTTGAGGGCAATAAACCTGGTTGTGTGCCTTTGTCACCAAACTGTCCCTGTGGTCTTTCTTTATGAGTAGCATCAAGGTCTGCCAGATTAGGAAGCTGTATTATTTGCTATTCGTACTGATAACTCTGGAGCTCCAAGAACAGAAGCACTGAGCAGCCTAAACAGCGTTACTGAGGCAACAACATTACATCTTTCAACACTTAACATTGTGCACAATGGTCCCTTTTGGCTTTGAAATCTGTAATGGATTCTCTTCCTCCAAACTACACCACAGAGGCCCTTGGAAGCTGCGGATGGTAAAGAAAAACATTGAGTCAGCATTTCTGGACAGAGCTAGTGTGAAAGTCAGTTTTTAAAAAAAAACTCCCTAAAACACTCTAAAGTTTTCAACTTTTAATATGCGCCTTTCATCTTGTAGAGTCATTTACACCTGTGCACAGTTGCTATAAAATGATCTATTCAAATTTGATAGCATTTTACAGCCACCTTGCACAGATGTAAATTGCTCTAAGTGCAAAGCAGTGGGCAATCAGGCCTGAAGTGTTCAGTTTATCTTTTGAAATCTTCTAGAGACCCAGCAGTTCAATAGCTGTTTAGAAGGGAAATATATCTCTCTTATATAAAAATCTTGGGTACAAAGAGAAGAAATGCTTGTGCTCCAGCTGGTTTCATCTTCAGAGACCATGAAGTAAACCACTGCAGAAAAATTAAAAGGTCTAGATGGGGCAGAAGTGGTAATGTGAAATGAAAGGGAATATCAAAGCCCTCTGTAGGACTGTAATCAGATATAAGAGATTGTAAATGCCCTGTAATTTGAGGCATGTATTGTGTAGCTAGAGTAACCAGTTGTTTTTTTTTTGGTTCAAGCCATCAACAGCTTTTTGTCAACATAGTTGGCAGTACTTAATACGTCAGCAAATAAGGCTGATCAAAAAAGTAGTATTTTATTGAAACTAAATATTTGAATTAATTTCCTGTTTGTTCAGTTTAAAAAAAATCAAGTCAAGATACTTTTAAACAAAATCTGGAAATTTTTGATTGAAAACAAAAATAATAATTTGTATTTTGTTGCAAAACTTTTTTTTTGCCAAAATTTATTTCTATGACTTTTTTTTCACCAGCTCTGCTCTACAGTTTTTCCAAAGCATAAGAAGCAGAGGACATTTACAAGAGTATCAAAGGCTGTGGTAATAAAGCATAAGGAGCAATCTATTCATGTTAATATTATCTCTACTCCTGCAAGTTTAGGTCCATGCAAGTCTTAATATTGAATATCCGTCTAGCAACTTATTTATGTCTATAGAACAGTTAAAATGATATTAACAAAAGAACAGCTGATATAATTTTTTTTAACAGAACACTTTGCTCATATTAAATAATGCAGTCTAGTTTCTATTTGTCTTTTAAAATTTTGTAACTTTATATATGATATCGCCTTATTAGGAGCAGAAAGAAAATACTTAACATAATTTTACATTTGGACAAGAATAACTGCTGTTCTTCAAATGAAATGCATTGTTTTGCCTTGTACTTGATTAAATTTCAGTTGATTCTGCACAAATGTCAGTGTTTCATTTTGGTATTTTAAAGAAGTAATCTACATACATCAGTACCATGTACTGCCTCTGGCTGTGTCTTTTTTTTTAATTAAAAAAAAAAAAAACAAGCAAAGTACAATTCCAGATCTCACAATGTCAACTTAACTGTCCATAGCTTGTCTTCTCTTCAGAATGTAAACTGTATCACCTGGATTTATTCAAGTTTGGGAATTGACATTTTCCTCGGGGTACCTACGACTGACAGTCAATATGTTACCCCTTTCCTCCAGCAAAGAGTCTTTCTTGTTGGGACTGGGTATCTGCTCTGTGACACTGCCAGCCTTTCTGACACTCAAGCACTCTCCTTCGGATTTATGCTAGCCTTGAGTTCACCATGAAGATTACACTAGGTGCACCCCAGTTTCCAAGTTCTCCTAAAGTGTCCTCCTGTACTGTATAGCCCCTAGTCACTGAACACTCACAGAAATTACCAGGTAAGCTGTCCCCAAAGGGACAATACACACACAAGCAACAGGTTACAGATAAAAGACGTAACATGCTTTTTATAGCCTAAATTTAACTTTAACTAGCTAAGCCCTTGTCTAAAAAAGTCTGTGGTAATGTCTGTCCAAATGTCCTTTACAGTACTCTCAACAAAACCCTGGATGAGATCCCTTTTCATGAATGTAACTGCACTGTTTGATTACTCCCCAGGTGCAGGGTAAAACAGGGGTCCTTTGGCATTCCTCCTATACCCCAAAGTTCGTTGTTGTTGCACTCTGGAGACAGGACAACCTGCTGTGGTTGAATCTCCAGCGTCTTCCCATGTTGACTTCACATCCTCATGTTGACTTGGAATTTACACATAGCTCCCATTATGTTTGACTTACAATCTATAATTTACATCAAAGATGGGGATGGTTGAATACACAGCTTTTTCTAGCAGAAAACCTGTTTGTCAGCTCTCCCTGGTTACGTAGTTTAAAGTATTATTAGCAGGTACACATAATGCTGTACACACCATCCGTTCATGCGTCTCTCAATGATATGAATGAACAGTGTGACTCCAGCTTTCATTTTGATTCCATGCAAGTCCTTATTCATGGTTAATTACCATGAAAACAGTATGTTAGCTATAATGAGTTTCTCAGGCCTTTTAGGAGTTGCTGAAACAGAGTACTGAACTTTGCCAGTTGGCACCAATGGGCCTTTGCATCACAGGAATATTGTCTCTTCAGATTTGTGCCACACTACCAAAACAGCATGTGTAACTAAGAAATAGGCAATTGTTTTGCAGAGACCCCAGGGGTATATGCCACATTCATCATGGCACATAAATTAGCCTGAAAGAACAGATCAGATATCAGCCTCTGAAGAAACCTTCAGAGTCCAAACCCTCAATTTGCACACAAATACTTATTGTTAGAAGGCTTCAGATTCATGCATGGTTCACCTTCCTACATCTTATTCTGTAGGGCTTTATCTTTTATCATAATTGAAACTATAGCCTCCTGACCTGGAGAAGAGGATTTGAGCGCAGAAACTCTTAAGTCCTCTTCCTGCTTCCTAATATTTGTACTTTCATATTTTCTCCCATTGTGATCAATAGGGAGTCCTATTTACTGTCTAAACACTTCTATTTTATTTATTTTTACAATAATTCCATGCTGGCAGACATTACAATTTGCATTTCAGCAATGCTTGTCTCTATCTTCTTTCCCTGTGAAATAATTGCTGAAAGAGTGTCAGAGGATATGATGCCATCTTGATCAGTTGAAAGGAGTCTTCATTCAACACAAGATTCACTCCCTTGAGTACTTTATCTTGCCCCAAGCACTGCAAGTTAATTACCTCATCTAGATTTTCAGCAACAAGCTAGATTGGTGCATCAAGACTTAATTTAAGCTAAGCACTGCAGTGCAGTGATGCCGCCCTGAATAGAGTTTTGTTTTTTTTATAGAAATTATTTTAAAAAATAGAAGGATCAATTATGAAAATGAGAACTGGAAAGAACATGTATAATGAGTCCAGTAGCCGTAACACTTTCCAAAAATCCTTATATTATGAGAGGCAGTATTGCTTAGTGAGCAGCTCACTGGACTGAGAGTCAGGAGACTTGGGTTCTATTACTGGCACTGGCCTGCTGGGTGATCTTGGGCAAGTCAGTTTGCTGCTCTGTATCTCAGTTTCCCCATCTGTAACATGACTGCTGACCACCTTTGTAAAGTGCTTTGAGATCTATTGGTGAAAAGTGCGAAGTATTACTATTTTATGCTTTTGTGTGAGAATTTTTAACTATGGTGATCAGCTAAGGCTATTTCCAGTCTGGCAGAGGTGGCAAGATGAGCTAACATAAATGCATAATTAGTGGACAAAAGTTCGCCATGGTTGTCAGGACACATTTTGATGCTCAGAAGTATATGTATATAGATATATAATGTTTGAAAAATCACCATCCAGGTAAGAATTCTAAGGATAAGCTCTTTTTCCAGTTCAGCATTTAACTCTGGAGCATAAGATTTGAATTTGCTTTAAATATTCACTTCATAAGAAACCATCCATCATACCCTGTATAACTGATACTCTTTTTGTCTTGCATCTGTTGTTACGTAGCGATCTTTTGAGCAGAGATGGGCCAAGACAGTGGGATTTAGATCCTGATTGGGACTTAGATCCTGATTGGGACCCCTTCTATATTATTATTTGGAGTTAGGATTTTTGTCCACCCCTGAAAACACTTTGGACCAGACCTTGCAAGCAAAATAGGTGCAAATCTTACAAGAATAATTATCTTCATGATGCCTCTATTCCTTCCTCTCACTTGAACCACAGAGCTCTATCACTCCCCTGCCCAAGTCTCCTATTAGAAATCTTCT
This sequence comes from Chelonoidis abingdonii, assembly GCF_003597395.2. NCBI lineage: Eukaryota > Metazoa > Chordata > Testudines > Testudinidae > Chelonoidis > Chelonoidis abingdonii. The sequence goes on from NC_133769.1 coordinate 35,300,925, forward strand.
GTATGTGTGAAGTTTCAAACTTCTAGGCCTTCCTCTCTTCTTGACATCTTCATCTTGACATCTTCTTGACATCCTCTCTTCTTGACATCTTCTTGACATCTTGACAAACTTCTAGGCCATCCTCATCTTCTTGACATCTTGACATAGTGGGGCTGCCTTTCCTCCACCCCACTGGCTTCAAAGATACAGTCAGGTTAGTTGCTTGTTCTAAGTGTCATGTGAGGGATCTTCAGAGACCACTGTAGTATAGTTGACAATAGAGACTGCAGTAAGGAAAAAATTGGGACTCTCCTCTGTGCTGTATGTGATGGAAAGTGCCAGGCACATTACCAACCCCAACAAGACACCCTGCTATTGGCAAGGGATGGAGTGGCAGAAATATAAGGCTTGGGCCCAGATTTTTAAAAGCATTTAGGTGTTGCTCCACCAGTGTTGCAATGTTTAACTGACTTAGGAGCCTAAGTCTCACTGACTGACTTATCTCACTGACTTTCAGTGAGACTTAAGAGTCTAAGTCAAGTCAGACAGGCATTGTTCCAGTCAACAATGGAATGCCTAAATGTCTTTAAAAATCTTGGGCCTTAGCTCTTACTTAGCTATTATTACTCTCCTCAGTTTTACCAATTTCACACTTCATTCAAAGCCCCCAAAGAGCTTTACAAAAGTATTATTCCCATTTTGCAAATGTGGAAACTCAGATGCTAAGAAATTTAAGTAACTTTCTCCAAGGTCAAAGTTAATGGCAGAGCTAAGAACTGAACATAAAATCAGGTGTACAGGTTCTGATTCTGGTGCCCAGCCCTATGCATGCCAAAGAGTTCAGTGGGAGTTTTCTTTGAATGAGGCTTGAGCGAGTACTTTCAAACTTCTCCTGTTTTGCTTTCTCTTAACATGTGGTATGTACTTCAGTGCAACATGCGCTCTATTCTGTCAAGTATTAGTGATTGTATATAGTCTTTCTTTCTACCTTTTAATACTTTCTTGTTAATTATTGCTGACAAAATGGTAATATAACTAGGTTAACTTTTTAAAGTAAAAATCTAATATTTCCTTTCAGCAATTTTTTAAACAATGCTATCAGATGAAACAAGATTGCTTGCATAGACTTTGGGATTTTTTGTTTTTGTCAGGAATATTCTGCATTTAGTGCTGAAGATTTCTCTGTGGAGATTTGCTAAAGTGTTGTCCCAGAAGTGATCACTTGTTGGTTAAAGTTTTATGTGAGATCATATAAAAGTAGACTTTAATCTTAGCTAATCTAAATCATTTAGCCTATGTTGCTTACAAAAAGCTTTTAGAGAATACAGTACAGATGCTGGAAAAATGTTTGTGCAGTCTCTTCTGGATTATGTGGAGATTGGGACATGTCATAATTTAAAGGTACAGACCCTGACTTTTCTGTGCACAGCCCTCTCCTTTTTACCCTGTTTCCTCATCATTTTGCCTAACAATGAATTAGCTGGTGTCTTTTCAGTTATCTTTAGTCATGTTTCGCAATTTTAAATTCTCTCTCATTCTTAACGGAGAAAATAAATAAGCTAAGATCTAAAGATTTATTGAAAATTAAGATAAGGTGAAGTGATAGTTTTGCTGCTCACAACCAAGAGAGTTAAATGACACTGAAAAGTTGAGTTGTATGAACTTATCTCCATTATCATGGGGTAAGCATCTTGCAATTCACTGATGTGGCATTTCCTTTCTAATGATTCCCAGTGCATAGATGGTTAGTCATTCATCCCTGTCTCAGTAGTTGCCCCCCAACCCCTCAGCTTGTTTTGCCAACATGCAAGAAGCAGAAGCTTACACTCACATGTCCCACTTTCAAAGTAGCATGCAACCAACTTTCTAAACAGTTATCGTTGTTTTTAGTCCAGTAAGCAGAGTTTAAAGAGCCAATATATTCAGTTTATCATACCAGCATCAAGGAATCATAAACAGTATAATCTTCAACAAGGAGATTTATTATGGACAGCATTATAATTTAGGATACTTTTTTACTTTTTAAAAATGCTCTCAACTGATTTCTCTTTACTAGAGTAATATCACATCATTGTATGTATGTTGATAAACATACATCTCTGCTTTCCCAACATATAATCCCTTCCCTAATTTTACAATGAGTGCTGGCTTCTTAATATTGACTCTTCCCTCCACAGAACTTTAATTTTGCAAGTTTCAATAATGTCTGAGGAGACTATTTCTGTGGGCCAAATTTGTCGCTGATATAAATGGGAGCAACTTCACTGACATCAGTGAAGTTTTGCTGGTTTTTTCTAGCAATATAAACCTAGCTGTGTGTTTGGATAATTATCATATTTTTAAATGGGCAACACCAAATTACTGTATAATTCTAGTGTTGTGAGGTATTTTGGGGTGTTTGCCTTCTCACACTGAGCCCTTCATTGTGGTATCTGAGCTCCTAAACAGGACATTGCCAAGTTTGATTTGCTGTATATTTTATCTACTATGATTTTTTTTCTGGGCTGCGCAATCATCATGAGACATGTACTTGTCACGGGCATCACAGTGATGATGCACGCACACTTATGTAAGATGTGGTGATAGAAGTAGTGTCACACTGATTTTTCCAATCTTTCAACACAAGCTCTGTTGGAGGGGCAGGATTAGCTAGTCCATGTATTACATATGGACAAAACTTCAGTTGCTGTAAACCAGAATAGCCCTCTTGATATCAGTGGAGCCCTGCTTATTTGACACCAACTGAGGATTTGGCCCAATTATTTTTCTTGTTTGGGAAAAAGTATTGCAGTGCTCTTCTTTTAAATATAGATGAGAAATTCCAGCAGCCTAGTACTTATTAGCAAGCTGTCAATAACAAACTAATATGCACTGCAAAATAGGAAAACTTCATTAATATATGGCTTTCAGTTTTTACAGTTAATATCCATAGCAGAAAAAATAGTCTCTAAAAATAAGATATATTGACAGTCATTTTAATTGTATACTAATGTTTACTGTAATTTCATATAGTTGTGGTGATATTTTATTCTTCTAAAGACAAAATCCATTTTGGGAACACTACATTTAAACATGAAGCGTCCAGGCCAACACAAAATGATCCTTCATTCCTAGAGTAAAAGATGTGTTGTAACAACTGAGGAGTCTATTTTCTCCTACTAACAAGACACATGAATTTCTTCTCTTGATTGAATTACATGTTCATTTGGAGAAAAAAATAAAATCCTACGGGAGCATGAAGAAATTTGCTCTAAAATAGCTTTCTGATGTGATTTCAGGTTAGAACAGGAATTACTCAGCAGTCTTTGTTCATAAATTTCAATTGTCCTTAGTTATAACTGTGACAATACATGGACCTTGAGCTGGAAAGATAAGTATTGTTCTGATGTTATTTACATTAAGTACTGGAGTTGTTTTCTTTTTGTCTGGTCCAGACAAAGAAAATGATTAGTAGTACCACCTTTGTTAGAGATTGAGATGGAAAAAGAAATGATACTAAAGTTCAATTACAACATCACGGTGCTGTTCATGAACCTAGCCTGGGAGAAGCGATCGCTATGAGGAATGTTTACTTCCACAGCTAGTGCCTTCATGCCAAGTTTTACTGCATAGTTGGCAGTCGCCAGACCTCCCAGTTCTAGAATATACTTGGACTCTGCTTCCCCTCCTAAAGACAGTCTCCTTACTCATGCCACCTTTACTCATGTTGATCTCCATGGAACTACTTGTGGAATAAGGTACTACTCTGTGTGAATAAAGGTGGTACACTCTTGGTCTTACTGAAGAAAACTGGCTTTAGCTCCCTGAGTCTGACATCCTGGACTCTTAAGCCATAAGCCACTACAAGGCAGGGCCGCCCAGAGGATTCAGGGGACCTGGGGCAAAGCAATTTCAGGGGCCCCTTCCATAAGAAAAAGTTGCAATACTATAGAATACTATATTCTCATGGGGGCCCCTTCGGCACAAACCCAGTTTTGAGGAAACTTCTTTTCAAGTCACCTTTACAAGGTATCACTGGTTCTTAGCATCAGCTAGTGCTAAAAGGCACTAAAGCTCATTAAAAGGGTTTGGACAAATATTTTTGGCTCAAAAACTAGGGTTTTTTAAAAACCAGAAGAAAATCATGGACAGTGTCTGCTTTCCTTCAAAATTTGTTGTTTTTTTTAATTGAAATAGTCTGCCAAAACCTGAACATGGTTTGGGGTTTCAGAAGTGTGTGGCCAAACATTTGATGCTTGCTGTGTTTGTTTAAAGAAACAATAAAAAAAAATTCTGATTTAAAAAAAAATCCAGAACTTTTGAACCACCTCAGCTTGTGACCAAACGCCTGAGCCCATCCAGTCAGAGATTTTTCCAGGTTTCTGATACTCTGCTGGCTTCCTTGACTCATATCTGTCTCCATAACTTTGGGTTCATTTAGGTTAGAACATAAGAACAGCCATACTGGGTCAAACCAAAGGTCCATCCAGCCCAGTATCCTGTCTACCGACAGTGGCCAATGCCAAGTGCCCCAGAGGGAGTGAACCTAACAGGCAATGATCAAGTGATTTCTCTCCTGCCATCCATCTCTTCCTTCTGACAAACAGAGGCTAGGGATAACATTCCTTACCCATCCTGGCTAATAGCCATTAATGGACTTAACCTCCATGCATTTATCTGTTTCCTAGAGACTGGCTCCATGGGGTCCCTCACAAACTGGAGACGGTTAATGTGGGTTTGTCTTTAGTATAGCTTATGTACATACTCCACGAACTGAGCATTTGAGCTTGTTGCAGAATCTGGGATGAGCCTATGTTGTGAAAACTGAAATACTCAAAATAGCATATATATGTGAATGGACATGGTGCTAAAATTAAATTTAACCCAGGGGTTCTCAAACTAGGGGTCAGGACCCCTCAGGGGGTCACGAGGTTATTACTGGGGGTGGTGAGCTGTCAGCCTCCATCTCAAACCCTACTTTGCCTCCAGCATTTATAATGTTAAATATATTTTAAAAGTCTTTTTAATTTATAAGGGGGGGTCACACTCAGAGTTTTACTGTGTGAAAGGGGTCACCAGTACAAAAGTTTGAGAATCACTGAATTACCTGAAGAACCGCTGGAGCCTCGAGGAATGGGGAGGGGGGTCTCCTTTGGTAGGGTTGGGAAGGAGGTAGGTGGTGTAGGATATTGCTCTTCTCATGTGATCTCTCCCCCACGGAAAAGATAACAGATTGGCTCTTTGTGTTAAATAGCTGTCTGCAAGCCTCAAACTGCTGAATGAGCTTTAGGGTAGGGAAGGCTGAGCCTCCCCAAACAGCCTGGCCCTGCCCCCTATCCAGCATCCATCCACTTCCTGCCCCCCGACTGCCCCCCTCAGAATCCCTGACCCATCCTGCTCCTTGTCCCCTCATCGCCCCAAAACCCTTCCCAACCACCACCCCGGGACACCACCCCCACCAACTGCTCCTGTTCCCTGACTACCCCCAACCCCTATCCACTCCCCCCCCCTCGCAGAGTCCTGACAGACCCCTGGAATGCCCATGATCCAACCCCCCCTTCCCCATCCCCTGACCGACCCCCCGTAACCTCTGCCTCCTCCCTGTGCCCTGACTGTCCCCAGGATGCCCTGACCCTTATCCAACCCCCTTGGCCCTGGCCCCCTGCCATGCTGCTTACCCCAGCCTCCCCCTGAGCCTCAGCGCACTGTGTCCAGGAGTGGACCTGGACAGCACTGTAGCAGCCTGACTCTAGATGGGCCTGAGCTCTCAGCCCCGCCCCCTTAGCACATGGCTCCAAGCGGGGAGGAGCTCAGGCCTGCTGGAGCCACACTGCTTAAGCTCTGTCCAGGGCTGCTCCTGGGTTATCCCCGCCTCTCCTTTCTCTGGGAGCCTCAGCATGCCATGTCCAGGAGCTGCGCTGGCCCCTGGACAGTGCTGCAGCGGCCTGGCTCTGGCGGGACCAGAGCTTGCAGCCCTGCCCTCTTACCATGCGGCTCTGAGTGGGTTGTAGTTCAGGCCCCACCTGAGTCACACTGCTTTAGCTCTGTCCAGGGCTGCTCCTGGATGCAGTGCACTGGGCGCCGGGGAAAGGAGGAAGGTGGGGCTGTAGCATTCTCATGGGGCCCCTCTGGGGCCCAGGGCCTGGGGCAAATTACCTCACTTGCCACCCCCTCCCTCCCCCGGCCCCAGGCGGCTCTGCTGCGAGGGCCATTATTCAACCAGTGGGTTTAGGGAGCTTCCTGTGTTTTGTGTTAGAACAGACAAAGCTATTGTTCCAGTATTCAGTGTCTCCCACTGTACAAACAACTTTGAGGACTCAGGGACTGAAATAAAACTGGGGATAACTAGCCAGAAATGAAATAATCTGTTAATGTAAATTCTGGAGCCTTATTCCAGTTTCTGAAAATCAACAGTATTTTAAGTTTGCCTTTTCATATTAGACAAAGCTGCCAAATCTGCAGCTGCAGAAGGCCCCCATTCCTCCTCTGCTAGATCACTGGGGTCCCATTCCACCAGGGACAATGATAGTGGGATGACTACCACATATGACCTAGTTCCAGCTGGTGTTATATCCAGCTGGATATAACAGGGGAAGATGCATGCACTAGTTTTGGACATGTTTCTTCCTGGCCCCTATCTTTGGAATCTAAATAATTCTCGATTTTTGGCATGACAGAACTGTTCATGGTAGGTGGGTAGGAAGTCCTAGATTGAATCTTGCAGACGGGCTGTGTTGAATAGTTTCACAGGGAACCCTAGATTTGTTTGAATTGGCCCTGGAGAACTACAAAACCAGGTGAAGTAGCTGAACGCAATAGAAGACTATTTGATACAGTGCTGGCAGGCTATTTAGGCCTCCCTCTCCATTTTTTTTTCTCTTGAAATCTCAAAATACTGGCACATCTTTATGTATAGGAGCTTGAATGCTTTGTTTTTTCCCAATTAGTCAAGGCCTCAAGACATACTATCACTGCTTGTTAGAAAATATTGCAAATAGTGCAAAGTTTCACTGCTAAGGATGTTACATTGAAATGTGTTAATAATGGTCATTATTGTATATGCCAACCAAGAGATGAATTTAATTTCTGTGTCAGCACTCTGTGGCAAAATGAGCTTCTGCAAGAGACACATGAAAAAAATCACTTTTCTAAAATGACAGGATGTCCAGATTTGTGAGTCTTGTAAATAATGTTGATTTTTTTTTCTGTATGCTGTCCAAAGTGCTTGTGTAACTTGTGCATTTCTACTGTAATGCAGTGTAGACTTATGACTTTGTTTAAGTACTGAAGATGATGTGTTGTCAAAATTTCATGCCAGCACTTGTTTTGCCAAACATTTTACTAGGAGGAACAAGGAATCCAACCTGGTTATCAAAATTTGACAGTTTGAGTCAGCATGATGAATTTTTAGGTTTCCATGTCAACAGTTTTGTCTCTCTCCATTTACAGTTATGTCTCCATGATTTCTCTTTTCCCCCCACCCCCAAATGCTAAATTATATATCAGATTGGCATGTGTTTAGCAATTAATAGATATATTTATAATCGAATGAATTTTCAGCAATGAAGATGAGACCTTTATTGGTCTACATAAATTGCATAGTACATAAATTGTTTTGAACTAGTGTCCACTGTATGTAATCTGATATAATCAGCGTGAGTAAATGATAATTGAGCTTCAATTCACAAATGAATAAAGACTGAATCCTGTGCTGTAATTGGGAGCAGGAGATCAAAGTTCTGTTCTCTATTGTGCATGACTTCCTGTGTGATCTTAAGTAAGGCCTGGTCTACACTACGCGTTTAAACCGATTTTAGTAGCATTAAACCGATTTAACTCTGCACCCATCCACACAACAAGGCCCTTTATATCAATATAAAGGGCTCTTTAAACCGGTTTCTGTACTCTTCCCCGATGAGAGGAGTAGTGCTGAAATCGGTATTGCCATGTCGGATTAGGGTTAGTGTGGCCGCAAATCGACGGTATTGGCCTCCGGGCGGTATCCCACAGTGCACCACTGTGACCGCTCTGGAAAGCAATCTGAACTCAGATGCACTGGCCAAGTAGACAGGAAAAGCCCCACGAACTTTTGATAATAGCATTTCTTGAGTTTGCTAGCGTGGAGCATTGATTAGACACCGGTGCAATGCAGTCCAAATCAAGAGAAAGCTGGAGTGAATGGGATCTGATAATAGTAGTATGGTGGAGACAAATATGTTTATAAAGTCCGTTACAGAAGACATATGAAAAGATTTGTAAAAAGCATTTCGAAAAAATTCCAGGTACAGTGCGATCGTGACGAAGCGTAAATGGATAAGCAGAATAAATGGATGCTTTCATAAGGAGGAAGGGGAGGGGGAACTGGAGATACGGCAGTATATCATGGGGGCAGCATGGTCTCCGATTCGAAAAGTTATTTGCCAATTCGTGGTGATCTCCCATAGATGTAGGGTAAACGATCAATAATTGTCCGGGGTGGATTAGTATTGTCATTTACACAGCCCTCGCCCCCCATTGAAGAAAGGGAAAGAATAATCGTTTCTTGACTTTTTCGATACACCATTATATCTACTGTCGACCTGCTTTAGACACATGCTAGCGAACTGACAGCAGCATCTTACTCCCTTCTCGCTGGCAGGACGGTACAGTCAGAAGTTACTGGTAGCCATCCTTACGTCATCCAATCCATGAGTGTCTGGCTGCCAGGTGGTCGCGCGGGCTGAAGCTGGAAAAAACAGAATGTTCCAGTTATTCCTCTGGCCGGAGATTTACATTGACGGCTGTTGGAACTGTCTACATCATAGATATAGGGGTGAATGCTCCAACCACCTCGTTTATGTAAAGAAAGATCTCTGTACATGCTACTATCATACACGCCGGATCTCTTCCTTCCCCACAGATCTTAATGTCCTCGCTGGGACTATCAAGCATACTGGAGGCTGATCAGCCTCCATTTTTAGTAATAAAAATGTCGTGTTTATGTAATTATAGGGCTTCTTCTTTTCTCAAACATGGGGGACCTGCAGAGGTAGCCAGCGAGGGTTGGGGGAGGGAGGGAAACAACGGAGTGGATATTGTTCCGGGCAAGCACTATGAAGGAATGCCACTGCATCATTTTGGGGATATGAAAGCGCGGGAAGCTGCTGAATGCTTCCTGGTACGTTGGTTCTCTAAGTAACTTTTGCATATAATTACTAGGCAGGACTAGCTTATTTTTAGATATCAATAAGGAGGGAATGACTGGGGTCTCCCATTTTTGTTTTGCACGTCACCAGCCACCTAGGCAGGTCAGCCAGGACAACCATACAAGCAGAAAGTCAGAGACGATAATGTCATCTCATTCGATATATTTTACTAATGGCAAAGCAGACAGTACAGGAGACGGTACCGTCCTTGTACCTTGCAAAGGCAAATGATGCATGCTCGTGTAGCGTGCCTACAGATCTGATCAGCGATCAGTAACAATACGGTGAAGTAGACAAAGGCAAACGAGATCATGGATTGCGCGATGCCCTATGGCGTTGCACAGGTAATATCCCCAGGGAAAAGGATGCGAAATGATTGTTGCATTGTTTTTCCAACGGAGGAAAGAGAATGAGTGAACGACCATTATTAAGATACACTATGACACTGTTTTTGTGCAACACATCATGCATATGGGAATCGTCAACCGAATTCAATGGGCCGGGGAGACTGCAGATATGAGCATATGTACGGGATATAGTACACAGAGTGGCAACAATCAAGAAATGACGGCCTAGCCTCGTATATGGATCTACACACCCGAATTAAATGTGCTTTTTTGTGGCGCCAGTGCAGATCGATTATACAATCATATTTAAAAAAGTTTATGTAAAAAATGAGATAGTCCTGTAGTAATAGACCCATACCCTAGTTGCTATTTTTCCATGGATATTTAGAAAGTGATCTCTGTATTTCTGGGTGCTAAGTTTCGTTTGGGTGCCACAACTTCACAGGAAGTGTCTACAAGATTATTTTGGGTGCTGAAACACCTCTGTCAAAGTGCCATTTCATTAGGTGGTATGTGCTTGCCGCAACTATATGTACAAGCACATACTTCTCTTCTCTTCTCGCTCTCGTCTGCAAGATCATCTGTTTATCTTTTAGGTGGGGAATAAAGGAAATAGAGGACGAACAAAAAAAAAAATTGTCATTATTTCATACTTCGTCATGTTTGTGCCTCAAGTTGCAGGTAGAATTCTAGGTAGTGACGACCCTTCTCTGCAGAGAGTGAATTTGATTGGATTGTAATAAGCTAGGTATTACGCGGTAATCATTCTGTCTTGCAAGAAATATGTAAGGATTAATACTCTATGCTCAAGCACTATAATAAGCTTGTGCATAAAAACACCCAGAGATTCTGCTGAATTACAAAGACCTTACAGCCGAGAACTTAAGGTAACATAAAGGCAGTATGAATCAGACTTAAAGGTAGATCTAGCCAGTCAAGTGTCTACAGACGGGAGGCAATCACGGATGTCAAGAGGGAATGAAAGAACAGGTAATCAACAGTGATGCTTCCTGTTCCATTCCGCGCTTTTGACAACAGAGAGGCTAGGGAACATCTGGATCCTGGTATAGAATTGAAAGACTATCATCGAACTGTCTAGTTCTTTTAGGGAAGCAACGGGTGGGGTTGTTGCAGGGGCACCCCTTAGAATGGCATGCAGCTAATAATTTCTGCGGGATCTGACACGGAGCGGCTGTGCTCTCTGGTTCTCTGGTACACTGGTTCTCTGGTACACTTGCCCCATATTCTAGGCAGGATTGACTCTATTTTTAGATACAACATAAAGGAGGGAATGACCTGGGGAGTCATTCCCATTTTTGTCTTTGCGCTCCCAGCCGACCTCAGCGAAGGTCAGCCAGGAGCACCCATGACAGCAGCAGACGGTACAGAACGACCGATAACTGTCATCTCATCGCTAATTTACAATGGCAAAGCAGACAGTACAGAACGACTGGTAACCGTCTCTGCTACCTTGCAAAGGCAAATGAATGCTGCTGTGTAGCGCTGCACTACCGCCTCTGTCAGCGGCATCCAGTACACATACGGTGACAGTGACAAAAGGCAAAACAGGCTCCATGGTTGCCATGCTATGGCGTCTGCCAGGGTAATCCAGGGAAAAAGGGTGCGAAATGATTGTCTGCCATTGTTTTCACGGAGGAAGGAATGAGTGACGACATTTACCCAGAATCACCTATGACACTGTTTTTGCACCATCATGCATTGGGATCTCAACCCAGAATTCCAATGGGCGGGGGAGACTGCAGGACTATGGCATAGCTACGGGATAGCTACCCAGAGTGCAACACTCCAGAAATCGACGCTAGCCTCGGTACATGGACGCACACCACCGAATTAATGTGCTTTGTGTGGCCGCGTGCACTCGACTTTATACAATCTATTTTACAAAACCAGTTTATGTAAAATCGGAATAATCCTGTAGTATAGACATACCCTAAGTTGCTTTTTCCCAGGTTTTCAGAAGTGATCTCTATTTCTGGGTGCCTCAGTTTTTTGGGTGCCCAACTTCACTGAAAGTGTCCTAAAGATCTTTTGGGTGCTGAACACCCTCAAGTGCCTTTCACTTTAGGTGGTATGTGCATGCGCACACATATGTACATACATACTCTCTTTCTCTCTCGCTCTCTCTGAACAGATCAATCTGTTTCATCTTCAGGCTGGGAAGAAAGGAAAATAGAGGAAGAAAGTGTCATTATTTCCTACTTCAGTCACTGTTGTAGCCTCAGGGCTGCAGTAGATTCTAGGTGTGTTGCACTCTTCTCTGAGAGAGTGAATTTGATGGATCTGTATAGCTAGGTATTCACTACCCAGCCCTCAACCACTTCTGTCTTGCAGAGAAGTATGTAAAGGATTAATCTCTAGCTCAGCCACTCCATATCAGCTTTGCAGAAACACACCAGAGCACTTCTGCTGAATTCAAAACCTTCCACCCCGAGAAACTTAAGGGTAAACATAAGAACGGCCATACTGAATCAGACTAACGGTCCATCTAGCCCAGTATCGTGTCTACCGACGGGGGCAATACCAGGTGCTTCAGAGGGAATGAACAGAACAGGTAATCAACAAGTGATCCATTCCCTGTCTCCCATTCCCAGCTTCTGACAAACAGAGGCTAGGGACACCATCCCTGGCCATCCTGGCTAATAGACATTGAAGGACCTATCCTCCGCGAACTTGTCTAGTTCTTTTTTGAACCCTGTTATAGTCTTGGCCTTCACAACATCCTCCAGCAAAGAGTTCCATAGGTTGACTGTGCATTGTGTAAATAAATACTTCCTTTTGTTTTAAACCCGCTGCCTATTAATTTCATTTGGTGACTCTTAGTTTTTGTGTTATGAGAAGGAGTAAATAACACTTCCCTACCTACTTTCTCCACACGAATCATGATTTTATAGACCTCTATCAAGCTGAAAAGTCCCAGTCTTATTAATCTTTCCTCATATTTTACCCCTAATATTTTTGTTGTCCTTTTCTGTACCTTTTCTAATTCCAGAATATCTTTTTTGGGATGGGGTTATCAGATCTGCACACAGTATCAAAGATGTGGACATATCATGCATTTATATATAGGCATATTGTCTGTTTCTTTCCTAATGATTCCCAACATTCTGTTAGCTTTTTTTTGATTGCTGCTGCACATTGATTGGATGTTTTCAGAGAACTATCCACAATGACTCCAAGATCTCTTTCTTGAAAGATGGTGGAAAGAACTATTTGTCCTTTGCAATATATGTACACTTCAAAATTAAGTATCTTTACCTTTTAAAATACTGGAAAATCTTTTTCTTCATTATTATTTGTCAAGACAGGAGATTAGTAGTTTTTTTTCTGCTACAACTAATAAAATTACGAAGAGTATGCATTACTATATAATTATACAGAATGCAGTTCCCTGTGTATATTTTAGGTGTGTAGTGAAGTTGCCCCTGCAGAATTAACTTAAAATAATGAATCCTAGTCCTGATAGGTAAAAAGCCATTAGTAGCAATTTCCTTTAGAAGAATCTCTCTGCAACTGGTTTGTGGAAGATTGAGAAAGATTAATAGCCATTGATCAGGCCTGATTCTGCTCTTGCTTACATTAGTCTAAATTAGCAATCATTCCATTGAAGTCCATGGAGTTGCAGAATAACTCCAGTATACTGTCAGTATAGCTCCAGTATGTAGTATAAGTCAGCAGAGTCTGTATAAAACTGGTATGAGAATTGACCTCCCTATTCTGAATAGAGCATTGACCTATGAAGGTCTCATTTTACACACAGTTTAAAGAGAGAATTGTCAGAAGATGGGCAGGTTTTGTGCTGAAACCACACACATCCAGTTATATAAAACATATGGAGTGGTAGCAAGAAAGATTGGAACAGGTACAGTGAGTTGGAAAGGCAGAAATGAGCCTGTCTTTTTGTAACCTCAACATGATACAAATGTGTTTTTTTTTTATTTTTAAAAAAAATCAATTACATGGTGTGCCAATGAGTCCTGCATTTAAAATCTCTGAATTAAATACTCAATTTAGTTGTTTTTGCAAAAAAAAAAAAAACAACCCCCTTCTTTTCCTGAACCTTAGTTTATCACCGGCTGTTGCATTTTTTAAATTGGAAGCACAAATTATAAAAAATCCACTAAAATGCCACAACCACAATCTCTGAGTAAAGGCGCTTGTTAGCACTCTTTTAACTTTTTCGACCAACCCTAGCATTTATGAATCTGCTGCAGCTTGCTCTGTGACATCCACATTACAGCTGTTAATTTAACTGGATTCTTTTCTGAGAGGAAAATACATTTCTTATGCGATTGATCTTCTAAACTCTCCTGTATGGAATTGGATTGTTTTATTTTTAACTCTGATAGGTATTATATCAGACTTCTCTTATGCTGATTAAATGCTGAGGATCTCTTCAACAAAACAGTTCTTACACAGATCAAATACTTTCTTCCCTTGGCTTTGTTCTTCTCTGTAAGGGGAAAACATTCTACATGAGTGACTTGAAAGTGGGTAGGGTGGGAAGTACGTGGGCTAAGAAATAGTCCTTGAATTTACACACAATTCACATGTGGTCACAAGTCTTTGAATACGTGTAGAAAGCTATGCTGCCTCATTCAAGAACAAATAATCACAGCAAATTTATTTACTAAGCTACTTTATTTTAAAAAATTTAAAACAACAGATTTGCCCAAGGCACTTCAGAGGGAAGATAGATGTATGCAAGTTTTGACAAGCTGTGTCTACCTAAATTATACGCATAAAATAGCTCCTTAGAGCATATTAGCTTTTTTGCTTCTTGTAAAAATGTACATTCTTCCTGAGATGGCATCCATCTATTTATTGCTGTTTTTCTTGGATAAAAGGTATGATGATATTTAGAGTCCCATTGGACATTGAAGAATGTAGTGCACATGCTGCTGTGCATGATGCATCAAATTATTTAATATTGAATTAAAACTGGAGAGAGATAAGGGATAAAGCCATGTACTGGTCTTAGCCCTTGTATTTGAAAATTTCAGCACTTTGGAGAGTGTCATAAACAGATAGCCAAGTGTTAATATCTCTTTCACCTGTATAGGGTTAACAAACAACACCTGACCAGAGGACCAATCAGGAAACAAGGTACTTTCAAATCTCAAGGGAGGGAAGTTTTGGGTGTGGGTCCTTTGTTCTGTGTCCTTCTTCCCACCTGGGGACACTTAGGAGTATTACCGTGCTTCCAATCCCTTGCCCAAACACAACACAGAGAGCAGTCAGGTATTCCTCCCCCCTTCTTCCCCTCTTACTTCCCCAGGCTTCCCGTCCCTGGGTTAACCTGGAACGATTACTGTTACTTAAACTCCTTGAATTACAAAAACAGGGACAATTCACCTTCCCTCCGCCTTCTTTTTCCTCCTCCAGTCTTTCCCCGAGGAGAGACAGAATCCTGGCACAGTGATTTCCTTATTTTCCCTGAGGCCTCAGCAGAAAGAAAATCAAACAGTTCTTAAAAGAAAGCTTTTAATAAGACAAGAAGGAATCCAAGACATAAAAAATCACTCTCTGTAAATCAAATCCGAAACCTATTACCAGGGTCTCGCTCATAATTATAACACAATGAACTAACACACAGCCTTCTTCAAGAAAGATCCAATTTAAATACCTCTTCAGCCAAACTACCACCGTGCATACCAAAAAAACCACCACCTGTAAAAAGCTTATTGTTTTCCTACTCCGTACCTCTACCAATTGCGAAACAGTCCCAGATTAGAGAACCTCGCCGACGCATAGTGTTGA
>NC_133769.1:35316217-35333766 GCF_003597395.2 Chelonoidis abingdonii
TCAACACTATGCGTCGGCGAGGTTCTCTAATCTGGGACTGTTTCGCAATTGGTAGAGGTACGGAGTAGGAAAACAATAAGCTTTTTACAGGTGGTGGTTTTTTTGGTATGCACGGTGGTAGTTTGGCTGAAGAGGTATTTAAATTGGATCTTTCTTGAAGAAGGCTGTGTGTTAGTTCATTGTGTTATAATTATGAGCGAGACCCTGGTAATAGGTTTCGGATTTGATTTACAGAGAGTGATTTTTTATGTCTTGGATTCCTTCTTGTCTTATTAAAAGCTTTCTTTTAAGAACTGTTTGATTTTCTTTCTGCTGAGGCCTCAGGGAAAATAAGGAAATCACTGTGCCAGGATTCTGTCTCTCCTCGGGGAAAGACTGGAGGAGGAAAAAGAAGGCGGAGGGAAGGTGAATTGTCCCTGTTTTTGTAATTCAAGGAGTTTAAGTAACAGTAATCGTTCCAGGTTAACCCAGGGACGGGAAGCCTGGGGAAGTAAGAGGGGAAGAAGGGGGGAGGAATACCTGACTGCTCTCTGTGTTGTGTTTGGGCAAGGGATTGGAAGCACGGTAATACTCCTAAGTGTCCCCAGGTGGGAAGAAGCTGGGAGGAAGAAAGGAGGGGGAGGGAAATGGTTTATTCCCCTTTGTTGTGAGACTCAGGGAATCTGGGTCTTGGGGGTCCCCAGGCAAGGTTTTGGGGAGACCAGAGTGTACCAGCCACTGGAATTCCTGGTTGGTGGCAGCGTTACAGGATCTAAGCTTGTAATTAAGCTTAGAGGACTCATGCAGGTACCCAAATTTTGGACGCTAAGGTTCAGATTTGGGAATTATACCTTATGACAGAGGGTTTAGTGAGATGGATGGAATCTTTAAAGTGTACAGACAATAAAAGAATAACAAAATACTGGTATATTGTTTGAAGAGGATGAAGGTAATCAGAACATTAGGAGCTTGAGTCAACTCACACTAGGGGAAACTAGGAGTAGCTCTTTTGAGATATTGAAGTTACTCTAGTGTAAGAGCTTCTTTACACAGGGAAATTAACAAGGATAAGCTATTCCACTCTTGCTGTTCCAGAATAGTTCCCTATGTGGACACTATATTCTGCAATTATAGTGTCTTCATTAGGAATAATTACTCAGCTTTATCAGCTGATTCTGCTGCAGTCAGTTTCCCCATATAGACAAGACCTTAGTGAGATTAGAATTGGTTTCTAAGTGTTAGGAGACAGCATGCCTCAAGAGACTGGTAATGAGATATACAGCCTTTGACCTCTGCATCAATGATTTGATTCTAGTTTATATGTGGTAAGCAGGAGTTTGATTCCCATTCTGAAATGAATTTGTGGGCTCACTCAAGTTCCTGTGTCCAAATCACAGAAACCACCAACACATTTAGAGCTTGCAGATGAACTGCTCATGTAGGCAGCAAACTGGGGTATGAATCTTGGCCACAATTAGCCTGCTGTGCACTAAGTGTTGGTGTGGACACTACAAAGAGGCATTAATGGTTCCTTAGTGCACTTTGATTTACCCCAATTTGAAAAGATTAAAGCTCACTAAGGAACTGTTAATGCATATCAGCAGGGTCAACACTTAGTGCACAGCAGGCTAGTTGTGGGTAGATTCATATCTCAGCTCCACTTGGGCTAGCTGTTTGAGTAGAAACTTCCTTAGCATACCTGTTGGCAGTTTGTTTCAAGAGGGTAATAAAAGATTCAAGTTTCCTCTTCACTGCCAAAAAGGGATTTTTTTTTACTGCAGGATAATTAACATGTATTCGCTAACCTGCTGTAAAATCCTAGTGGAGACAAGACCAAAAAAGTAAATAGGCAAATTCAACTGTATGATAAAAATAATACCTTTTATTTGGCAGTGAAGACTTGTACACAACACTTACAGCCCAGAGAAAGGAGGGGGCTTAAAGCCACCTTTTGTGCCCTCACAATCTTGGGCTGCTTTTGGGGCTGAAGGGGACACTGGTGCAACTTAACTTTGGGGTCGTCTGAGATACAGCAGCCTCCCTAAGCTGCCGTATAGGCTGCAGCACTGTCTGGAACCGGGATTGGCAACCTCCCTCCCCAGCACATCCCTCGGCCCACACTGCTTCCTGCAGCCCCCATTGGCCGTGACCAGTGGGAGTTGTGATCAGCCAAACCTGCAGACGCTGCAGGTAAACAAACCGTCCTGGCCCGCCAGCGGATTTCCCTGGCGGGCCGTGGGCCAAAGGTTGCTGATCCCTAGTCTGGAATCTCCACATCACTGCGGGATATTCTGCCTCCAACATGAGTTGCCTAGCCCCACTCTGTCCGTGGTACGTCTGCTATGCCAAACTTGTGAGAGCGTCCTAAGGAGGTAGTGTTAGCTGAGTCTTCTGTTGCAGCTGCTGTGGGGGAATTGACTGTGGATGGATGGCTTTTAGGGCACCCTTTGCTTTGCTCCAGCCCTTTTATGTGGCATAATGCGGCCAGTAGAGGTGTGAAGATCTTGCCCTAAAACAATGTGAGGAATAACATGTAATAACTGCCTGAACATATTCTTTTTATAAACAGAAATGTCTTCTCCCTGCTATCAGGCCCCTTTTACATGAATTGAAAGCCAAATTCTGCCCTCATGTATATCTCTGCATCTTCCACTGATCAACAGAATTGGGTGCACACATCTGGGTAGGATTTGTTTTAATAGTTTTAATGATGGAAAAAGGCTTCTTGAGAAGAACCTGTTAATTGTTATATTTTTGAATTTCATAACAATTTGAGATTGTCGAATAACCAGCTCAAACAGAATAATTGTAATCAAAGATTGATACAGCACTGTACAAAATACAGAAACAAAAGCATACTTTACTACCTATTGCAGATGTTGAAGAGAAGGTAGATTGGTCTCTTTCTCTGGACTTGATGGAATGATGATGATGTTAATTCCCAATCTAACTTCCAAACCCTCTGTCTTTTTATAGGGGATGAGACAAAGAAATTTCTTTCTTACGATTAATTTCACTGTGTTGTATTTTAGGCATTCTTCTTTGAGTGTTTGTTCATGTCCATTCCAATCAGGTGTGTGCATGTGCACATGCACAGTAGCTGGAAGATTTTTTTCCCTAGCAGCAGCTGTAGGGTCAGCCTGGGTGCCCCCTGGAATCGCGCCTTCAGGGTGCCCAATATAGAGCCCTGCCAACCTGCCACCTCCTCAGTTCCTTCTTACCGCCAGTGATGGTAGCTGGAACTTCCCTGGCTCTTGCTGCATCAAATGGCATAGCAGCTCATTTTATTCTTCTTCTTTAGTCACTTAGTATAGTTTGTTACCTAGTTAATTAGTCATAAGTTCCATTATGGGGTTTTCTATCCTCCCCATTTCCCCCACCACCACCTCTTGGTGCTCTCAGGGCATCCCGTGATCTCTGGGTTTCAAGACCTGCAAGGACTGTGCAAAGTGCATGCCTAAAGTGACCCCCACACCTCTTGTTCACGGTGTCTGGGTGAAGATCACCAAAAAGACTGCTGTAAAATCTGTTGGGAATTCTGACCAAGAACCCTGAAAGAGAGAGAGCGAGCACCGGCTTCAAATCCTCCTCACGGAGGTAGCTTTTTTACCATGATTGGACCCCGGTGCCAGGGACCCTACCAGCAGCATGTTGTCTTTGGTGCGGAGCGTGCTGGCACCCTCTTTGAGGGACCAGGCGCCGAAGAAAGATGTGCCCAAGGAGCCTCAGCACCGGCATGGAGCATCTCGAGGACACTCCAGCCTTCAGCACCAGTCCCAGTCACCAGTGCAGAAGAAGAAGAGGGTTGTAAGGGGTTGATCCCCACTACCTAAACCCAGAGACCAGCCATCAGTGGCACCACAGTCAGTCCATGGTTTTGAGATGGAAGGGGTGGCCTCGTTGACTCCTGCCCAGGTGAGGAAGTCGAATCCAGGCCAATCGTGAACTACTTTGAGAGCCTGCTGCTTCCGTCTGCTCCTGAAGCATTTGGGGCAGCGCAGGTCCTGTTCAGACTCACGGTGCTGTTCTCTCTGCCCCCCAGGTAGGAGATGACATCGGCACTGCAGGCTTCATCCTGTCCTGTGCAGTCTAAAGGAAAGCTGGATATGATATTGCGCCGTGCCCAGTCGCCTCGGAAACCAAAGACACCAGCACCTCCATTAGGGAACGAAGTCGGTCCTGGGACTCCCGACGTTCCACGTCAAGAGGTGCAGCTCTGCTTTGGTTCTTGTATTCTGAGGCTTCCGATTCGGACTCATTCTGCTCCAACTATAGCAGGAGCAGAATGTCATCTTCCAGGCACCACATGAGGTCTTGACCGAGGCAGTGAGCCCCTCAGTGGCAGAATCCAGCTTGTACACTCCATGGGCTTTCCACCAAGCCCAGGGTCGGTGCCAAGGCCCTTGCTTGGGTGCCGCTTTAGTTGTGTCTGCTACCTTTGTCCCACCATATCCAGCAGCTGAGCAACTACCTCTGGTGTTGCCAACGTCGGTACCAACGTTGGCGCCCTCTTCGGCAGTGCCTCGGCCAGTGGCTCAGGCCACAATGCCCACAGTGCCCTTGGCACTGACTGCGGCACAGGCTCCTGCGGCAGCACTGGCTCCTGTGGGAGCACTGGAACTGGCATCATTGACACTGCCTGCCCTTACATCGATGATCACCATGGCGCAGACACACCACCTGACACCATTTCCGGCACCAATATGGGGGGTGTCATTGACACCGGTGCTGGTGCTCTTCTCAGCACCAATACCAGACCAGACCATCACTGTCCCCACCATCTCACGTGATGCCTCTGGTGGGGTTGGAAGGGAACAACCATCTCCCTTAGTGGCCTCTTCCTCATCTTCCCCGATGAGGCGCTCACAAGCACTACCATTGCCCCAGCCCTGGAAGACTCCAGGGTGTGGCAGCAGTTTCTGCGCCGGGTCACACAGGGTCTGGGCATTAAGGCGGAAGAAGTGATGGATGATGCAGACCCTGTGGTAGACACCCTGGCCCCTTCAGGCCCTTACCATATCACCTTACCACTAATTAAAACCATCACGGACACGACCAAGACCCTGTGGCAGACCCCAGCATCCCTGCCACCTACTGCCACGCACAACGAGTGGCAGTACTTTGTGCCTTCCAAGTGCTATGCATATTTATACATCCACCCACATCCTGACTTTCTGGTGGTGGATGCTGCAAACCAGAGAGAGAGACAGGGTTTCCAAGGCCCTTCCCCCAAGAATAGAGACATGAAATAACTTGACCTATTTGGGCGGAAGATATACTCCATTGGAGGATTACAATTCCATATCTCCAACCAACAGATCACTGTCAGCAGGTACACCTACAACATCTGCTTGGCGATGGCTAAGTTTACAGAGTTGCTTCCCTCGGACTCCCGGGCCGAGTTCTCGGCTTTGGTCGATGAGGGAAGGTTGATCTCCAGGGTATCCCTGCAAGCAGCACTGGACTCGGCAGAGAGTGCTACTAGAGTTGTGGCCATGGGTGTAGCCATGAGAAGGGGCTCATGGCTGCAGGTATCGGGTCTCCACTTTGAGGTCCAACAAATGATAAAGGACTTGCCTTTCGAGGGTGAGACTATCTTCTGAGAAAACAGACAAAAGGTTAAATAGCCTGTAGGACTCCAGAGCCATCCTCAGTTCCCTGGGCCTCTATACACCCTACAATCAGCAGAGACACTTCCACTCTCAGCCTACCCAGAGGTATGGTCATTAGAACCACCAAGATGGCTTCAGAAGGCATAACAGAAGTGGCAGGAGAAGGCCGTGTCAACCTTCTGGCCAGAGTTCGAGACAACCAAAGCCGTCTTCAGGTCCCAAGTCTGCCTTTTGAAGGCACGGTCGAGAATGATATACCACACCTGGCAATGGATCCACCCCACCTTACCTTCATGTCCCCACTATCCCCCTTCTACCATGCATGATCCAGTATCATCTTGGACTGACGATGGGTGCTCCGCATGGTAGAGAGGGGATACTCCATCCAATTCTGTGCCCTTCCACCCTTCCACACCCCTTCCCCATCCCTCTTCAGGGACTCACGAGCAACTCTTTATCCAGGAGGTGCGGTCACTCGTATCTTTAGGGGCAGTGGAGGAGGTTCCTCAGGATCACAGGGGCAAAGACTTTTATTCTCGGTATTTCCTAATACCGAAAGCCAAAGGTGGCCTCAGGCCCATCCTGGACCTGCAGGAACTCAACAAGTTAATAAAGATAATTAGGTTCTGCATGGTCTCTCTGACCTCCATCATTCCCTTATTGGATCCAGCAGACTGGTGTGCCACCCTCGACTTGAAGGATGCATACTTTCATATCACGATTACTCAGCCCCACAGGAAGTACCTCAGGTTCATGGTGAACACCCACTACCAATTTACACTCCTCCTATTCGGCCTATCAGCAGCATCTCGAATTTTCACCAAGTGCATGGCAGTTGTCGCTGCGTTTCTGCACAGGCACCAAGTTCAGATGTTTCCTTCCTTCAATGACTGGCT
This sequence comes from Chelonoidis abingdonii, assembly GCF_003597395.2. Lineage (NCBI taxonomy): Eukaryota > Metazoa > Chordata > Testudines > Testudinidae > Chelonoidis > Chelonoidis abingdonii. The sequence continues at coordinate 35,322,705 of NC_133769.1, forward strand.
GATCAAGGCTCGCTCCAAGACCAAGTGGAGGCTCAGGTTAAGTTTATCAAAGCCACCTTTGTCATCCTGGGTCTCCTTTTAAATGAAGCAAAGTCCACTCTGTCCTTCATCCAGAGGATAGTTTTTATAGGGGCAATATGGGACTTGACCCAGGCCAGGGCATACCTTCCACAAGCGAGGTTTCAAGCCCTGACCGATACCCTTTGAGGCCTCAGACAGTTTCCCACCACAACAACAAGGAACTGCCTGAAGTTTCTGGGACACATGACGGATTGTACCTATGTGGTGCAGCATGCCAGGCTCAGACTATGACTTCTTCAGTTGTGGCTGGTGCCTGTCCAGAGACAGCCTGGCCAGAAGAGTGACCTTATCTCGCCCAGTCCTCAACTCCTTTCTGTGGTGGCTCGACCCTCAGGAGGTATGCTCATTGGTCCCCTTCACCAGTCTGCAGCTGTCCATGTCTTTAGTGATGGATGCATCAGACGTGGACTGGGGAGCACATCTAGGAGACCACAGGACTCAAGGTCTTTGGTCTTTCATGTGGAGAGCTAGATCCCCTTATGTCAGAGAGCTGAGAATAGTGCACCTGGCATGTCAGGCCTTCTGGGTATACTTAGTGGGACAATGTGTATCAGTCATGATGGACAACACACTGCAATGTTCTGTATCAACAAATGGGGGTGCACGCACCTCTCCCCTGTTCCAGGAAGCCCTCATGCTGCGGGACCCCTGTGTAGAACATTCAATACACTTGCAAGCATCGTACCTCCCCAGGATACAGAATGAGCTGGCAGATCACCTCAGCAGGTCGTTTCATGGCCCCAAGTGGTCCCTTCACCCGGACCTTCTGATGCAAGGTCACGGTCATCTTCAACATCTACTCGCTTCACCTCATGGCATGGAAGCTTTGTGGTTGAACCTGCTGGAGCTTTCCTGTTCAGAACAAGTTAGACAAGTCCTCCTTGGCAGTAGAAAACCCTCCATGAGAGCCAGCTACTTTTCCAAGTAGATGGGATTTTCAGTCTGGTCGGCGCAGTGCCATTCGTCCCCGATGCTGGCCCCAGTGCTGCTTATTCTGGACTATCTCCTCCATCTGAAGCAGCAGGGTCCTTTGTTGTCATCAATAAGGGTACATTTACCTGCCATCTCAGCCTTTCACCTTGGCGGGGAGGGCTGCTCGGTGTTTGCTAACCCTATGGTCAGCTGGTTTTTAAAAGGCTCAGCAGGCTATATCTTCATGTCTGACAGCTGGTCCCAGCCTGGGACCTCAACCTGGTCCTTTTCTAGACTAATGGGACCACCTTTTTTGAGCCCTTGGCAATGTGCTCTTTCCTCTACCTTTCTTATAAGGTGGCTTTCCTGGTGGCAATAACCTCGGCCAGGAGGGTGTCTGAACTGAGGGCCCTAGCCTCAGAGCCCCTTTATACTGTATTCTATAAGGACAAGGTGCAGCTCAGACCTCATCCTGCTTTCCTTCCAAAGGTGGTGTCACAGTTTCACATCAACCAGGACATCTTTCTCCTGTTATTCTACCCTAAGCTGCATTCTAGTGGCAGGGAGCAGAGACTTCATTCTCTGGATGTCCGCAGGGCACTAGCCTTTTATATTGAGAGAACGAAGACATTCAGAAAATTGGCCCAGTTATTCATGGCAGTGGCGGACAGAATGAAAAATCTGCCGGTGTCATCACAACGCATTTCATCATGGATCACATCCTGCATTTGGGAATGCTACAACCTGGCGGGAGTCCCACACGCCTGATAACTGCACGCTCCACCAGGGTGCAAGTTTCGTCAACCGAATTCCTGGTGCAGGTCTGCAGAGCAGTGACGTAGTCCTGTGTTCACACTTTCACCATGCCCTATGCAATTACTCAGCAGGCCAGAGATGATGTGGCCTTTAGGTGAGCAGTGCTCCAATCAGTGGACAACTCCAAATCCGTCTCCTGAACTTGGGCTTGTGAGTCACCTGATTCGAATCAACATGAACAAGCATTTGAAGAAGAAGGAATGGTTACTCATATTCTCCTGTTGTTCTTTGAGATCTTTTGTTCATGTCCATTCCAATACCCACCCTCCTTCCCCTCTGTTGGAGTAGATGGTGTCATGGAGTGGTGGGGGAGTCAGGGACCAGCACTTTTCTTCCTGAGATTCACTGTGACTCTGTCAGCCAGTAAAACAGAAGGTTTATTAGACGATAGGAACACAGTCCCAAGCAGAGTGTGTAGGTACAACCAGAACCCCTCAATCAAGTCCTTCTGGGGGGTTCAGGGAGCTTATACCCCAGCTTGGGGTCCCCTGCGTTGCACCACCCAACCCAAACTGAAATTAAAAATCCCTCCCTCAGCTTTCTCTCCCCTCTCCTCTGCTCTTCCTCTCCATTGTTCAGTCTCCCAGGCAGAAGGTGTGATTTCTCCCCACCCCACTCCTGGTTCAGGTTACGGCTCAGGTAGATTCCTTCTCATCCCCAGTGTAACCCCCCGGCAACATTCCCAGGTCAAATCTGCCCTGCTCCATCACAGATGGCAAGAAGAAACTGAGGGGGTGGCGGGTTGGCAGGGCCCTATACTGGGCGCCAAGAAGGCACAACTCCTGAGGGGCATTCAGGCCGACTCTATGGCTGCTGCTAGGGGAAAAATCTTCCGGCTTCTGCGTGCACGCACCCACACCTGATTGGAATGGACATGAACAAAACATCTCGAAGAACAACAGTTATGAGGTGAATAACTGTTTTTTAAAATTTTATTTTACCTAATTACTTAAAGAATTTTTTATGGTATCCTTAAGTTACATAATTGATAAGCTAAATGGAATTTTAATCTGTTCATTATTACTGACAGCTGTCACAATCGGCAGCTCTTAATAAGTTAAAAATCATCTTTGAATGGATCCTTATTTCTGACATTACAGAAGACATCTACAATAAAAGTGTCTCTTATCAATCAGAGAACATAATTAGATCATAGGCATCCCTTATCAATGACACAGTCTCATTTACAACACACTTGCTATTAGTTTGAAGAGTCTTTTCCATAGACATCTAGATTCCTTCAGACATTGAGACAACAACAATAGTGAGGTACAGCCCAATATTAAATTGCATGAAATTCCTGAATACAGGTCACTCACAGGTTAAGAACCAACACTCTGGACTTAGAACTCAAACACACTCTTTGCTAATATCCTAAAGATTCTAGGAGAAGAGTTGATATGCAAATAAATTTTAATATGCAAGAAAAAGAGAACTAAAAGGGTTAACATTTACTAACAAACCCAAACTAGGTGGGTTTGATTCTATGAAAGTGATTTGCATTTAAATTGGCACGGATCCCACTTTGATCTCTTAATAGCTTTTATTAAGAGAGATAATCTCGTTCCAAAAGTAGGAATATTTTACCTATGATAATCCTAAATTTTATGTACACCATGAGAATTACAACACTGTGACAAATTATCTTATTGTATTTTTGATATGTTACAGGAGCTGAATACCTCTGCCCCTGATTTCAAAGCTGTATTTCCTAATTTGTGCAGGGAACTGGAGAGATGGGGTGAATCTGCTTTATTAAAAAAATAAATCTATCAGAGACAAGATGTAGAGAGGAAACCACACCTTCTTTGGCTGTACTAAATGCACCACCAAGGACAATGAAGACAACCATTAAAGCACAATAGCAAAGCCATCACACGAAGCAATCTGTTGATAGTTCTAGATGTTTTTCCCTGGGTTTGAGCAAACAAGTTTGGAGTAGGGAGGAAGTGAACCTCCAGAAGATGCTAATAATAATAATCATAATCTCATAATATGGGATTGATAAAGCCTAAAATACATGGCTGGGGAAATTCAGCTAGGGGCTTGTTACTCCATAATTTGGACCTAAGGTACTCCAATACTGGCTTGCCTGATCCTCAATTTACTCTGCCCAAATGAGGAGAGAAGAGGTAGCCTGCCTTAGAGGAATTGCCAGGGTATTACCAGAGACTTATCTCCAACCCACAGAGGACTCCCCAGAGCAGGCAAATCCTGCTAACCCTTGGAAGGACACAGATACAGCCCTCTGCTCAAAGGATTGACATTAAAGCAATAATTTCTTCGAAAACAAAGTAATATTTAAAGGAAATAAACAGCGACAATACATTCAGTCGTTCCTTAAAATTAGACAGAAATTGAAACTTACATTCCTTTCACAATCCCTTAGTTTTGTGTTTTGCTCCTTCTGTTCTGTCTAAAAAGAGGTTTGTCCTGATAGTTTTGGGCTTACTGCTATTGCTGCCTTGGGTGCTGCTGTTGGGGCTGCTGCAGTGGTCCATTGCCTCGAGGCTTCCATTGTTACTGTGTTCTAAGCTGCTGCCTGTAGAAGCTCAGGTACCATGCACACCCACACTTAAGCCTGCTGGTTCTCAGCCTTATATACTGGTTGCGCTCTCAAGTGGAGCTTATTAGCATAGGTCTTCCCCACCAATTAGACTGGCTCAGCCAGTGAGCTTCCAGTTATTAAAATAGGCTCTCATCCTGTCTAGATCCTCCCCTTCCTGCACCTAACTTCCCCTTGAGGTCATCATTAGCATAGATCCTCCGTTTGAGGTCCTGTGTCCTCTCCAGAGAATCATTGCAGCCACCATTTTTTCCTCTAAACCGGGGGTTGGCAACCTCTGGCATGCGGCTTGCCAGGGTAAGCACCCTGGTGGGCCAGGCCGGTTTGTTTACCTGCAGCATCGGCAGGTGACAGTGGCTCCCACTGGCTGCGGTTCGCCGTCCCAGGCCAATGGGGGTAGCAGGAAGCTGCAACCAGCACATCCCTCGGCCCGTGGATCTTCCCACCACCCCCATTGGCCTGGGACTGCGAACCGTGGCCAGTGGGAGCCACGGTCCACCGAACCTGCTGATGCAGCAGGTAAACATACTGTCCTGGTCCAACAGGGTGCTTACCCTGACGAGCTGCGCATCAGAGGTTGCCAACCGTTGCTCTAAACTATCATTAATTCCTACTTATCTAAAGCCTTAATCCTAAAACTAACTACAGCTTTGTGCAAGCCAAAGCATTATGATATTGTCACCACCATTGTTATGCCAATCTGGAGAAGTGCAATTTTACAATGTTTAAACCCCTTTTTCAGTTTTTCTCTTCAAGTCTATCCAAGGTGTTGCAAGGTTTTTCAGAGCAGCTAAAAGCAAAATCTTTTGTTATAGATTGCCTTACTTTCCAGCATGGGGCTGAATGCAGACAGGAAGGTCAGACTCTAAAATCTGCTCTCTTAATAACAAATAATAAAAATTTTAAAAGTAATTTTTTTTAACTTAGACTAAGAGAGCTTTATGTACCTTAGTGTTGGGGAAAAATTTAAATATAGATATGTTAATACAATTGTGATGGATCTGCTAAGCAAGGGATTACAACTTTCCTCCCCACTGCACATCTCCTTCCTCCTAGCCAGATAAAGGGAAAGGTCCTGAACAAGGAAGTGGCTGGGCTTGGTTGGGAGGCAGCAGCCACATGACAAGTCAGGAGCTGAAACAAAGCTAGAAGAATTCCCAGGAACTGTATGCAGAGTCACATGACTGCCGTATATTACAGCTGAGTATAAAGATTTATTGGGGAGCAGCTATTGCTCACTTTGAACTGTAACAGTTTAAGCCTTTGTACCTAGGGTATTTGCAAGCTTTCCCTTTTCTGACAGACCTAGTAAAATATCCTTTCACTTAGCCATGAGTCTTATCCCTACCAGGACTAGATCCTACAAGGCCTAGTTGCCAAAGTACCTACACTGCTTGCCTCCAAGAAACCTGGCACGCTCCTGGCACGTAGGGGTTTGGTGTGATTTGGTACTGAGCAGCTTCAATAACTACATCATTTTATTTCAAATCCTTTCATTCTATATCATTTTCTCTTATTTAATAAAACTTGTTTTATAAAATAATATGGTTGTTTGAATGGAATGTTCATCTAGTTCCATCTTTGAAGGGAAAAACATGCAGGTTACTTCTAAAAGGGGGCTTGTAAGTAAAAGAATTCTGAAACTTAGGGCACCCCATTCTTGTCTTGGCCCAAGGACACAGACAGAAGAGTTGTCTTCCAGTCAACTGTGTTGTAAAAGGTCAAAGGCAGACAAATCATAAGGACAGATCCAATAGGAGAATGAGGTGGAAGCAAGCTATAGATAATGAACATATTTCAAACTTGATCATTTTGCTTTTTTGAAGGTGGACAATTTTTTAGATGCATGCTATATTCATCTGGGGGTATTGGAAAATGGTTTTAATAGTTTATAAAAGTATAGTTTAGGCAAAAATATACTTCTGATTGTAAATATTCCAAGCAATTACGATATGGGTAGATTGAAAAAATACTGTTTTAGTAGAGAATACAAAGAAAAACCATGCATCATCTAGCTATTCTATGACCATACTTCCACATGTGTTAGTGTAACTGGTAAAAGAAAAGGCTAACTCTTGAAGCCAGAAGGAGGAAATGACAGATAAGAGAATGGATTTCTTTTTTCTTTAGTCATTGAACAATTAATATGTATAATTCAGACATTTCCATTGACCGATTCCTCATAATTGGCTACTGATTCTCAACAGGAAGAAGGAATTGGTGCCTGCTTGTCAAGCTCTGTTCTCCAGTACCGCCTACCCTGACAAAACATTTTCTTAGTCGTGCTTTGATGGCTCTGTGATGGTAATATTTTCTGTCGTAAGGTTGCAAACTATGGTATAACTGATGTATTCTTAACATAGATGACAACCATGGAGCACGACCATGCTTTTCCTTTTCAAATTAGATTTTCCAAATTGAAGAAGCTTGTATGATTGTTGAAACTTGTTGGCAGACAATTGTATTTAAAGCACACAGATGGGAAGCTCGGTTCCATTTAGCTTTGGTATGCATTCTGTCACTGGCAGCTGATATGAGGAAGCCATAGGGACACATCTGCATACAAATGTGATTTTAAAAGGGCAATTTTCATTTTTTATAGCGGGCTTTACATAGTTTTCAAGAAATTTAATGTGCAGATGACTTGCTATAGCATATTGAAAGTCAAAGGGCCTTGTTCAACTTTTGTGCACTAAAGACATTGCAAGATCTCGCAAAATTAAAATATTTAAAATTGTGGTTATTTTCTGTGGTTATAGTGTATAGTTTGGCAGAATTATGTCAATTTTGTATGCAACATGCTTATCAATAAGTCCCTGAAACGTGGTGGGGACATTAAAAATGACTTTCAACATTTGCAGTATAATTACTGATTAAATACTTGCTAAAATTTCATATTTTACATTGTTGTCCAATATTATCATCACAATAGATGAAGTCCATACATTGTGACAATTGTTTTTTTATTTATAATTATGCTTCACATTTTCTTTTTCGTTAGTGCTAAATAATATGCAGAAATGAAGACAGCCTCTACCTAAATAAGTTACAGTCTAATAGATGGAAACATCAAGAACTGGTTGTGTAGGGAAAAATCAGTGATTGGAAGGAGACTTGTGTTGCTATTTTTAAAAAGTATTAATGAATTCACTTTAAAATTTTCTTCACTTTAAGAAATTAAAAAAAAGGATTTGTAACTATGAATTGCAAAAAGAATGTTACATGTCCAAAAAGTCATAAAAATAATTGACGTGGCAGCTACTGTATTATGTATTAACTTTTAAATATATAAGTGCTGACAGGGTTCTCAGCTCTGGATATGACCCCAAAATAGAGACTCCCTGGCTCAAAGAGCTTACAGTGGAAGTACCCTGTCTTGCAAATGCTTTCTACCAGGTCTAATGTTTAATATTGTGGGTAATGGTATTGATGTCAATGATAAAGCTCACAGGAGGAAGCACTATGCTCAATAGTAAGTATCTGAAGAATTGGTTCTGAAAATGGGATGTACTGGGCAATCCAAAGAAGAGAATAATATTTAAAGAGAGTTCTCAATTCATGTAGGCATGATGGAATATTAGAATCTTTGGGAGGGTTTGAATGATGACAAGGTGCTGGCTCAATGAACCAGATACTAAATATTTTTACTCATGGAAAAAAACCCAATGAAATAAAAGAATCTTCTGATATTACCATAAATATATAATTTCTAAATTGCCTCCTTCACATCATCTTTTCCCCAGAATATCAAGCAGTGCCTTATTTTTAATATTTCCAGCTTGTGAGGTGTAGTTTACATACAGTTTTTGTACTGATTTACTGTTTGGTTATACTTGTGATTTTTTTCTACCAAAATAGTTAAATTGGTACAAACTCTAATGTGGAACCAGTTATACCTGTATAAAAGAGCCTCTTTCCTTATTACTGTTCCCTTACAGAAAGAAGCTATACTTTTATAAGCCCCTTTTATATTGTTATAACAGTGTCCATATTAGTGGGATTTTATAGCTAAAGCAGACAAGACCTTAAAGATATATATTGTGAATGATGATTAAATATATTCCATGCAGGAAAGAAATGGTTTCCGTATCTGGGAAATATTAGCTAGATTTGGTTTTCTTGACATTCTCTTGAGATGGCAAGTATTGCAGACTCTTCTCTCAAACAACCTTCATTTTATTTTGCACTTTCAGTTTTCTGTATTGCATTAGGTAAGGCATGTTTGATAAGGTGTCTTTCCATATCTTCAATTAAAGATCCATCAAATTAAGATAAGCACAAGGTTCGTTTGCTCTCACAGGGTTTTGTCACTAACTTTGAGATTTTCCAAATATTGCTTAATTTCATCCCAAATACACTATTACCCCATTATGTTTGCCTGTGAAAATTGGCTCAGCAAGCTTTTGATGATACTTCAAACCTTTCTTGGCTCAGCTGGATGCAGAGGTAAATACACTGCCTCAGATTTATCAGGCAAATGGAACAGTCCAAAAGATTTCTCTGGGCTTCTGTATCACTCTGGTCAAATACTGATATAAATCACTACAAAATGGGTTCTCCAAATCTGCCACAGGAAGATGAGGCTGATTATGTGTATTCCTTCTAAACAAATATAGTCAGTCCTGGGTTTATAATCCTTATAGCTCAATCTCTGTTTAACTCTCTCTTTTGTAACCTAGTCTTGATGCAGTGCTCAAGGATACTTTAGCTGAACCGATCTCTTTTAACTGGTTCTTCAGTTTGTCCAACAATCTTGATCAGGGGTTCTCAGACTTCTGTACTGGTGACCCCTTTCACACAACAAGCTCTGAGTGCGACCCCCACTTATATATTAAAAACATTTGTTTATATATTTAACACCATTACAAATGCTGGAGGCAAAGCGGGGTTTGGGGTGGAGGGTGACAGCTCACGATCCCCCCATGTAATAACCTCACAACTCCTGAGGGGTCCTGAACCCCCAGTTTGAGAACCCCTGGTCTTGATGTTCCTTTGGAACATCTGATATCTTATGTTGCTGTATTTGTGGTTTTAAGGCTATAGCTTCTTCTATGTTTATGCCTGCCACTTGGTTTTCGTTCACAGTTGCCCAAGAAGGCAATGCAAGCAAATTTTGCATCACTTTTGAATGGTGGCTATGTTTTCTCTGAGGGAGAGGACCCATCCTGACCAGGGAACTGTGATCAGTGCTGGTTAAACAGAGTTATGGTTGGCCACTTAAAGGAGTAGCAACTGTGACAGATATGGCAATTGTATTATTGTATTAAATTTATGTATTCTTGTGGGCCAGGATATCACTCTCTAGGAAGAGATGTGGCAGACGTAAGACCTGGGAGTTCAAAAGACCATATTGAAAATGTGCCAGTTAAGAATAGACTCTTTGGGATAATAAGTGTTAAGTTGATTTCCTTGGGGAATCCCTAGGGAGAGGTTAATGCAAATTACTCAACTCCCATTGTGCAAAAACACAGCCTTTTGAAGCTTTGCTCTGAAGAGGGAGTCACTGTCTGCTGATTATCTGTTATAGAAGGCCACGATCAAAGGCTCAAGCTATATAAAGAAATGGCTGATCTGCCCAGTAACTGTTCTGACTGTGGATCTAAGATGGATGAACTTGTAACCATGGGGACAACCCAGTTGCGGGTTCTGAAGGACTGTAACCTACTAGAGCCGTTGGGGGTGATCTCCGGTAAGCTTTTTAGCACGTGTAGGTTCTTGTATTGTTTTAATATTTTTTCTCGTTAATGCTTTTACCTTAAGAATAAATGGGCTTGCTTAGAAAGAGTTGTGTAGTAACACATAATGGCAGGAAATATATGGGTCATAGCCCTCAGAGAGAAAGCCAGGCACAAATGCTGGCCTTTTAGGCAGTCTGACTTGCTGGGAATATCACAGTGCAAGCCAAGGAGCTGTGCAGCCTTAAAATCCCTGGTCAGGAGAGAGTGAGACACAAATCTCTGCCCAAGAGAAGTGATGGTGGGATACGGAAACCTAGAGTCAGTGTCCTTGCTGGACTATGGAGGGGAATACAGGTGCAATTGCCCTGAAGCTGTGACAGTGACCGTCCACCCTGTCCCACTTCAGTGGTGCCCTTTTTCTAAAGATCTGATCCAGAGTTTCTTGAAGTCAATAGGAGTCTTTGAATCTTGTATTTCCCAGTGATCTGATTTGGAACTATATGTGGAAAGTTAAAATGGGAGATTAAAAAAAACATTCATTTTAATATAGTCTTAAAAATGCTGATAGGATTAGGGTCTTGTTATATTCCATGCACATTCACACCAGTACCAAAAATATGGCCTCATTATCCCATGTCCTGGATGCATATTGTTTGACAATTCTTGTGTTAACCTCCACTTGGTTTACTTATTATAAATCCAGCTCTGGCAAATCAGAAGTGGCTTGTGTCTGTGGTTCTGTTTGACCTTGTATTCTGTCATTCTAGCTCAGGGGTTCTCAAACTGGGGTTCGGGACCCCTCAGAGGGTTGTGAAGTTATTACATGGCGGTCGTGAGCTGTCAGCCTTCACCCCAAACCCTGCTTTGCCTCCAGCATTTATAATGGTGTTAAATCATAGAATCATAGAATCAAAAGGTTGGAAGGGACCTCATGAGGTCATCTAGTCCAACCCCCTGCTAAAGGCAGGACCATTTTCCCTAAATAATCCCAGCCAGGGTGCGGTCTAGC
>NC_133769.1:35335906-35344689 GCF_003597395.2 Chelonoidis abingdonii
CTTCCTGGATTGCCTGTGCACTGCTGTATTTCTCTCCCAGCAGATATCAGGATAATTGAAATCTCCCATGAGAACCAGGGCCTGTGATCTACAGACTTCTGCAAGTCTGTATAACGACCTCCCCTTTATAAATATATAAAAAAGTTTTAATTTATAAAGGGGAGGTCACACTCAGAGGCTTGCTATGTGAAAAGGGTCACCAGAATAAAAGTTTGAGAAACACTATTCCAGCTGCTTGGATTTCAGTTGCTACTGTACAAGCTCAAATGACCATCTATATCCTGTATTATACAAAAAGAAAAAAGAAAAAAAAAACTGGAAAAAAGCTTGAGTTCTGTGGTCATCCAAGCACTTCAAGATATGGCCTGTTTCAGCTACCCTTTGACATTCACAACACCTTCTTGAAAGGATATTATTTTAATAAAAAAGGTGTGTGTGTGTGTGTGTGTGTGTGTGTGTGTGTGTGTATGTAGGGGGCTTTTCAAGCTTGCCATCCTTAGCCATTAGTTTAAATATTTAAAATTAATACAATCAATTTCCCAGCACCTGCTCAGTTAATTGATCAGGCCTGATTCTCTACTGTTTTGCACTTTGTGTTGTCATTTACACCCAAGCAAAGCAACTGAAAAATGCTACCAGATCTGGATGGTAGCATGACACCACTTTGCATAGGTGAATATGACGAGACAAGGTGCAAGTGGCTGGAAATCAGGCAAATTGACATTGGGGGAGTTACTCCACAAGGCTGCCAAGTGTTTCACATCTTGCATGATATTCATGCATTTATCAGCATTGTCAAACCTGCCTGCTGCTGAATGTCATTCCTCCAGAGGTGGGCAGAAGCTGCAGTTCTTCCAGCTGATTACTAGCTGTCTTTCTTGAACCTGGGTTCAGGTAGCTTGTAGGCCTCTCTTCTGCTGACTCCCCCTACTGGCTCTGAATGGGGAATGAAGTGGCAGGAATAAAAGCTGCAGCCGATGGCATGGATGGCAGAGACAAAAGCTGAGGCAGATTGTTACTAGTTTAGCCTCCTTCAGCCACAGCCCCAGAGAGACCACCCACTCCTAGATACCACAGATACCCTCAAAGATATTACAGCCCCCCAGAGAGACTGCAGGTAGATCCCAGCTACCAGTTCCCGCAACCCCAGCCAACCCAGACAGCATCCAGCATTCATATCCCAGCAACCCCTAGACACCACTCACATCTGTCAGCAACTCCAGACACACAAAAGCACCTACTCTAGTGCTCTGAGACATCTCATTACACTACGTGCCCCAGTCATAGATGCCAAGTTTCAGTCAATTTCCTGTCCCTGCTGTTGCCTGCAGAAGGGTGTATTGACTAGAAACTGAAGTTTAGGATTATTTGCCAATATATAAATGGCATAAAATGGTGTATATGGAATTGGGCAAACCTTAGCAGCTAAGGCTAGATTTACACCATTGTAAGTCAAAGCAAAAATCTGTCTGTGAGTAAGGTGTTTTCAATCAAACTGCAATCACAATAGTTCAGCTACCACATGTCAGCTGGATTAAACAGGCCTAAAACAGCCCAATTTTTCACTTGAAATCCAATTAATGATGACAAAAGGTACTCTGTTTGAGTATATAAAAATTAGAGCTGTCAAGTGATTAAAATATTTAATCGTGATTAAAATCGTAATTGTGTGATTAAAAATAATGAATCATGCGATTAATCGCACTGTCAAAATAATAGAATACCATTTATTTACATATTTTTGGATGTTTTCTACAATGCCTAATGTTAGAGTATACAAGTCCAATGAGTCCTACTTCTTGTTCAGTCAATCGCTCAGACAAGGAAGTTTGTTTACATTTGCAGGAGATAATGCTGCCCACTTCTTATTTACAATGTCACCTGAAAGTGAGAACAGGCATTCACATGGCACTACTGTAGCTGGCATCACAAGATATTTACATGTCAAATGCGCTAAAGATTCATATGTCTCTTGATACTTCCACCACCATTCCAGAGGACATGCGTCCATGCTGATGACAGGTTCTGCTCAATAACGACCCAAAGCAGTGTAGACTGAATAATCATAATCTGAATCAGATGCCACTTGCATTTCATTTTTGGTGGTTAAGGTTCTGTAGTTTCCACATCTGAGTGTTGCTCTTTTAAGGCTTCTGAAATCATGTTCCACATCTCATCTCTTTCCAATTCTGGAAGACACTTCAGATTCTTAAATCTTGGGTCAAGTGCTGTAACTATCTTTAGAAATTTCACACTGGTATCTTCTTTGCATTTTGTCAAATCTGCAGTTAAAGTGTTCTTAAAATGAACAACATGTGCTGGGTCATCATCCGAGACTGCTGTAACATGAAATATATGGCAGAATGAGGATAAAACAGAGCAGGCGACATTCTCCCCCAAGGAGTTGTGTCACAAATTTAATTAAAGCATTATTTTTTTAATGAGTGTAATCAGCATAGAGGCACGAATGATGGCCAAAGTATGAAGAGGCATATGAATATTTAGTGCATCTGGCACATAAATATCTTCTGATGCCAGCTACATCAGTGTCATGCGAACACCTGTTCTCACTTTCAGGTGACATTGTAAATAAGAACAGGGCAGCATAACCTCCTGTAAATGTAAACCAACTTGTTTCTCTTAGCGATTGGCTGAACAAGAAGTAGGACTGAGTGGATTTGTAGAGGCTAAAGTTTTACATTGTTATGTTTTTCAGTGCAGTTATGTAACAAAAAAAAATTCTACATTTGTAAGTTGCACTTCCATGATAAAGAGATTTCATGACAAATATTAGTTTTTTTCATTTCACCTCATACAATTTCTTTTCATTATTTCTACAGTACTATATTTGTAATAAAAATAATATAAAATGAGCACTGCACACTTTTGTATTCTATGATGTAACTGAAATTGATATATTTGAAAATGTCAAAAAACATCCAAAAATATTTAATACATTTCAATTGGTATTATATTGTTTAACAGATTGATTAATCGTGATTTTTTTTTTAGTTAATCACGTGAGTTAACAGCGATTAATTGTCAGCCCTAATAAAAATCTGTCTTTATGGCTTAGCTAGTCAAACCTATTGATTATCCTCCTCCCCCAAATCTTTCTTATCATATTGCTCATTACAACCTGGTAATTCAGTAATTATTGCTGATTTGCAAAGTAATATTCTATTTAGAATTTAGCAACTAATGTGTTTTCAAATGTCCCTAGATTTTGATTTACAGACATACATTTTTAACAAAGTGCTATGATGTTGGAATGATATAGACACTTAAATTTGGGCTTTTATTAATTTTACATTTTTTTATTGTTCTTCAAGGATGGATGAGGACAGACAGTTTGTGATGCTGCTACTCTTTATGTTAGAACATTGATTTTGATATATGCCAACAAATTCTTATGATTACAGTAGTCTGTTAGGAAACTTTACTATAAATACCTTATAACAATGGAAGCTGGAGTTAAGTTTACATAAATTTTGGTAGTTAGGTTAGAAAAGATTCATGTTGTTCTACACACTGGATAGATTATTAAGGCTCTCACTTCTAGAGGTGCCTTCTAGAACAATATTTTATTTCTTAGATTTCTGCTGTTTAATACCATTTTAAAAATATTATTTTAAGGATGAAATTTGTGTGCATTTTCTTTAAGCAATTATATTTAAATGTAAATATAATTATATGGAACATAGAAATATTGTTTTTCTACATTTTCCATAGTTCACATATTGCAATATAAATCAAATTAATAGATAAATTGAGATAATAGTGAGTACTATGGACTTTGCCATAAAGTAACATGTTTTTACAGAGTTTCATCTTCAAACACTTTTGTTTTGTGTGTAATATCACTGACCTTTTTAATTTCCCCAAAGTGACTTGTTTTGCAAGGCAGCCCCAAGTGTATAAGTAAATCTGTTTTATCAAAGAGGCCAGTGCAATTTACTCTTTCTTGTTCTTGTGTGGTTACAGGCACTTACTGGCATTTGCAGAACTGCAGCACTGTCCAGTCTCCCTACAGCAGAATGTTTATTTCCAGAGGCATGTGTGGGATCAGTAATGCAGTCGGCCCTATCCTTTTCATTTGGTTTAACTTTTTTTCTGGGAACGCCTGTGGGATTGCAGCGAGAGAACCTGCTAATTGCTGTTTTAGAATGCTTTACGGGGCTAGCGGAGTGAGGAAATCTAAATTTCATTTTTATTACACTTTGGTCTGCATTGGTTTACTTATTATTTGACCCAGACTGACCTAAATAAAAGAAATGGAATGCATTATTCAATCAGAGAATTGTCTATGCCAGTAGCTTTTCATTAACTTTTACCTTTTGCTAGTGAATATATTTTAAATCACTCTTAGGCTAGGTCAGTATTTTTCATGCACACACTTAAGCCTTATGTCTGCTGGTTTCAGCAGGATATTAAGGTTAAAAACTGTTTCAAAAGCAGCTATGGCTGCAGATCATAATAGAAAGCTTCCTTGGTGTTCAGACCAATAAATAAATTAGAGGAAGGGCTTTAAGCTCTGCATGATAAAAGGAACTGAAAGTAGGGCAGAGAAAGAACAACCTTTGTAATGAGCCTTGCCTGGGGCTAAGGAGAATCAGAAGTTCATTGTGTATTTCAGTGCATGGTGCAACAGCAGTACAAAGAGTTGGTGACTAAGGTTTTCCATTGCCTCAGGATACCAATGATTGCTGTATATAATGATAGTGAATGCTAGGAATGCACTAAATAAATCTTTGTCTCTGCAACTCATATTGCAACTCTGGGTAGGATGGAGACTTGACATGATGAGTTTGTAGCCAGCAGGATGTGATATGGCCCTGTTCCCTGCATGTATCAGATCACTAGGAACATGGAGTGTATTTTATTACTGCAACTACATAAAAAAGCTGAAATAAAAATGATCGAAATGAGTCACGCACTGATGGCGTATAAAATATTTACTTGTGGACTAAGAAAAGCACCAGATTTGAAACTGGTAGCATATGTCCTTTTGGAGATAAGGAACGGAAAAGCTAAACAAATCACTGGCCGCCTAGGTCATAACCACCATTACTCTGGTCATAAATTCTCCAACATTTCAGATGTCATTATCTCTAAAGTGCATACACCAGGAGAGAGTGTGTTTTTTATCCCCATCTTCCCACCACATATGTCTGTGTTTTCCTCATGAAAACAACTACGCTTATTTGCATAAGATGATTTGAAAATTATGGAGCCTTGTACTTGAAGCTTGTTTAAATGTTTGTAATCTTCATGGAGTGTGACACTTCTTAACTATCTGATTATAATCCTTCATAATTTTGTAATCTTTTACATTCTCCTATGTACGTCTTCCAGCTGTTTATATTCTGCTTGGTGTAGCTATAATGCTTTCATGAACATCTCTAACTTGGAAATCATGTATTGGCAGGCCCTAAAATGAACATACTTTAATGATTTCCTTTGAATATGATGGTTGTGTTGGGGAGTTGATATCTGAGACACCATAATTTTGAATTCAGAGTACTTGGAAAATTACATTTGCTTAATATGCTCTTCTGGAGGAAAAAAACCCCAAGAAAGCTGCTGGACTCAAAAGTCTTAAATGTATCATTCACATTAGTGACTTTTACTTTAAAATATAACCACTTATGTGTCAATGCTGCTCAAAGAGCCGTTTGCTTCAAGGCTGCATGAGAGCAGCCTCAAAGAGCGAATAGGAACATCTTAGTTACATATCTAAAAAACATAAACTGCCTCCCTGCCCTAGCAGACAAATCCCCCAATGATTAACACATTCATTTAAAATGAAAATGACCCCACCCAGTCCCATCATTACGAAGAACTGACTTATTTAAAATGAAATCAATGTTTATTTATCCTACCATTTCAGAAATCTCAACCCCAATTTCTTTTTTTGCTGCAGTCCATAGTAGTATTTCATCTAGTAATATCAAATCTTAAATTTATGAGGCACTTCTTCCAACCTGGCTGCCACATCTTAGCTCCAATTTCATCAACTGCTTCAGTGCTATAGACCGGACTGCTCAGGAAGGGTGTGTTAGGCAGGCATGGTGGTGAATTTAGCCAGAATAAATGAGTTTAGTTATAATGAGAGAGAAAGGCAAGTAGCCATAAATCTAACAGTAGCTCTGCAATGGATTTGCAAATCTGGGAGCTTATCAGCTGAAAGTAAAGTTTTCCTAAGTGACTTAGCCCCCTATGTCCCATTTTGGCCCACTTAGCATCTTGGATACCATGTCTCATTGACCTACAATGAGACATGGGACTTATCTATATGGAGAGTTAATGTACGACCAGCTGTGGTATCAATCTACAGAACACTATTGTGTTGCTCACTAACTGACCCTGTTGCTTTACACTGAAAGTTCCATAGTGCGCTTTGCATACTGCTGTTTCAAACAGCAGTGGAAGAGGTATACTTAAAGAAGGGAATGACATAGTCTTATCAGGCATGCTGATCTATTTTTAATAGGAGCATTTTGAATGGACTCATGCAGTGAGGGAGTCAGCTGAAGTTGCAGGCATCAGTGTTGGTAATAAGCAAATGAAAAGGATTGGACATTAATCCATTGTGGATAGACGGAAAGGTCAAGAAAACATGGCAAGATAGAGATACTATCTAGATATGTAGCTCAACAGAGAGCCAAGTCACAGGAGAAGCCAAGATTATAGGCTTGAGCAACACTAAGGTTGTCCATCATGATAGGCAAATGGGGAGGAAAGATCAAGACCTGGTTTAGGCATGTTATGTTTTAGTTAACGTTTGGACATCCATGAGGATATGCAAAAAAGACAAAATGAGTTTTATAGTTTGTGAATCCTTAGTGTAAAGATGGGAGTCAAAGCCATTACTGATAAGATCCCATAGAGACAGGGTTTAGATGAAGAAGAAAAAATGAGCCAAAGAAAGTGTTATAGAGATGCCTTCCAGAAGATGAAGAGGGGAAGAGGAGAACGACCCACTGAAGGGGTTGATCTGAGAAGTAGGTGGAGAACCAAGAGAAGATGGTTCATAAGAGACAAGGAATTAAAGTTTTTAAGAATGGTAGATGATTGAAGGGCAGCTGATTGGACATGGATGATGAAGATGAATTATGGGCATTGTCATGGTCTCTTGGTGTGATCTTTCAAGAGGCCTCAGCATCTATTGGCTGACCTTCCTTAACTTGTCTTAATTAGAGGTGAAAGTCTAGGTATTGACCTGAATGAAGGTTAGTAGTTCTTTAATTTTAGGGCTTGCAGTCTGCTTCAGTCTCTTGGTTACTTTCTTGGAGGCAGCCGGGTGCAGGGCTGTCTCCCCTTTACTGTCCCAGGTCTGTCTGCCTCCTCTTCCATCTCTGTACTCCCTCCTTTATAGCTGATCTTATTTCCTCACTTGGTTGTAGCTGTGTATTCCTGTCTCCATGGTTGGCAGCTCTGGCAGCTGCATGGGGATGCAATCAAGCTGCTTGCTTATAAACAGGAGAGGTTCCCTTTCCCCCTCTGTCTCAGGTCAGTATGGAGTTTGTAGACCTCATTTCAGGCCCTGAGGTCTGTAGTCATCATTTTCTAAAAAATATGCTCCTGTTCAAATAGCAACTAATTCAGGGAAGTTCTATGGCCTATGTTGTAAAGAAAATCAGATTAGTCAGACAGTGGTCCCTTCTGGCCTGATTATCTATGAATCATTAGTGATCTTGGGAAGAACAGTGTTAGAGCAGTGTAGGGGCTGTAAATCAGGCTCTAGAACAAAATTAGAGGAGGATTCCTTAAAGAAGCAGGTGTACACAACAAGTTCAGTGCATTTGAGATGATGGAGCAATGGTTTGAGAGGGAAAAAAGAGTCAAACATGCGGCTGCTTCAAACAACAAAAATCTAAACCTCCCAGTGCCCTAAGCACTATGCAAAATGTTGGAGAGCTACTTGCTATTACAGAGCCAACTGCAGAGGGGAGATGAAGGATTTCTATCTTCCATTGCCCTCTGTGTATCGTGGGTCAAGCCAATTGCTGATGTCACCCCAATGTTCATGAGAACCTGGAGGAGGTGGTGTCTCTGCCTACTACACTCCCTCCTAACAGGGACTTTCACAAGCCTCAAAGACCCCAAACAGCCCACCCAGGAAGCAAGAGGAAGATGTCAGTGTCCACTGATAGCATTCTAAGGACTCATAATACATACCTGAAGAATTCTCATTACATCCAGTAGAGAGCAGTGATTAACTTAGTGGTACTGTATGTGCCATCCAGTTAATTGCAATAGTCCATATAAAATTATCATGGCTAATTATGCGGCCATTAATATCCCAAAGCAGGACTCTTGGTTTCAGTACACAAAATGCTGCAAAGAATAATTTCCCACTAATTGCCCACAACATGCATCCGATGAAGTGGGTTTTCACCCACGAAAGCTCATGCTCCAATACGTTTGTTAGTCTGTAAGGTGCTACGGAACTCTTTGCTGCTTATTTATCCTTTGTAATTTGACCTAGTTTCCACATTTTTGTGGAACTCTTTTTTTTTTTTTTTCTTCTTCAGATCATTGAAGATCTCCTGGTTAACCCAGGGTGGACTCTTGCCCTACTTCCTATCTTTCCTACACAGTGGGACAGTTTGCTTTTGTGCCTTTAATGTCCCTTTGAAAAACTGCCAGCTCTCTTGAACTGTTTTTCCACTTAAGCCACGTCTACACTACGGGATAATATCGAATTAGCTAAAATCGGTTTTATAAAACTGATATTATAAATTCGATTTCATGCGGCCACACTAGGCACAGTAATTCGG
>NC_133769.1:35346783-35354491 GCF_003597395.2 Chelonoidis abingdonii
AATTGCTAGGGGTTGTACTGATTTTTAGTGCTACAGACAGAAATATCTTTTCCATATTTGGTATGAACTGCTGGAAATTAGCTTAGTTTCAACTCTTTTTAAAATGTTATTTTAAAGAAGACTTGATTAATTGCTATATTTCTCTCTCTACATTTATTAAAATAGGGAACATTCAAATTACTATAATACATCTAAATAAAGTTAATATTCAACTGAACTATAAAAGCAAAGTGGCCTTTCAAAATATTCAATGGTAGTCAAATCTTTCATAAAAATTAGGTTTGGTTTGAGGAGATGATAGTGAGACTGTTTAGACCCAAGCAGCTAGTAAAATTTCAGGGCCCTGCTGATTTTTTATTTGGAAGTAGAAATTGTCAGAGAAATTGAATATTCCTTGATGCAATCTTGTTTGTTTACAGGCAATGTACAAAGTCCTGCTTATTCTGAATGCAGGAGGAACCAAAAACAAAAGGAGCAGTTTCTTAGCATAGAGCCCCAAGCCTCTTTAGCCAGGAGACCCAAAAGCATTTTCTCTAGCGCTCTCTCGCTCGTCTGTTTTCAGTTTGTATGTGTCTTCTCTCACATGCACACACCCCCAACCAGCCCCTAGGCACAATACCCAGTGGAACCTTCTATTATGTTATTGATATGAAGAGTGACCATATAGATTATTGCTGCAACCAGGGTCCTATGGTTGCACCAGGTCTTGTAAAGAGAGGGTCAAGTGGGGTGCCTATGGAAAGGTTGTAGTTTGCTGGTTATGATTATACTGTCTATATGTGTATATCACTTTTGTATTTGAAATTATGAATATTGGTGATGTACTTGTATCTCAGTGTGTTTGATTCTAAATATGCCCAGTGAAGGATTTGGTCAGCTTCGTGAAAAAGGACTATTCTCAGTAAGTGCCCAATCAAGAAACACTTAACAGACAATGGACTTAACTGACATCTGAGCTTTCCTGGGAATGTTCAAACTAACATGTAAACCAGTGTTTCTCAAACAGGGGTGTCATAAACAGATAGCTAAGGGTTAATGTTTCTTTCACTGTAAAGGTTAAGCAAAGGGAACCAAAACACCTGACCAGATGGACCAATCAGGAAAACTGGATTTTTCAAAACTCAGGGAGGGAAAAGTGTTTCTTGGTGCGCTTCCGTGTCTTTTTGAGCTGGCTTAGCTAATAGAGGCGTGACTTCTTGTTCTTCAAGCTACGTTCAATAACCGTCTCACTTAATTTACTTTCAAGTTACTGTGCCAGTTGTAGTACAAAGTAGAAAAAATACATTAAGAGTTAACCTAGATTGTTGTTTTAGTTAGCGTCTATCATTTTACATGTGTTAGTTGCTCGGAATTGTTTAAGATACTATTGTATCGGCTTTGAGATAAACGACGTATAAGTCCTTTTCATTCTTTCTTCAAGCAGTAACATTATGAGACCTCTGTATGCACTAGCCAACCTGAAGAATACACAGCAAACAGTTTACGCTCCATGGGTATGGCAAGTATTTTTGTATATGAGAGTAATTGTTACTCATTAAATGAACTATGCAGAATTTTTTTTTTCTTCTCACCTTCTGGGTGACTGGGCTCTAACTTAAACAAGAAGGCAGTACGTACTGAAATTTCTAACTCAATGTGTAGAGTTAGATCTACACGGGTCAGGGGTGATATATCTAGGCAACGCGCGAGAAAAATAAGTGAAGGAAGGAGAGAAGCACTAAAGGGGAGAGAAGAGATGATGTTCTTTTTTTCTTCTGCCGCGTCAAAATGTTTTTTTTGCCTTGTTGTCGCTTTAGTGGAGCATACCACCCACTCGTACAATGTAACACGAGTGGCATCAAGTAACCGCTCTCAGGAGATAGTCCTCTCTATGCCACTGTGAGGATGAGAGCGGGAGTCTAGGCGTATAGAGCAAAGAGAGAGAAGTTGATATGTTGGTGTTTCTCAGCATTATCATGACTCATTCACGTGGCTTATATACATTCAGGCCTTTCTGAGTTCTGTTTGAGGAGGGTCCAGGGGGTTTGAGGGGAGTACCAGAGGACCAACATGAAAACACCTTGAAAGTTATCTCTGGCTGGTTGGCAAGCCGAGATCAAGATCTAAGCTGGCTCAATTAAGCTTAGAGGGGTTGCATGCAGGCACCACCAAGCAGTCTGAACACAGACTAAGCGTCCAAGCATCCAGGGAATTGACATTAATGTAATAGTTAATGGCCAGCTTGAGATGGGATATATGAATAGAATTCGCCCAAGAAGTCAGTAGGAGTATTCCATAACAAGTTTTTTAGCGTCTTATCTCGCCACAAGCTTTTAACATCTATGAGAAGGACAAAGAGGGTTTGGTTTTAAAAAGTAGCGCACAGAAGAAAACCTATGCTTAATTTCAGTACACACAGCTAGCCTATAAGCCTGGACGTTGACAGGTTTTAAGCAAGGAGGCAACATTTTACACCAAATATGCACAAAAGAAAAGGTCTATGTTAAGCAATACCATGCAATAGAGAAGTTCTAAAACGAGAAGTCAGGGGAAAAATCAAGGAAAAACGCCAGCCAGCCAAGGCGACCATCACGCAACAGATAAATGAAAACTGGTTCTCTCTTATATGTATCACATACGTTAAGAAATATTAGCATGTACACACGAAGGGAGCAAGAAGAAGAGAAACACGAGGGCACTCTGAGACATACTTGTCACATGAGGCACGTTTCCCGAGGAGATCAACAGAGAGCAGCAAGTTCAAGCATAAACACAAGAGGGCACACGCCATACCATAGAGAGAGAGCCGCAGGAAGAACAAAATGAAGATGTCCATAGGAAAGCCTGAAAAGCAGAACCAAGTCCTGGCAGAACAGAGCATAGCACTCAAACAGAAGGAACAAAGAGATCAAGTAAGAGACGATAGAATATTAGGCAGAACAGCCAAGAACCAAGAGAACGAAGCCCGATCAATATCAAGAGAAGCAAGCAAAAGACATACACTCCCAGAAAAATGAGCAGCAATACAGACAGGAGAACCAAAAACAAACTAAACAAAGAAACTGAGAGAAGGAGAGTGCACAAGTGTCTCACAACGAAGAAGAAAAGACAAGATAAGAAGAGGACAGCCTACCTCAGATGACAAAAAGGAGAGAGAGAACACACAAAAAGACACACAGCAGGCCTTAGGAGATGATAGAGAAGAGAACAACAGTAGAGAGGCGGGAGACTAGAATTAGAGACAGGCTACTAAAGCATCAAGAAGCACACGAGGCCAGAAATCATCAACACATCCACAGTCGCCAGTCTCCGGTTGTTCACCGCAAGCCCCTCGCTGTACATAGAACACCTATCCCAACTACCAAAGGCACCGGGCACATGATGAACACTCGAGGCCTTCTAGAAAATTATTGAAAAGGCCTGCATTGGGCCAGCATGCGATAGAGAGAGACCATGCTCACACATGCTAGTGACCAAGCGAGGTCACACACCAGGTTCTCAAGACTGGCACGCCCATGTAGCAGAGCGCTTGCGCTCTGAAGAAAAAAGCTAAAGGATCAACAGAATGAACACGTAGTGAGTAACTGATTAACTGTTTCAGAACCAAGGCGGTCAGAGAATACAGAAGGCGATAACCACATCCTGAAAACCACAGTCAGATGCATTGCCCAAGTAGCAGCTGGCGATTGTCAGAAAGCTCACACATGCTGAGGAAAACGCGACCTATATATAGTGCGGAGCATTCCGCCAACACAAATGCCGAGTGAGAGCGACCTACCTATAGCATTTGAGAGAAATGAATTGATACTTAAGCGAGAACTGTATTACATCAGGAACCAATGTTCAATCCATAAGAACCCAAAGCCTAGCACTCACCACGACTGCGCGTGCGAAATAATGGAGCAGTATTCACTCTGCACGCATCCCTGGTTCTCCGGTCAGGGATCAACGAGGCGTGCTAGACCAAGTATCGAGAGAAGCTCGGAGAAGAGCGCGAGAGAGAGTATCCCTCATACCGCAGAGCCGGGACGATTGAGCCAAATAGCGAGTGCAAGTTGAACAGAAAACGCAAGTATAAGCTACTATAAAGGAAATGAAAAGAGCCGGGGACACTGAGAAAATAACTACACACTTGTAGGGCGAGAGCAGAAACAGACCCCCACCTAATGGCAACACAAAGACAAGAGCCACAGACCACACTCGTCCTTCATCCTCACAATATCTCAAGTCTCCAGCTAAACACCTTGTGCACAGCAATTGCCGGAGCCCCACCCAGTGACCCGTCAGTGAAGATCGCATATATGCATAGTTGTAATGAGAGCCGGTGCTTGAACATGGTGTTATACCTATGAGGGGACATAACTGAGCCCCACGAGTAACAAAATCCCACCGCAGTGCACAAATCACTTACACACCACCAACTCACTCAACCGAGAGCGGGGGAGATTGGACCAAATGGATGGCCGTTCCTGGCAGAGAGCAAGAAATCTAAACTGTATTAAGGGGAGTGAAAACCACAGCAGATCCAGGCCAGCACCACCCCAGCAATAAATCCCTAACATCCGAAGGGCACCCAAAACGACCAAGCCTACAAACCAAGAATAAGCCGGGCAGACACCCTAATCCTTCCACCTCACCAAGTCTCTCAGTGACTTCCTTCAACAATCGGCGCAGTAAAACCATTATCTGGAAAATGCTATCACTTGTGAAAAACGGGACATAATCGAACCGCCGGCGCCAATCTGAGGCCCCAAAGGCCAACTCGCCGATCAACCAGCCACCCACTTGGAAGTGAAGGGAAAATCTGAGCAGGCCTCGGAACCAAGAAGTTACCGGGTGCAAGTTCATTGCACCCCCATGCGTGGAGAGACACGCGGGCAAAACGCTATAGCACGCTACCCAGAGTCCACCAATCTCGTGCGCGACATCCGCAATTACTCATTCACCCCACCAAATCACGCTATGAGAGTGAGCGCAAAAGACCGGAAACCTTCATGTCACAGCTGAGAGTGGGCAGCTGTAGAGCGTGCCTACGCTGAACTGCCTGTCCAGATAAAGAGTCTAGGTCACACGAATGTGACTTTGCAGTCCTAAATGACATTATTCATCCCCATGCTAACTGGGGAAAACTTGAGCCAACCAGGTGAAGCGCGCCAAGAGAGCGGTAAATGGTTACAGCGTGCAGAACGTAGAGCATCATAGAGCGCAAGGCAACTTCCACAGACCCAGTGCCCAGCGTATTCTTCCCCACCAGAGCCGTCCACAGGCGAACACTCCGTTCCGTGTGTCGAACCCCAAACTCGATCAAACGCCACGGGCCAAGAGTGACCACTCCCTATAACCACCGAGGTAGCCTGGGAGCCCGGATCCATGCAAACTTGTCTAACAAGAGCTCCACGAGCATATCTGACTTCGCCTAGTCCATGACTGACTGACGATTCAAGTACATAAGAACGGCTGGCAGGGTAGAATGTGGACTTAGGGTGTGTTACGAGTCTATGACAATTAAGTCTTTCGCGCATCTTCACCCCATCAGCTGTACTGAGGAAGAGAAGACTTGGGCCAATCAAGTTAGGAGCAGAATCCCCAAGAGAGAAGGAATCGTACAACGCAGCCAAAACTACAAGACAAGCTTCCAGACCGCACATTCTATATTGACCTAGAGCCGATCCACAGAAACGCTGGTCTGTGTACCAATAGACCCACACGACTCGTAGAGTCCAGTGGAAGAGGACCAATCCCACGGATACGAACTCGCATGGCATTTGTTTAGAGACACATGAGAGCCACAGGCGGCACAATACAGCTCATACTACGAGTCAGGTCTAGTTGCTCGTCTATACCCGGTCACACGTGGAACAGCCACGATGGGTATAAACACCACATTTCCTTTCTAACTCACTGCTATAACTCGAGAATCACGCAATCTCACAGCGACCCCTTAAATCTGTGACTACACTAAAGGAAAGCAAAGCTCAATATCTCGGAGATATGGAGAGACGCAGCTATGGTCGAGCACCTAGATGATCATACGGACAAAGATTGGATTGAGCGACACTGATGATCTAATCCAATTATCGCAAACGAGCGTCGGCTCAGCGCAGGAGACAGATAACTAACCTCTCCCTAAACTCCAAGGTCTATGCATCACCCATTCTTAAACACTTCAGATCTTCAAACCGCATCAATTACATCATCATAACACTGTGAAGTACATATCGAAAAGCAAAGTCCAAAGTGTACCGCGAACTATGTGCCACCATAGTTGCGCGGTCTGTGATCAGTTCTGTAGGTAATGTAGAGATAATCGTTTGGGGTACCTCAGGTTACTACAAATCGGCATCTTTTAAAAATCAACTGGTTATGTCATGGACAGATTTTCCTAGACCTTGAGAGAGCACGAGCAAGAAAGGCCAGATGATTGAACTCTTATTCAGAGTTCTAAAATGCAAGAGTAGTTAGTCTAAGTCTTTTGGCCTTTTGAGTATAAAAGTTCGGCCTATCTCGTTAGGCACACTATCGCCATGGACAAGTTTCTTTTCAATAGTGAGCAGAGACGGGAAGGGAGAACACTGCCATCTGCAGCCCAAACCTCTTCTGCTGACTCGAGTCTTCACCATTCTGGTTCGCGTTTATAGACCATTGTCGCCAGGGAACTGGTTTAATAACAGGGAAATCTCTTATCCATGGGGTGAGCAAAGGAGGGGAAGTATCTCCTTGGCCGTAGGGAACACGACATAAGTGGCAAAACTGCACAGACTGAGCGCGGTCTTGGGTGGTAACTAGATGGCATCTCCGGTAGTACATATAGCAAGAAACTAAATATAGCAATGGGGAGAAGCAATAGTGCGCTCTGAAACTTCCGGAGCCCATCATATCATACCCAGGAAAGGGGGGGGGACCAGCTTGTGCATGGACTGGGGTAGAGACAGAGACAAAGAACGTTGGAGGGAAGTCTTGAGAATCTGACCTGGGCGAGGGCCTGGTGATTCTATGGGGGGGGGCCAACCAAAGAGAGGAGAAGGTGCCTGGGCGAGCGAGAGCTCGGTTTTAAGAGAGAGGAGAGTATGAGTAGGTGTCGCCAGTCAGGCTCTCTTGAGGCAATGACCAAAAGAGTCGAATTCACATGAAGCCTCAACGATCTGGGCCATGGGCCCATCCATCGCGCAGGAATAAGCCAAGTCTCTGGCTATGAGCCTGAGCTAGCCGCCAGGCAGGATGATAGTTGAGTGTCCCATTCTTCGCAGAGTAGCTTGATATTCTGGGGTAATCACCTTTTCCGAAAAAAACAGAATTTTGAGAGAAGAAACAACCCCGCGGAACACGCAGTAACGATACTGTACTTTCATGACTTTGAGAGCTTGCCGACCGTTTGGGCCAGAAGCAGTGGCTCTGGGATAAACCAGAGCTAAAAGCAGTGTCCAGGACAGCGGCCCACAGAGCCGACCATTTTTACTAACCAGGGTAGATTTTGGGCCACCTGGGTGGGATCCGAAAATCCTTACCATCGGGCAGTGGCACTTATGATTCAGGATCTAGAGTTTCGCTGGCGAGCAGGTGGCACATGGAGGAGCGCGCTCGTGGTAAAATCATGAGGGTGAATCACGTATGTTGGGCCACCATATGTCCGCGATTATACCACCCATATATCAAACCAATGGCATTTCATAGGCAAAAGTGTTTCTACAAGGGAAGCATTGGGGAGTGGAGAGCCATGCAGTCATGGGTT
>NC_133769.1:35354591-35378692 GCF_003597395.2 Chelonoidis abingdonii
GAGCCCGAAGTGGAAACCAGATGTGTCATTCTTCCAACACGCCCTACCATATTGCGGAAAAATTAATGCCTGGATATCAGGAAGCCAGTATCAAATCTTGGAAGGAACATGGCAACCTCCTACTACAATTGGAAGCAGTTCTTATAGGTGTTTCTGGAATTAAAGGTACATCCTAGAATGGAAAACGCAACGTAACTGAGGGCGGGGGAGATTTGGAGCATGACGAGTGGAGGTGCGAGAAAGGAAAAGCTACTGAAAGGGAGTGAATACCAGGGTCACACCGACAATAAACCCTATCACGGGAGGGGGGGGGCAACCCAAGACACCCTGGGCAACCCAGAAAGTGCCGATTCCCTATTCTTCTCACCTCACCAATCTCCACGGAACCACCTCAGCCCGTGACCAGTCAGCTGGGCGTGCTTCAAGCTAATGACCTGGGACATTAAAGGCAACTGCCCAAGAACCCAAGGCGAGGCAGTTCATTATATCTCATCACTCCAAAGTCCCAGACACCAGATGCCTCTCCAATACCCGGAGCGAAGGAATTTGGGTGGGCAGAAAAGTTATCGGTGGAGAGGACACCGGGGGCATGACTGTCAGCTATCCACAATCTAGTGGATCCCAAATTCCATCAACCCAAAGGCCCAAGTAACAATTTAGCCCTTCATTGGCACGCTGTAAACTGCCTACAGCTAAACTGCCTGTCCAGTAACAAAGCGTGGTCAGGAATGTGGACTTTTGCAGTCTATAACAATTTTCAATCCCATGCTACTGAGGGAAGACTTGGCCAACAGGTGGAAGCGGGCAAGAGGATGGAATGTTACAGGCAGCCAAGCCAGTCAAGCTTCCAGACCCCTCCTGTTCCTGAGCATCCACAGGGGCCGTCTGTGGAAGCAGAAACCAGAAGGTAGTGGACCCGGATCCCCTGCCAACGACTGCAACAACACATTTTACTCCAGTCCCCAGACCCGGACTGGAAACGCAACCAGCACCAAAAACCCTTGCCAGCACTGACGCCAGTGCTTGCAAATTGATCTTCAACCCCAACGCCAGAGAGTGCCAGCGAGCCGGAACTGGCAGAAGCAGCAGACAAACCCATACCCAAGTGGCTAACCGAAGCTGATATACAACCTGTGACCGCGGAGCGGTTTCACCAGCCACAAAACAAACCCCATCACCTACATCGCTTTCTATCCGAAACGACAATCCCAAATCCACAGTCTAAGGGAAGAACTGGTTGTTCAGCTCCGAAACAGTTTCAGACTGAGCAGGAAGCAGATGACAGCCTTCAGAAGCTTGGCGGGTGGCACGGAGCACCCAACCGCCTCGGCAGCTCTTCTAACCGATCCATTTGTATAAAACAAGGCTTATCTAAGGAGACTCTTTCTGGTGGACACCAGACGATGGCATCCGGCAAAACAGTTGGTGGTTCCAACTAAGTACTGGGGGAAGCTCTTAAGCTTAGCCCATGATCATCCCAGTGGCCATGCCAGAGTGAACAGAACTAAAGACAGGTTGGGGAAGTCCTTCCATTGGGAGGGGATGGGCAAGGATGTCGCCAAGTATGTCCGGTCTTGTAAGGTGTGCCAAAGAGTGGGACAGCCCCAAGACCAGGTCAAGGCCCCTCTCCAGCCACTCCCCATAATTGAGGTCCCATTTCAGCTAGTAGCTGTGGATATTCTGGGTCCTTTCCCAAAAAAAGACCCCCAGACGGAAGCAGTACGTACTGACTTTTGTGGACTTTGCTACCCGATGGCTGGAAGCAATAGCTCTAAGCAACACCAGGACTAAACCTGTGTGCCAGGCCCTAACAGACATTTTTGCCAGGGTAGGTTGGCCCTCCGACATCCTTACAGATTCAGGTACAAATTTCCTGGCAAGGACCATGAAAGAACTGTGGGAAACTCATGGAGTGAACCACTTGGTTGCCACCCCTTACCACCATCAAACCAATGGCCTTTTGGAAAGGTTTAATGGAACTTTGGAGGCCAAGATACGTAAATTCGTCAATGAACACTCCAATGATTGGGACCTGGTGTTGTAACAGCTGCTTTTTGCCTACAGGGCTGTACCACATCCCAGTTTAGGGTTTTCACCATTTGAACTTGTGTATGGCCACGAGGTTAAGGGGCCATTACAGTTGGTGAAGCAAAATGGGAAGGTTTACGCCTTCTCCAGGAACTGACATTCTGGACTTTGTAACCAACCTACAAAGCACCCTCCGACACTCTTTAGCCCTTGCTAAAGAAAACCTAAAGGATGCTCAGAAAGAGCAAGAGGCCTGGTATGACAGACATACCAGAGAGCATTCCTTCACGGTAGGAGACCAGGTTATGGTCTTGAAGGCGCAACAGGCCCATAAGATGGAAGCATCATGGGAAGGGCCATTCACGGTCCAAGAGTGCCTGGGAGCTGTTAACTACCTCATAGCATTTCCCAATTCCTCCCTAAAGCCCAGAGTGTACCATGTTAATTCTCTCAAGCCCTTTTATTCCAGAGACTTACAGGTTTGTCAGTTCACAGCCCAGGGAGGAGATGACGCTGAGTGGCCTGAAGGTGTCTACTGCGAAGGAAAAAAGGACGGTGGCGTGGAAGAGGTAAACCTCTCAACCACCCTGGAATGTCTGCAGCGGCAACAAATCCAGGAGCTGTGCACTAGCTTCGCCCCATTGTTCTCAGCCACCCCAGGACGGATTGTACGGGCATACCACTCCATTAACACAGGTAATGCTCACCCAATTAGAACCCCACCCTACCTGGTATCTCCTCATGCCCAAGCTGCTATATAACGATCCAGAAACATGCTACAGATGGGTACTAATTACGCTCTTCTACCAGTGCATGGGATCTCCAAGTGGTTCTGGTACCCAAACCAGATGGGGAAATACGCTTTGCGTGGACACTACCGTAAGCTAAATGTGGTAACTCGTCCAGAACAACTAACCAACTGCCACGCACGATGAGCTAATTGGCAAAAGTTGGGATGTGCCCAGTTCATTTCATCACAATAGACTTAACCAAGCGGGTACTGGCCAAGTACCGCTAGATGAACCGCCAAGGAAAAGGCTCAGCATTCATCCACCCATGCAGGGGTGTATGAATTAATGTACTTCCTTTCGGGCTGCGAAATGCACCCTGCCACCTTCCAGAGGCTGGTAGATGGTCTACTAAGCAGGACTGGGAGAATATGCACAGTTGCCTACCTCGATGATTAACAGACAATGGACTTAACTGACATCTGAGCTTTCCTGGGAATGTTCAAACTAACATGTAAACCAGTGTTTCTCAAACAGGGGTCGCCGCTTGTGTAAGGAAAGCCTCTGGTGGGCCGGGCTGGTTTGTTTACCTGCCCCGTCTGCAGGTCCAGCCGATCGCGGTTCCCACTGGCCGCGGTTCACCTCTGCAGGCCAATGGGAGCTGCTGGAAGCGGCGGTCAGTAAGTCCCTCGGCCCGCGCCACTTCCAGCAGCTTCCATTGGCCTGCAGCTGCGAACCACAGCCAGTGGAAGCCACGATCGGCCGGACCCAAGGCTGGCTCCAGGCACCAGCTTATCAAGCAGGTGCTTGGTGCGGCCACTCCAGAGTGAGGTGGCACTTTCAGCTATTTGGCGGCAATTCGGTGGAGGGTCTCTCACTCCTGTTCGGAGCGAAGGACGTCCCGCTGAATTGCCGCAGATGGTGATCGCGGGTTGTCTTTTATTTGGCTGCTTGGGGCAACAAAACCTCTGGAGCTGGCCATGGCCGGACTTGCGGATGGGGCAGGCAAACAAACCTACCCGGCCCACCAGGGGCTTTCCCTACACAGGCTGTGACCCCAGTTTGAGAAACACTGATGTAAGCAATGGCGTCGGCCTGCAAAAAGCTGAATCATTCATGGACGTGTGACTTGCCTGGTGGCTACAAACTCCATCTTGTTGATGTGACTTTGCACAGAAGAACAAAGAGGTTTCTACCCACAAGAAAGAGAATATAAAAGGCCCTAGAAGCCTCTCCATTTTGTCTTCAGCTGGCTTAAGAGATGGCCTCTCTACCCCCAAAGAGATGCCTGAAAGAAACTGGAACAAAGGACAGTAACTACGGGAGTGTGAGTGATTGCTGGATCCAGACTAGGAAGGAGTCTAGTCTATGAAAGTTTATTGGAACATCTCTGGGAATGAGATTTCATCTGTATTCAGTTTCCTACTATATTAGGTTTAGAATTGTGTGATTTTGTTTTATTTTGCTTGATGACTTACTTTGTTCTGTCTGTTATTACTTGGAACCACTTAAATCCTACTTTTTACATTTAATAAAATCACTTTTGCTTATAAATTAACCCAGAGTAAGTAAGTAATTTCTGGGGGAGCAAACAGCTGCGCATATCTCTCTATCAGTGTTATAGAGGGTAGACAATTTATGAATTTACCCTGTATAAGCTTTATACAGAGTAAAACAGATTTATTTGGGGTTTGGAGCCCATTGGGAGCTGGGTGTCTAGGTGTTAGAGACAGGAGCACTTCTTAAGCTGTTTTCAGTTAAGTTTTCAGCTTTTGGGGGATGTGGCCCAACCTCTGGATCTGTGTTTGCAGCAGGCTAGCGTGTCTGGCTCAACAAAACAGGATACTGAAGTCCCAAGCTGGCAGGGAAAATGGCCTCAGAGGTAGTCTCAGCACATCAGGTGTCAGTCCCAACGGGGTCGCCGTGACTAAACCCATCACACCTCCCACCCACATGGTGCTAATTTCTGGGCAAACGATTAGGCATTGTTCTAGGTGTGGCCCCTAAAGTATTTCTTACAACTATGTTGAGTTACGAGTGCTTTCACATATCAGTTTGAATGAGGTTTAACTCAACCCATAACAATGTTTTACCCACCTCATAACAATATTCCTACCGAGATTAGATTTAGGGTTTGACATTGAATTAAATCCAGTGATTGTCTTCAGATTAGACAATATTGAAACCTTGGTAGATTTTCTCATGAGATTTCTACAAACTGAATGAACAGACATTAGGAAGTTATACTCTTAGGGGGTAACACAGAACCAAAATTAAAGGAACAGGTTTGGTTCAAGGGATCTTGGGTCTAATATGTCTCTCCCCCTCTGTTTAGATTTAAGATTCCCATTCTGACCCTTCTCTAATATGAGTTTTTGTACAGAAATTATTACTTTAAATAAGCTTCTTAGAGTATGCTACCTCTTAGTAGGCAATTAAATTAATTAATTAAATATTAGTGACATTTTCAAACTGCTGGATTAGCTACATTAATGCATAGGGTATTTGAGGAAGTTCAGGATTAGACTAGATGCCTGCAATTTCTATTAGGATTGATTGATAGATTATTTATTTATTTATTTTCTCAGAAATTGAAATGTCCTTAAGTGTCAAGGTCTGTCTCTGAGGATGACACAGACAGGGGATACCTAAGTGTTGCACGACCAACATGCTTGTGCTATGTGAAGTGTGCCCAAACAGTCCCTTAAGCAGAAAATGAGCCTGTGGTACTTTGGGTCATTGGCTACTATGCTGTCTTCCACAACCTATTAAAACTCAGCCCTGAGTCAAAAATATTAGAAGATTATATTGTAGCAGTTTTGTGGATCATTAAATCCAGTCAGATAAATCTATTTAGTGGCAGAATAGATG
Source organism: Chelonoidis abingdonii (assembly GCF_003597395.2). Lineage (NCBI taxonomy): Eukaryota > Metazoa > Chordata > Testudines > Testudinidae > Chelonoidis > Chelonoidis abingdonii. Next base: position 35,360,219 of record NC_133769.1, read on the forward strand.
TATTATGTAAAAACAATACTTACTTTATAAGCTTTAGTTTTACTTTTGCCAACATGATGGTTGATTTATTAACTGAAGTCCTCACTTTTATGACTTTTTCCTCAATATAACAAAGACTTAGTATGATTAGTTTGCTGACTCCTAATCCTTTCCTCTAAAAACACCCTCATGTAAAAGTTGTTTGGCTCCCTTAGTAAATTCTCATTTCTGTAATACTCTCTGTCATCCTGGTTTTGACTTCAGTGGAATTACTCCTGACTTCCACTGACTATGAGAGCAGGGAAAATTGGGCCCATCCCCAGAACATCTGTTGGGCCCTTAACCATTGATCCTGCAATGTGCTGAGCGCTCCTGTGAGGCGCAGAGTACCCTTAACTCTCCTGAAAGTGTGTAGAAGTTGAGGATGCCCCATATCTCTCAAGTGCTCACAAGTAGGCAGCCTCAAATCTATTTTATTTTATATAGCTTCTTCTACTGTGCCCATCACTGTAGTATCTGTGTGCCTTCCTCTAGTAGTGCATAAGCAACGTGACGATGCAGCTGTCGTGTTCTCACATCCTCTTTGCTGAGGGAGAAGCATGTGCAGTAGAATTTCTTTTTGGTAGGGATTTTATTTTATTTTTTTTAATTAAAATATCTGTTGCTATCTGTGTGTTAGAGAAGGCAGGGTCAAAGAAATGTGCCTTGCACTTGGGACAGAAAGTGGTGAGGTTTGTGGTGGTTCTTAGTTCCTCGGGACTGGCCCTGGAGCAAATTCTGTCTCTCACAGGTGAGCTTTACTCTTATTGTTGAGGGTTCCATTGTGCCAGAGGATTGTAGCTGTTGACCACTGTCTTTGTCTCTGAGCATTAGACAGTCTTTTAAATATTCTGGGCTCAGACCAAGGAAGTCTTTGAAGATGAGAACCAAGACTTTGAATTTCATTCAAAATTCTATGGGAACCCAGTGTAGAGACTGGAGGACAGGTGTGATGTGCTTGTAGTAGCCTGTGTAGCTGAAGAGTGGCTATATAACAATTCAGCTCACTAAGGTTACCTGGGTTTAAGTGAGCATACTATTTATCTCAACGTTTTAATTTTAAAATATCACATTGTGTAGTATGCACAGGAGGAAACTAATTGTTGTTGAGTTTACTAGTCTACAAGTTTAGGCTTAAAATTAGACTACGGTTTCTAATTATCAGAGGAATGAAGTTCTGGAGTGGAGCAGTAGGGGTAAAAAATCTAACTGGCTTCAAGACTGATCTTGATAAGTTTACGTAGGGGATGGTATGATGAGACTGCCTACAATGACATGTAGCTGATCTGCGACTGCTAGCAGCAAATATCTCCAGTGGTGGGTGATGGGGAGGGCTCTGAGTTACTATAGAATTCTTTCCCAGGTGTCTGGCTGGTGGGTCTTGCTGACATGCTCAGGGTCTAAGTGATCATCATACTTGTGGTTGGGAAGGAATTTTCCCCCAAGGTGAATTGGCAGAGACCCTGGTTTTTTGGTGGTTTTTTTTTTTTTTTTGTCTTCCTCTTCAGCTTGGGGCATGGGTCACTTGCAGGTTGAAACTAGTGTAAATGGTGGATTCTCTCTAACTTGAAGTCTTTATACCATGATTTCAGGACTTCAGTAAAAAAGGTTATGGGTCTATTACAGGAGTGGGTGGGTGAGGTTTTGTGGCCTGCAATGTGGAGGAGGTCAGACTAGATGATCATGATGGTCCCTTCTGACCTTAAAGTCTGAGTCTTGAGTTTTTCTTTGAATGAAAATGTTATCTACAGTAATTACACTCAATTCACTTTTCTGAGCGGGTGGGATACTTTGTAGGTATTGTGAACAGAGTCCAACCAATTATTTGTGCAAGTTTAGTTTTGGCTTTTACCAAAGACTATTTGCCTGGAAGTCTCTAATCCGGAAGTATTCTCACCTTTGAGCTCGCACTCAGTATTGGTGATCTCAGAAAATACCTGCTCATGTAACAGTTTTGTTATTAGCAGGTTTTAATGGTGTAAATGATTGCCCAAAGCTATAAATACTATTTAAAAATGTAGACTGCAAAGCTGTCAAAAAATGCAATTTAGAGCTCTATATTTATGCATAACAAAACATTGGTTACCGATCCATGATATATTTCCCCCAATTATTCTATAGCATGATAAGTTTTATGAAGGGGTTGAGTCACTGCTGGAGTGCCTCCTCGTGGCCAGGTATGGCATAGAAGTTCTGTCCTCATCTGGCATCCGTTATCAAAAGCCACTCTCATCCTCTGGTGGGCCATCTCTTCCTATAATTGGGCCTTTCACCAGGTCACGATTTAAGTCCACCCTTTCGGAAGAACAGAAAGTCCAATAAACCAAAGTCCAAGAACTCACATCAAGTCTTTGGCCCCACCTTTGAGCCCCATGGTGCTCTCTCTCTTTTCTCAGGACTCTGTCGTCTTTGTCCCATTCCCCAATCTCATGCTGTCAAATCCATGGCTGGTAGAGGAACCCAGACCCTCCTATTACACTGGGTTCCAGCCCAGAGACCTATAAACAGCAGCTAAGGACTACTTCATCCAGCTCCTTGCTGCTGCTGCCTCTCTGGGTTCTCTTCCTATTCAGCTTTTCTGAGGCCTTTTTTCCCTGCAGCCCCTCTAGGTTCACTCCTTCCTGGAATCCCCTAACAGACCCAAACTGAAGATACAAACTTAAACCAACTTCTGCCCTCTTTAGGTTGGCTTTTCATGACTCTTAAACAACCCTTGCTGTTCCTCCACTGAACACCTCCCAAGGCTCTTTGTCTGGAGGTCCAGATCATGGCCTTTTATCAGAGTTTACCACTGGAGCCTGCTCCACTCCCAGTAGCTGCTTTGCTTCTCTCCTGGTCTGTCTTTATCTGGGGCTTACCCTACCCCCCCTCCACCGGGATTCTTCCTGCTGTCTTTCCCTAGTCCCAGAAAGTGACTGCAAATTCTCTCCCTTCCTTCCCTGAACTTCCTTGGTTTATAGTCCTTTCCCAGCGCCCTCAAACTGGGCTTCATCTTCAGTTAAACCAGCCTGTTTCTCTTTCCCTTCTCCCCTCCCCCGCCCACAACGCCCTCAGATGCAGTCAGGTATTTCAATTGGCTTGTCAGGCCCACACTAACTCTTTTTTGGAGCATGTGTGGGGTACACACCCCATCACATTATATGTTTGAGCAGAGAAATCTTCTTTTAAAATTTTATTCTGTATTCAACACATTGTTACTACTGCAATCTTTTGTATAATAAATTAATTTAAAAAAGTAAAGCTCTCATACCAAATATCAAACATGAGCTTGTGAAACATTGAAAATTAAATGCTCATTTTAATTTATAAACCTCACTAAATGCATCTGTCAACATAGTAAATGTTCTAACAATTTAAAATAGAAGTATATCCCTACTGAGGACAAACAAATGTTATTTGGGAAGGCTGAAACGTCAACTGAAACTTAAAAAAGATAGCGCCAAGAGCACTTGGAGAAGAGATGTAATGGTAGGCCTTTAATGTTGGTTCATTCTCTCCTTTTAGTACTAATTCAACAGCAGGGTTATAACTGGATTATGGCCTGAACAGAAATGCAGTTCCACTCAGTCTATTAGCTGGGAGTAAACTATATTTAGATCCATGTTAAATTCTCTTATATAGCATATGCACTCCCACTGACTAATGTTCCCACCTTATCAGTATAGGGTACGGAGTGGGTTGATGTCTGATCTACAGGATGTTGCATAACCTCAATCTCCCAACAACCCTGTGGGTAGAATGCAAACTTTACCCTTCCTTCCACACTGATTTTACCCTTAGTCAACAGTGGAGTGGGGCTGATTTACTCTTGTTGCCAGTATCCACCACCAGAACTCACAATTATGTTATTCAAAGGAATCAGTGTGACCTAAACAACTGTGTGGTAAATCTTCACCCATGCAATTAGCCAATGCTGCTTCCTTTGTTGTTGCAGGCTTGGCACCAGCTCTTAAAGATGGCACTTCTGAGCAACCTCATAAGAATGAACATATAAAAAATTATGTCAGAACTGAGAAACAGCTGACAGAGTTTCTGGATTTTGTATTTTTATCAATTAGTAGCTGTGTAAAACTCATTTGTTGAGAATTTGAAATGAGAGAATAGCCCTGCCTACAGAATTCTGCCTTTTGAGAGGGAAAATGGAAATTGACACTGCATGATTAAAAGTTGTCAACAGTTTTTGAGTGAAGTAAATCAGCAATTTTCAGCAGAAGCTATAATAGGAAGCATCTGAAATACATAAATACCAAAATTGTATAGCCCATTTTTTACAATGTAAGAAAAAAAATCGAATTTCAGTAATAATGTGTGTGTGTACTCAAGCACAGCGAGTCTGCAAGACTTACTGTCCATGGATAGTTGACTGTGCAAATCAGAATTGCAGTAACAACAGCTCTATGTAGACATATATAAGAATTTTAACTTTAACATTGATACATTTTGAATAATGTTTTAATGTATAGGCATATGTTTTAAACATTCAATATATGGTATGGCATAAACTTTCAGGGGGGAAAATATTTTCTGTGGATTTTCATTCAAAACTTTAGAATTAGGTAATCATGTCATTATGAATTTTAAATCTTTTTTAAAATCTGGGTCTAGGTTTCCTTGGACATCTTGTCATGTGTCTGCAGAGACTTTTGCTCAGAACCATGGACTTATGGGGAGTGTATCATGTCCCTATGTATTGTTGAAGGTGGGTGCCCATAGTTGGTCTTTATTCTGCTGAGAGAAAGCACATTCTCCAGATTGTGGCTCTGCTTCACCCATACAGTTGCACTGGTACATGTGCCATACCTTCCTCATCAAAGAGGCATTAGAAACCTGGTCCCTGAATCAGATACCAGATCAACCATCTGGCAGTGAAGGGCCTGAGCCAACAGCCTTTGGTTTCAAAGGCAGGAACTCAGTCACGAAGACTGAGGTTGATGCTTATGGTGCCTAGATCTTCTATGGGCCTTAAGACTTCACTGTCATAAAGAACATCTGCTCTGAGGAGTGAGCCTTCTGGTCCCACAGTTTCAGTAATGTCTAGGGTAATTGCCTGTAAAGAACCATCAGTTCTGGGAACTACTAAGATCCCAATTAGAGAGCGGCTGCAAAGAGCAGCTAATCGGGGCCGAGCTTGCCCATAATAAGAAGGGCTGGGGAACAAAACAGCTTGTCACTCCCTGGAGCTTGAGGAGGGGGGAAGACTGGTTGTCTTGCAGGTGAAGGCAGCAAGCACCCTGGACATAGCAGTAATGCAGGCAGAGACCCTGGTTGCTAAAGGCAGCTCCTGGTGAGCTGCAAGGATATGCAGGCTGAGGCCCTGAGGCAAGAGCAAAGAGGCTGCTGGGGCTGCGGGGAAATGACCCAGGGAGATCTACAGAGGCGTTAAAGGCGATGCCACAAGTGGCAGCCATCTACAGGGTCCCTGGGCCGAGACCTGGAGTAGTGGGCAGGACCGGGTTCCCCTCATCCCACTCGCCATTGAGGAAGTGGCTGGACTGAGGGACTGCAATACTGTCCCCCAGGAGGAACACGGAGTGTGACACAGCCGGAGGGCTATGTGATGAAGAGGACACCACAGTCCTGGGAGTGACGTGAGTCCCTGGAGCAGAAGTGATGGCTGTAAGATATCACCAGAAGAGGGCACACTGGCATACAGAGCTAATCCTCATGACAGCCAGCAGGAGGTGCCACAGTGGTGAGTCGAACCCTGTCATTTTACACAAGTAACTATCGATGTGCTAGTGCCAGAAACTTCCTCCACAGAGGGATTTGTTTCACCAGAACAAGTCAGTGTTGGGTTCTTCCTCCTCAGATTAGCTTACCTGGTTCCAAGAAAATCAGTTCAACACAAGGCAATCTCCTCAACGTCAAATGGATCTTCTCTTCAAGGATGCTTAGGTGAAGCTTTCAGCTGCCTTCAGGCATGAGGGCAAGAAAAGAAGAAGCTGAGGGGTTTTCTGTGGTGCTTGTCCCTTGTCCTCTTTGTAACAAGCAGCAGTATGAAGTTCCTTCTGTTCTTCTCCAGAGCAGTTGGACAGAGATATCACTGAAGACAAGTTCATATTGCACAAGAGCAAAGAGTCAGCTTATACTTTCCCACCACTTTGTTTAATCATACTAATGAGCAAAAAGAGATAAGAGAGCCTGAGCATTATTGGTTGCTCCAGCATTGGCCATGTAGTATTATTGTAGGGATCAACTTTCTCATGAGAGTCTGTTTCTTGTACTGCAATCATCAAATCTGCTATCTCAGAAAGACAGCTTGATCCTGCATCCTTATCCAGAGGTGCTCTACCCATGACTTGGCTCCCAGGACACAGAGGGTAAGTCTACAGTGCAATTAAAAACATGTGGCTGTCCCTTGCCAGCTGACTCAAGCTCACGGGGCTTGGGATAAGGGTCTGTTTAATTATGTTGTAGATGTTTGGGCTTGGACTGGAGCCTGAGCTCTAGGACTCTGCAAGGTGGGAAGGTCATGGAGATCAGGATGCAGCCTGAGCCCAAATATCTACTCCACAATTAAACAGTCCCTTAGCCTAAGCTCTGCAAACCTGAGTCAGGTGGCATGTGCCAGACATGGGTGTTTAAACTGCAGTGCAGACATACCTTGAGTGCTTCAGACTTAATGTGATCTGTGGAAGTGCAAGAGATTCTGCTGAAGTTTAGATAGCCTTAATTAGTTGAAATATTACTAAAATTTGTTCTCATTTTCTCTGGGAAGCAGATAACAATATGTTTTTATGTTCTTCATCTATATTAAACCATTTATTGTATTTATTGTATTTAAAATATCAGCTTTTCCTTGTTTCCCACAAGGGTGCAATTGTCTGATATTTTAGCATATCTGTCAACAGATAGTGTTCTTTTTTCAGTCATCTCACCATTCCATTACTCGGAGGCCCAGTTAACTTCTCACCAGTCAGAAGACCAGTTCCATCACGAGACCTTAACGTAGTGCTGATCAAGTTAATGGACTCTCTGCTTGAGTCCTTGGGAGAGTGCTTCAGATTCCACCTGTTGCTAAGGGTAGCACTTCAAATTACAATTATATCTGCAAAAAGAGTGAAGGAATTGCAGACTTTAATGGCTGATCCTCCTTTCATTGTATTCCATAGGGACAGATTTATCCTGTATTGTCATCCCAAATTTATACCCAAAGTAGTGTCTTAGTTCCACCTCAGTCAGACCATTAATCTCCCTGTGTTCTTTCCAAATCTAAATTCTCCTCTGGCAGAAAACTAGATTTTATACATTAGATATCAAGAAGGCTTTGAGATTTTTATTTTGGTAATATTAATGTGTTTAGGAGGTTAACAGGACTTTTTGTAGCCTTTGGGGATCAGTGTAAAGAAAATGTCCTTGCCTTTCAGAGTTTGTCTAATTGGATTAGGCTGTGCATTGAACCATGTTTTATGATATATTAGCTTAGGTGTCAGGGTCTTGAAGCTCACACTAAGAGGCCTAGGGCATGTACATCTTCATGAAGTTTCCATCATAGAAATTGGCAGAACTACTGCCTGGTGTTTATGTACAATCATTTATCCAATGCCACTCTCTATTTGGAATCTAGATCTGATGCTGACCTTGAGAGAGTAATCTTTGTTAAGTGAGCTCATCAGCCCACCTTCTCACAGGTTCTGCTGCTTGCTAGACTGTCCCAAGTGCAAATATGTAGAGGATACCTTGAAGAAGAAATTGTTACCATAGTAACTGGCTCTCTGAGAGTTGTGCATCTGCATATTCACATTTGTCTCATAGGACTCTTCGGTTTAGCAGAAGAAACAGAGGCATTTTTGGTCATAAGTGCCTTTTATAACCTCAGCTCCAAACTTTCAGTTCCACAAGGAAGCAAGAGACACTGCTTTCCAGAAGGCTCCTGAAATGCTGGAGCTGGAAAGTGCATCCTACAAGGGTGAATACTCTCACTGCTATTGTGAAAAGTATTTATCTTTTTCTCAAGGTCAAAATAATTACCATACTATTTATACCAGTTAAACTAGTATTCATACCGGGTTCTGAATTATGAATATTTTCATCCTGAAGATTATCCAAAATACAAGCAAAAAGCTATTGCGTACTGGATTTCATGAAATTTTGCTTACCCTTATACACTATGATTACTTGGGATGCATAAAGGAATACTTATAATAGACAACACTAATAAAATCAATCTCTTTATATATTAAAATCTGATGACAGATTGTGTTACAATTTCCCTAGTAGTGAAGGATAGGAAAAAAGCACATTATAGGGTTGAGTGGCCCTATTCACTCACTATATTAAAAAAATTGTACAAGCCTTTTTCAAAGAAATGACTGTTATATTATTTACTATTAGCATCTGTAATAACAAAATGGATTAATATCTAACTTACTTCATCTAGGCAGAGACATGAGACAAAGATTCTCCCATTCCCCCTATTTAAGTGGTCATCAGAACCACTTTAATAAGCAACGCCCTGTCATAGCAGTCCTAAATATTTACTACATGTAAAGTAAGACCTATTCTAATTTACGACAGCATATAGAGTACAGGCACTACGTGTGTAGCTACACACTGCAGTGAAAGCAAGCTGTGTTCACACTTATCACTGCCATGTATAGCTATACACAGGGCAGTTCTCTGTTTTTTTTTCCACCACAGGCACAGCAGTCAGGGAGCCTTTGGCGGCATTTCTGCAGGAGGTCCGCCGGTCACACAGATTCGGCGGCGTTTCTGTGGGTGATGTGCCGGTCCCACGCCTTCAGTGTACCACCAGATTACTGCTGAAGCTGTGGGACCAGAGGACCTCCCGCAGAAATGCCACCGAGGCTGCCTCACGGCGACCTGTGGCTTGCTGCCCCAGGCATGCGCTTGCTGCACTGGTGCCTGGAGCCGCCCCTGGCCACACACCACAGTGAAAGGTTCCAGCAGCAGGAAACGATTCTGGCAGTAAGGAGCTGCCAGAGCCTTTCCCCGCAGCTGGAGCATTTCAGGTGCTGCTGGAAGCAAGGTCAAGCATTTCAGGTGCTACTGCAGTGGGAAGGACGCGTGACCCTACACTGTTAAAATTAGCAGTGTAGACATGGGAGGCACTGCTTGGGCATGTAAAGAGCTGTGTAGGGTATATATCCTAGCACTCAGGCTTGTAAGGCTCTCCAATCACCTCGCTGTCCACCCTGCTACCCATGCTAGCTGGGCATGCACTGTCTGTACTATACATGCCACCATGAGTGGAGACATACCTTAAATGTGTAGGCACATGATAACTTGATGATCAAAATATCTGCCATCTCTATACCTATGCTTGCAAACCTAATCATGAAATATAAAGGGGTTCAAAATAAAACATTCACTGGATTGAATCTAATCTCAGGGATGTATTCAAAAGACTGTGTCCTGAGACTGTGATTCAGGAGAGCACTATAGGACAACACATGCTTAACTTCAGTCCCATGTGACTTATGCGTGTGATTAATGTTCTGTCCTCTTCTGAATTAAGATCATCCTATATACATATATCATGATTCTAACATGCAAGCAGTCTCATATTTAGGAGTAAAGTTATATGCCAACCTAATATAGCTTGTCTAGATACTGCAAATACTGATAGTCACCATGGTAATTTCAATTCTGTGTCCCACATTTATATGTTTAATGGGAATATTATCAATGAAGATCCCTTACACTACCTGTGAACACTTAAGTAAAACCACTATGAATGTTGTTCAAGATAAAAAGCAGTCATATCTGGTGCACAGACTCATTTTTCCAAGTTGCCTTTAGTATTATCAGCCCTCTGCTTATACTAACTTAAATGGCTTACTTTCATTAAAGGTGATTGGTTATGTAGAATCATGGCTCAATACAGAAAATGATTTAACCATTGCTATACAGATATATATCAAAAGCATGTAGTTGTAGAACATTCAGTTTCTGACACCAAAGTAGATTTTTTAATCTCTTCTTCTCTCAATTCTTACTTTCCTATTGACACCTACAACCTGAAGTACAGAGGTATTATAAATATCACAGTCATGTGTGTACAGAAACTAGGAGTCTAACTTTGAGTATCCAGACTGAGAAATATAAAATCGGATTCCACAGCTGGTCAGAATTCAATTCCCATTGAATTCTCTTGGACTGGAGGTGCCCAGCACTTCTAAAAAACCAAGTTAGGCAACCTAACATGAAGCACCCAAAGCAAGTAGGGAAACTTAGATGTTGATAATGCTTCCTATCTCTTATTTAGCATTTTTGTTTTCTAAGATACTGTACAAAATATTTATTTCACCTTATTATCATGATGTAATTTTTATGAAATGTGAAGTCAATGCTCACAAATGAAATAAAAATAGTAAGATATATACCTTTACAGTGCCCACTCTAATTGGCAAACAGATACATTGAATTAAAACTCATCTAATCTGACAAACACATTTCCCACAGGTCAGACTAAAAATAAGGTTATTTAGTCAAGGTGAATGTGTCACTTAAAATATAACATGGGTAAAGACCTAAATATTAAGATGTCTTATTTCCATTTTGGAGAACAATCATTCAGAACCAAAATGACTATGCTCAATTTTGTGTCAAAATTATCCTTGTAACTGAGCTTTATGTTTAAATGATTTTGGCTGTGACATTGGGAACACACTTTAATATTAATACTGTTTGGAAATTTTCCACCTCAGAAAAATATGCCTGAATAAGACTGTGGAAGCTTTTTGGCACGGGAAATGTCTTATGTTTGTAGAGCATTAAACACCCTGGTGGTGATCAATAAATAATATTTAAGGCAAAGAAGCTTATTATTCTGAGAAATTGATGTTAGTTCTGGAAGTTGTGAAAGGGGAAGCTGAAGTATAGAAGTGCATTCCTTGAGGTCAGGCTGGAAAAATATGTCTATTAGAATTATTTGCTTCTACATCTGCTCATGTTGATGGCTCCCCTACATCTCAGAGATATTCTTGTCAACTAGAGTAGGGCCAGGCAGTCCTGAGCTGTCTCACAGGTGCAAATGACACATGTGGAACAGACACATTTCTAGTGCATTGGTATGTGAGAAGTAGTTTCTGTTTGTAGAATATATTGGCTTCATGCACAGCTATATTAAAAAAGAACAAAACACTTCAAACAAGCAAAAGAATATTAAAGTCAACACATGCAGTTGATGGAAATGTGTACCCATTTCATGTATGTTATCATTGGGAGGGAGAAGAGACAAAACTTCTTTTCTGCTTAGGTGCTTAAGAAGCACTTTGACCAGTACTTCTTATTGTTTCATTAACTTTTATGGAACTATTATTTCTGGAAAAATCTGTACACTGTGCAGGTGACATGCAGCAGTTAGAAAAAACTGGCCTGTAGTGGTGGTCTGATTACCCAAAGCTTCAATACTTTTTGTTGTTGTTTGTTGTTGTTTTAAACTAAGCTGTGAAGAAAATGACATTTTTGTTACAGCCCCAGATCCTGTGACAGATTTTAATTCTTTGGATGCAAGTTTTTCAAAATTTTATTTTAATTTTCAACTCAAAGCCTGGGCTGTCATATGGCTAGGAAGAAATGAAGTTGATTAAGCTTACACAAGTCTCTGATCCTGATGCACAGTGAGTGCAATTAGCATTATTTTCTATAAAACATAGACTTAGCTGTTCATTAGCTAATCATATTTTTATGTGTTGCTGACATGTTAGGAGACAGGTCCCTACCCCAAAGACTGCACCATTGACCAGACACAATGCAGATGAAGATTATGGTTGAGGGAAGAGATGCAGCAGAAAAGCAAAATGTTTGAGAGATCATGTTATCGAAGCCAAGTTTTGTTAATTTATTTTAGTTCTTTGTGTTTATATTGTGATGTGAAAAAGGGAACTCATTCTCACCACTATGGGTTTTATTTTATTCTTTGAAGTCTAGTCACCTCCTTGCCTACTTCCTGTTTCTGTCCAGGGTGCTAAGTCTGTAGAGCCTTGTCACCTCTTGGTGCAGTCTCTCTTCATGGAGTACCAGCCTTTTCCTATCTGGTCTGGTCCCCTTCAATTCATCTGCAGTCAGAGCAGTCCATAAATTCGTATCTTAAACTGAGTCTTGAGGCCCTTAACTCCAAGGCTTAGTCTCCTTTTGTTTCCTTGTTGGTTTGTCAGAGGTAGCCTGGGGTGGAGCTGTCACCCCTTTGCTATTCCAGGCCTTTCTGCCTTATTCTCCCTCTCTGCTCTCCCTCCCCCTTATAGTTTTTATTTTTTAATTGGTCACACTGTGGATGCATGTCTCCATGACTGTCAACTGCATGGGGGAGAGAGGAGGAAATTCAGCCTGAATGCCTTTAAGCAGGAAAGACTTTCGTCTCCTTTCTGCCTATGTGCAGTATGGTTAGGGTTGCCAACTTTTTACTCACACAGAACCAAACACCCCTGCCCTGCCACTCCTCTGAAGCCCTGCCCCAGCCCCAGCCCTTCACTGAAGCTCTGCCCCGTGCTTACTCCATCCCCTCCTCTCTCTGTTGCTTGCTCTTCCCACTCTCACTCACTTGTTCATTTTCATCTGTCTGGCTCAGGGAGTTGGGATGCAGGAGATGGTGAGGTCTCTGGCTGGAGAGTGTGGGCTCTGGGGTGGGGCCAGGGATGAGGATGCAGAAGGGGGCTCTGGGCTTGGGGGGTGGAGACAGGGGGTTTGGGGTATGAAGGGGGCTCTGGGCTGAGGCAGGGGTTGGGGTGTGGGAGGGGATACAGGCTCTGGGATGGGGTTATGGGTTCCAGGTTGGGGCCAGAAATGAGGGATTCAGGGTACAGGAGAGGGCTCTGGGCTGGGGCAGGGAATTGGGGTACAGGGAGTGAGGGCTCTGGGGTGGAGCTGGGGATGGGGTGGTTGGGGTGCAGAAGGGTGCTCCAGGCTGGAACCAAGGGGTTGGGGAGGGGTCAGGGGTGCAGGCTTTGAGTGATACTTACCTCCAGCAGCACCTGAAAGCAGCAGCATGTCCCCCCTCCAGCTCCTATGCGAAGGTGCAGCCAGGTGGTTCTACACGCTGCCCCACCAGCAGGTGCCGCCCCTGCAGCTCCCATTGGCTGTGATTTCTGGTCAATGGGAGTTGCAGAGCCAACACTTGGGGCGGGGGCACTGCGCAGAGCCACCTAACTGCCCCTATGTGTAGGAGCCGGAGAGGGGATGTGCCGCTGCTTCCAGGAGCCGCGCGGAGTCACAGCAGGCAGGGATCCTACCAGCCCCACTGCACCACTTACTGGACTTTTGACAGCCCAGTCAGCGGTGCTGACCGGAGCCACCTGGGTCCCTTTTTGACTGGGTGTTCCTGTTGAAAACCAGACACCCAAGAACCCAAAGTTTGGGGTTTGCAAACTCCATTACAAATCTCTTATCCCCTATTAGCCATTCATCCTCATTTCCCTTCTTTCCTGTACATGCATTCCATAGACTGTAGGTGTGAAAGAGTGCTAATCTAAACCAGACGGGCAAAAAATAGGAATATAGAGAGTACTTGGATACCTCAGTGAAGGGTCTGATATTAATGGCTAGATAGTTAGTTCTGTATGTAGAAATGTAAATCTGTTCTCAACAAAACCTTGTAGGCATCTGAAATGTGTCACCTTGATGGTGTTCTGTGCCTTACCATAAGGATAGCAAACACAGGCAATTTAAAAAATCATCCTTTCTATAGTATGTATTTGATTGAAATATAGCAAATGGTTGACTTCTAGTACATGTGTTGAACCTGTGCTAAGAAAATAGGACTGCTCAGAAAGACACAGTGGTTTAACTTTGGTAGGAGAAGCTAGTGAGAAATCCCTAGGTGTCTGGGGAGATATTCCAATGCAGACTGTGTTGGGGCAGTTCAAGTCAACTGGAGAAAAGTTGTGGATGTCAGCTGGAGAGAGTGAGGAGCTGACCTGTCGTTCCTGTTTTGGTAGACTCTGAGATGGTACACCTCCGCAAATAACTATTTGTATAGTTAACGAAACAAGATTGTCTGTCTGCAGTAAAGGAATAAACAGAAGTCTGTACCTAATTGGAAACAGTGAGTTTGTATTTGCCATCCATCAGCTATTTTGGTTCTTAAGAAAATTAAAGCTGAGAATTGCACTCAAGGCTGATGCATAGTGTATGTGCATGCATAGAGCTCTGTTTAAAGTGAGTCACCCAAAAGAGTTGGGAATATACTGGTTTCATTTCCTACTGCAACAAATACCAGTTGGCTGGGGAAAATGAGGCCAATGCTTGTTTTGTCATTATACAAAACCACTCGGGAAGAAGCTTCTCCTCGAATTTTTCTCAGCTACTCCCCTTGGCCTGACACTTCTCCAAACTTCCTCTTCTTCCACCAGCTGTCATGCATCTTCTTCCAGCTGGCTGGAATATGTGCTCTCAAGCTCCTACTCTCCACAACTGGCACACAGTTAGAGCTGCTCCCAGCTGGCCCGTGTTTCTCCAGTGCAGGTTCAGCTATTGTATCTTTCCCGCAAGACCCACATCTGTTCTTCCTCTAGCTGCTTCTCTTTGTTCTCCACTGCCTGGCCGCAGAGATCTAGCTAACTCTTGTCCATCCACTTCTGCCCCATTAGTTCTGCTCGCTCTCTTTCCTCCAGTCGCTAACTCTCCAGCTCCCAACTGTTGCTCCTTCCATTGCTACTTGGGAACACCCATGCCAAGAATCACTGTCCATCTGTCTCACATTGCTACCTCTTCTTATTTGGCAATTGAGGTAACAGTGTCAAAGAAGGTCAGTGTTTAAGCCTAATGACCATCCTCAGAGTGATCTTTTATTGGCTGTAGGAAAATATTTTTCAGTGCACTCCAATTCTATTACCACTTCACACACTTTTCCCGTGCATGGATCATATAGCTTCCCTCTTCCCCTTTTCCCAGCCTTGGATCTTGTACTAGGATTTATTGATTGTGTAATATGTGCTTAATTAGGTCAATAATTTTAAACACTCTATCAGCACTTTTGCATTACAGAGTCTGCTTAAAATAGTTGCAGGATGTTCTGGTATAGATTAACTGATCTTGGTTTATTGATTTTTGTGAATGTTCAGTTTATCACAGGAATTGACAGCTAAAATAAAAAAATCTTAAGTAGATTTTTGTCAGCTGACTCTTCTTGTGGTAATATAAGAATCAGTTTAAAAGTGTGGGGTTTAGGTATATTTAAGTACTTCCAAACCTCTGGATTACTCACTGCATAAGAGAATGAATATTTAAAAAAAAAATAAATCTGGCAAACAGCTGCTACTTGAGAATACCTCCAAAATAATGGCACTGGATTTATCATACAGCTGATTCTCATTCCCTTTGGAAATAATATCACAGTATCAGAAATCGGATTAGCATTTATGACTTCACCAGCCATAACATATGTGCCTTCTACCAAACAAATACTTCATTACCAGTGTGACGCTCTGTACGTTTGGGGAACACCCTACACCTCCATACTCATCTTTATAAAATGATTGTGTGGTATCCAATGCAAAGTTTGTCATGTTGGGTGTCTTCGGAAGGCTCATGATGCGCTGAGCATGGTTGTTATAGTGATGTTATAGTAATTGTTACAGTCACATTATAGTAATATTATAGGTTATAATTTCATGTATCTATTTATGAGGCTGAAAATGTATCCTCATGGCTTAAAGCAAGCCAGGAAAAAACTCTCCAAGAGCAGAGAGGCAGTTCACGCCTCATCAGGGCATGTATCAAACAAACCCAGCCCAGCCTCACAGGAACAAAGGACACTGACCTAGGCAACAACAAAAGGATCTGTTAGACTCTCAGGTGAGTCACCCCTGTTCCTTTGGTCAGTTTGGGACTGCAATGAGGTAATGCTCCACTGACTCCGAAGGGCGGGGGACAAAGCCAAGAGGGGAGAAAGGACATGATGAAAGGGATAGACATTTGCCATGCTCTTCCTCTCTCTTCCACCTCCATCTACAGACACCATACCAAGTGACTGAAGCACTGATTGAAGTGGAGAGCCTGGCTGAAGGGCAACCAGCCAGCCTGTGGTGAGAAGCATCTAAGTTTGTAAGGGCATTGAAAGTGTTAAGATCAGCTTAGAATGTGTTTTGCTTTTATTTCATTTGATCAAATCTGACTTGTTATGCTTTGACTTATAATCACTTGAATTTATCTTTATAGTTAATAAATCTGTTTCTTTATTCTACCTGAAGCAGTGCGTTTGGTTTGAAACTTGTTAGAGACTCCCCTTGGGATAACAAGCCTGGTACATATCAATTTCTTTGTTAAATTGACAAACTCATATAAGCTTGCAGCATCCAGCGGGCATAACTGGACACTGCAAGACGGCGGTTCCTAGGGTTGTGTCTGGGACCAGAGATATTGGCTAGTGTCATTCGGTTGCACAATCCAAGGAGTAACTTACATGTCAGAGGTTGTGCATGAACACCCCAGGAGTGGGAGTTCTCACAGCAGAGCAGGGTAGGACTAGCTCCTAGAGTCAAGGACTGGAGTGACCTAGCAGATCACTGGCCTGGGTAACACCGGAGGGGAATGTCACAACCAGGCATCAGGGCAGCAATGTTTTTTAAAAGATTTGGCATAGGTCAGACAGGTTTGAGAATGATTAATGTACAGTGAGGGACAGGAAATACTGAGAATGTAAGGATGGAGATGGGGGATGTGTGCTTTTTTTTGAAAATATGTTCTTTCCTCTAAGAATGGATGCAGCATGTTGCAATAGATTTATTTTGAAAATGTGTCTTTATGCATACTACATGCATCCGACAAAGTGGGTATTCACCCACAAAAGCTCATGCTCCAATATGTCTGTTAGTCTATAAGGTGCCACAGGACTTTCCTGCTTTTACAGATCCAGACTAACATGGCTACCTCTCTGATATTTATGCATACTGGTTCTGGATTTCGACACTACATTTCTAAATGACACAAAGATCCTGTTCAGACTCCAAAAGTGATAATATGGACATGTGACAATGTACTTTTTATTTAAGCTTTTGGAATTATGTTACACTCGCAGAGCAGGGAATGTTTTAAAACTGGAGCTGTATTAAACTCAGTATTTTAAACCAAACCAGTGTAGCTTGCACAATTCCTATCACTGCTGAATATCTCTGCAGCACTCCACACTCTTCTAGGACTACTCCTGCTCACCAGAGCTGTCTTCCCTTTGATCTCATGAGGAGAGCTCCAAGCCTTTCACCTTAACAGGACAGGGTATGCCATCCAGGTTTTAAATAAATTCATGTTCATGTTAAAATACTCTAACATTCATACATATTAACTTAAGAGTGCTACAGTTTGAGAAAATTTGCTTAAAAGCTTCCAGGCATCCCTAACAGTAATGAAATCATCACCATCCTATGTTTTATGAGGTTTTCCCATTAATTCTTTTTGACCTAGAACAAAATACTTTATCAAAATGTTATATTATTAATACCACATACATTATACATTTTAATCTGGTACCTCCATGATGTAAAATGTTTTCTTTAATAAGAACAAGGATTAATTGCTCTTGAAAGAGGCTTTTTAAAGACACGACTAAGATGGTATTATAGATTTGAAAAAACGAGACCAAAACCACAGTTATAATGAGAATGCAAAGGAGAATTGCTAAGGTTCAGTGAAGGTCATAGCAGCTTCATCGTCAATTTATGTCAGCAACTACTCATGAGTTAAAAAATGAGTATTAATGAAAATGGTTATCGTAACAGATTAGACCACACCATTGTGATTGCTCTAGAGTTTGCCCACATGTCTAAGACTTATCACTTAAGTTATAAAGGCTAACAAGCATTGCCTTCCACCCCAATGTACCCCTTGGACACTTTAATTGAATTGCTATGTCATGGTACATTTTCTATCTTTGTCCAGATACTGAGGCATGTTGTGCCATATTCACAGAGTACTTCTATGACCCATGCAGAGGTGCTGCTCTATGTATTTCTGCTATACAAGGTTATTGTATGGTAATACAGCTTTATGCATTGTGATTCAGTTTAAGCTGATTTTTTTCTTATCCACAGATCCAGTGGTTATCTGTGTGGATATTGTTATCTTCTTTCATTTGAAATTTATGTAAATTAGCATTTTAGATGATTTTTGTGTGAGTTATTCATGGTGATTCTAATAATCTTTTGTAGTCCTAAGGTAATTGCAATTTTAAAAAAATTTTTTTTTGTCCTTCTTACAAATAAGGTGCAAGTTTATTTAATCTTTCAATTTTCTTTCACAACTTCTTTCCCTCCTTTAAATAGCTTGAGCGGCATTTGTCAATTTCCTTAGTACCTGCCCCCCTCTCTCACCACACACACACCTACATACTCTCCAGTTGGACAGCCTGGATTGCAATCAACAATTCCCAAAGACTCTCTCAGGCCAGGTCTACACTGCGACTTTAAATTGGTTTAATGGCCGATATACCGATTTAACGCTGTATCCGTTCACACGACGTCGTCATTAATATCGAGTTAACCGCCTCCTTAAATCGATTTT
>NC_133769.1:35399929-35423424 GCF_003597395.2 Chelonoidis abingdonii
CATTGTGGACGCGCAAAACCGATTTTATAACATCAGTTTTGTAATATCGGTTTAAACTACTTCGAAATAATCGTGCAGTGTAGACGTACCCTCAGACAGATCTGATCAGAATGTCAGCAATTCTTGCAGCTTCCTCCTATGCACGTTTGAGCTGGAGAAAGCGAGCCTGTGATCCTCACTGCACTATGCAGAAATGAACACAGTAACACCAAGTAAAATATTAGATTTGTTTAAAAAAGCTTTATCACGTATATTCATCATTATCTATATATGGTGGGCATTCTCATGGTCTGTTTTAAAAATAATTTTTTAATAAGTACCATATCTGTATGCAATACTTGCAGAAAACTCTTTATACATAATTTTCTAATAATAGAGAAATAATAGAGTTCTCTATACTTTAACATGGAAGTTTTAATATAACTCTTTAATTAAACTTCAGCAGAGGAAAAAATAAGATTTTTAAATGCCTTGACCAAACATTCAGTCACATCAAGTTTTAGAAGCATTTTACATCGACATCTGACATTGTTACACGAAAGTGACACTGTAATATGAAAAAAAAAATTTTTTTTCATATGTACACCTTTATACAGGCCATGTCATCGAGTGTAAACTACAAAATGTAGATCTATCTGTATCAACAGTAGTAAGTAGTTTTCCATTTCTCATTTCCATTTAGAAAAACCTCTGTAATGAATCTAGAGAAACATCCCAAATACCACATAAGGCAATGATTGACATTGTTTGCTCAACTAGAAATAACTTTCTGTGAAATAAAATTTTTCACGTATATATCTTTATAATGCACATCTACTGTAAGTGCAATATATTGCATCAAACATATCTTTGTTTTGATTTCAGTAAACAACATTTATATCATATTGAATTCCACCAATACGGAAAGCATACTGTATTAAGAACTGGAACTGTTATTTAAATGCAGTACATTCGTTTCAATCACAAACTTAGTTTTGTCCTTGTAAAAACCTCACAGATGTTTTAGTATATTAGAAATGGTGTATAAATTTTAATTTCACAGGTTGTTTTTTTAAAGGACTACACACAGTCAACTGTGGTGCAAACAGCATGTTGAATTTGAAACACCTTAGATACAGGATCAATGGTCAGCTAACTTTTGACTAATTCCAAACTCACATTGCATTGAACAGGAGTACTAAAAATAAGTTTCTCTTGTTGAGAACTACAAAGTGAATATGGTGAGTGAAAACATTTTTCTTTCCTGGGAAAGGTGCAATTAAATTTAAGGAAAGCTGAGAAAAAGTAGTGTAGGTAATCCACCCGTCTAGTTGCAAAAGTGACATTGTTTAAAGAGCTGATTTTCCACGGAAGAGTTGTCTTTCTGTAGAGATGAAAACAGAGAAGAGACAACAAATCAGAGAAAAGACAACTGCAATTTTAAACATTGCAATTTTGCAATGTTTTGTACCTCTAATTATTTGACAAATATTTCTCCAGCTGCTGCAGAACTGTTCTGCAAGCTTCTTTATTCTGAAATACACAACTCTAGTGTTTAGAACTGCACATACATTTACACTGCAATCACAGCCACAAGTCCTTTATATAAATAGAAGTAAACATAATTTACAATGGAGTCTACTTTCCAGTGGTCTGACACCAGGCCACCATAAGGTCTCTGTTAATCTTCTCCACTTTTTTGCCAAAAAAGTGGAAGTGGTAATGGGGGAAATTGGTTTGGGTGTGTGATATATTGAAAACTGTGTGAAAATTACAAGCTATCACTTTAAATTTCAGGGGTATCTACTCCTGCTTTGTTTTGCATGACTTAATTATACTTCCTATTTGGTGTCTTAAACTGACAGTAAATTCAATAGGGTGGAAATAAATTGTTTGTCTTTATTCATTTGCCATGATTTCTCATTAATGGTCTAAAACATTTGGCAACATCATCCATGATAATAACCCACAGGTGGATGATGTTGTTTGTATTACCATAGCACCTAGGAGCCCTAATCATGGATCAGGATGCCAGTAGGGTATTCTTTTTTTATTTCATCTTACTCCTTGTGATTCGTCATTCCACCAAAGTCCGCCACACACTAAGGGAGTGGGAGATGGTGGTGGGCAGAAGTGCCTTCAATATGCTAGCAAAATATTTTCCTGGTTGTTCTTTACATAACATGGAGGTGTTACCCCAAAAATTGATTCATGGGCATTAGTAGAATGACCTGCCTATTGCTCCCTTAAGCTGTCCTTTTTGAGGTTTCAGTCTGTGAGGTTGTTAAGGAAACACTAAAGGACACAGATATGACCTGATAAAATGATTGACACAAACAGTATTTTTTTCAAAACAAAATATTTTTATTAATGTAACTAATAATCCCTAGTACAGTAAAAATAAAAAATTAAAAATCAGACACAAATCCCTTACTGCAAGTTAAAGAGATCCAAACCACAATAGTGTTCAGTTTAAATGATTCTAAGCAATGCACTTTGCTACAGGTGGCCAACCTGTAAAGCACTGACAGCAATTCTTAATTTATATTTTAAATTCTTCATAGGTAAAATACAATTAAAACACATACATTTCAGGCATACACACATCTACTGTACTACACAATAGTATACAGTAAACTTATAGTTTAAAAACTGACATGTTCGCGTTATCCATTGATTCAGGGAGTTTTTACAAATGTTGCGGCTTGCTGATGCTACTGTAGCTTTTCGTTCCCAGTCTGCTCCCTTTCTCTGTTTGTTGTTACAGTTGCAGCTCACTTCTGGCAATTTCTCTTGCTCCGTCCTTTTGTTTCAATGTTGCAAATGTTGTGGCTGCTGTGGATATTACTTTGTCTGAAGCTGCTGTAGCTGTTTTCTTCAGCAGCACTTTCTTCGGAGTCTTTCCGAGAACTCTTTTGGAGCTCTTCTGTCCTCTTAGTCAGCCTTCCGATCTCTCCCCAGAAGTCCTTCCAGCAGCAATTCTTTCTGGCTCTTGACTGACTTCTGCCTGTTGGCAGCTGACCTTTACACTGTCCCATTGGGACTTCCTTATATACCCTTAAGCAATTACCTCATTCACACATGTTCAGTAACAGCCATTACTTCAGAATTATGATTAACCGCTCTGATCTTTAGAACAAGCTGTGACCAGTATGGATGAGCTGTGGCCAGCCAGCTAGTCAGCTAGCTGATCTTTCTCTCACCCTATACTGCACATGCTAGGTAGCTACCTACTGGTATCCATGTACATGCTCATTGCTGTTGTTGACCTCAGAGCCATGATTCCTTTGTCTGTCCCCACAGCTCATGCTCCAGATTTGGACCCTTTCATGGTCATACCTTATTTTATGTTGTTTTCACTGTTGGGCATGCTCAGCCCAGAGATTTCTCAGCTCTGGTCATGTGACCTATATCATCCATTGGCAAATGACCTGCAGTTTTCAGTTGGTGAAGTGGCTCCTGCATATTCAAGAGAGAAGCCAGAGACACAAAATGGCTATTAAGAATTTCTTTGGTATCTGAGGTGCTGCTTGCAAACTACACTGAGAGAATTCTATGAAATATTTGTCAGGTTGTAATCTCCAGTAGTTTGCGCTGGGGTAGTAGTCACTAACCCATACCTTGCAGACTAATCAGCATCCACTGGATTGTGCTCCTGTCTTATAGGCAATGGCAATACTGGTACATCAGCAACATCCTCAGTGATAGTGCACTTCAGTTGTTAGGGCAAATATCTCTGTGAGCTCATTGGAAGCTGACATAACATTTGTTTACAATTCTAGTATCACCTTGAACTATTGGTATAATTGCCTTGGAAAGGCCTCGGATGGAGAACTCTAAATTTTTACTAGGTGCTGCCATGGTAGATACGCTGCTCAGCAAACCTTCTGCCATCACTTCAGCAAGCTGTGTTCATTGACAGTTGCCATTACATGACATGGAGTCTATATCAGTCTGCAAGTACAAAGAGTGCACAGTTGCACCTGGCACATATACCTAACTAACTGTTCTTTGAGTCAAAAGGCTCTGTGATCAGCATTGCCACTGAGATGAACTCAACAGCTGCCACATGCACCAAGGGTTCCTGAGATGAATGAAGCTCCATAAACGGGACTGGCAGATTAACTTCTAATGATATTTCCAGCTTCAGTATAGCGCTCATGACTTGATCTTCTTCACTGTGGAAGAAACATCTCCCAGATAGTTTCACCTGCAGAGGTGAAGATAAAATATTAATACAAGAAACTGTACTCTAGGCATATTAGTAGACAGAGCATGTATTTCTCACACTTGTGACAAACTGCTTACTGTCCTGATTACTGAAGGTGAAAGTAATACATACCAGCAGAGGTTTTTCTACGTTTTGCAGAATGGTTCCTTTGTGAGATGCAGCGCTCAGAATAGTTTCCTTCCTTCTTAGCAGTGGCCAAGTTGGATGCTGTTCCTGTGCTCTTTCTTAGGAACTTATCTGTGTTGTTCAAACACCATTTTGTCACCTATCAATTAATTAGAAATTTCACGGTGCTAGGTTACTTTTAACAATCTTTCTGAATACTTTTAATTATGTGTTACTATTACAAATTTGATGTCTGAATCTGATGTGCCCCCCTAGATCTCTATCTTTACCTTTATGGATCCTCAGGGGATATGCCTTGTTTGGAATAGCTTCTCTATAGTCAAACAAATCTCTATCCAATAGTTTTCTTCTGACATTGTTCACAAACTCTCTGAAAGATATGAAAGAAATAAGGGCTCTTTGGAGGTTATGAATGGGTCTATGTGGGAACATAATCAAATTACAAAGAGCAGCTCAATTTGAAGGCTAGTTTTGAGAGTCATTTCAAGTAAACTTCACTATTCAGAGACTTTTTATTTGTGTTGACACTAATGAAAATTTTCATTTGATTGGACATTGATGGTTAGTTTATATCAACCATGACCTTAGCAAGATGTCTCTTGCATTAGCCATCTAACTCCTACAACGTCCAAGATTTCAACCAAGCTGTGCTACTCAGAATAGCAGCCGCAAAACCACCAAATCATGAATGTTCTTGAAGGAATTGGTATTTATTTGACTACATCAAGACTGAGATCTCTGCTTGCTTGGTCTCTGTTTGACAGACCTGGATATAGAAATTCCCTTAGTTACCTGATAGGGAAATAACTTCAAGTGCCAATGCCTCTGTATGTGAGCAGAGCTCCTTCATCATGGGAAATAACTTCAGATGCCAACACCTCATTAACTAGCTTGTTGACTCCCTCTGCTTGTGAGCCGATGTCAAACTTCAGCAAAGTGGAAATATAAATCCTGTTAAGGTATATGTCGTGCACCAAATCAAGCAGCTCATTTTAATAATTGAAGTACAATTAATTGCCATTGGTACTATTGTTGTTGATTCCTCTCTGCCATATCAATAGATGGTCAGGAAGGAATTAACCTGCATGGTCTCGCTGAGCTTTTGTTAGCAAAAAATAATAAAGATTGTCCGTAAAGTTTCTCTCATTAATATACTGTTCTAAACAATATGCTTGGGACAGGGTAGCAATAGGTAGGGCAGGGAAGCAATTTCACAGGCAATATTCTATTAATAGGCCACTGACCTAAAATACTCCACTTTCTCCCTGGATTGTTAGCATGGTATAACACTGTAGAAGGAATTTTGGAGAGAGATTGCCATGTTGTGATGTCCACAGCAGTGGCTTCTGGATGTGCCATGGGATGTCAGTACTATTAAAGCACCTGAGTGATATAGGCTGCTGCCTTTTTACTTATAATTGAGATAAGATTTGAAATTTTGGCTATGAACTTATTACCAAGTATGCACCCCACAATCAGAAGATACTTAATGGGTACATACATTTTGTGAATCACAGATGCACAGTGTTTTGCTAGTAGCATAGTTTCTCTTGCTGTCTGCTTTTGCAGATGATAACTTCAACATGGAAGAATTCTGCATCCACCCACCACTAGTAACTAGAGAACTAGAGAAATTAGACTGGGTCTATTATTCTGTTCCTGCTGCTGAACATATATGGAGTGTTGCTATCAGTTTTGAACCATGTGCCAAGTTAGGAACAGTTGTCTTGATTACTTCATGTCTTTAGAAACCCTGGAGGTAACCACCCTTGGGGAATACATTGTTTTGCCTCATTATTTTTTACTGCAGAGAAAATCGTATGCAGCAAATCTTGGCTAGTTTTAGAAGTAAGATGATAGAACGTTGGGGAGGGGGAAATAATTTTGGAAAATTATAGAAATTTGTCCCACTTATTTAAAAAAAAATGCAGAGAAGTCAGTGAATAGCTTTTCAGATACAGATTTTCTATTCATTAAATTGAGTATAGTTGACTTTTTTCCCCCACTTCCCTTAATTATAATAACTATACATACCACAGTCGGCACTATGCTTTCCCAGGACAATTTCCAATGATTCTCCCCACCTAACTGCCTCTTCTTTCTTTGAAGTAATTTCATTTTTTATGCATTAGATGTCTTAAAGCATTTTCATCTTTAAAATTTTGAGTTACAGGAGGGCATGAGGGTGTATTGTCAATGGTTTTCAGGTTCCCAACTAAGCTCAGTATTTTTCTGTCACTCAATGCATTTTAATTCATACTGACATTTTCTTATGCCTGTTCTTTTTCAATGATATATATTCAACCAAACCAATAGGTATACACACAAAACAATGTATTTTATTGAAACAAGTGAATTTACGTTGAAACCTATATAATGTTCTTGAGAACAATTTGTTTAAATTTGTATTAAGAAATACAGTGCGAGTCCAATTAGTACTTTCAATTTGTAATGACCAAAGCATATCAGTCACAACCAAAATATTGTCTCTAAAATAAATATTTTCTAAAATTATTTTTGACCTATACTTGTTATCAAGAGCTTTATCAAAGGAGTAATCTGATTCTCAGATTAGGATTCAGCTTGCATTCAATCTGACATTGGTTCAAAAGCCTGTCCCTCAACTGTATTTGTGTATAATTTAGATCACTAATTTTAGACCAAAATTTACAGTTGTTCTGAGTACACAAATCTGGTGTCATCTCATGGTTTATGACTATTAGTTATTGACATCACAAATGCAGATTCTTAGAATTTATGTTAAAGAAAGCTTTATGTTAAATTAGATGTCCATATATGTAATGATCAAAAGAGGTGTATAGGTGGTTTTGAAATAATACAAAGATTACAATTTTTATTAATCCATCTTTTGGTTTCTCTGGTCTGTGTAATAATATGCAAATAAGACTGTGGTAGTGAAACAATTATTTGAAACCTGTCATGCATACACAGGAGTACTTATTGCCATGATGGATTGATTTAAATCACCTTTTAATCATGATTTAAAAGAGCAAGCAAGGAAACCTTGATTTAAATAATTAATTTATATTGTAGTTTTTATTTGTACTTTTTAGTTATTTTCCTTAAGAGAAGGTGATTCTCATTAGTTGGTAGCCATGAAAAATATATTTATTTGTAAAAAAATATAAGCTTTACACTACATTTGGTAATTCCTTTTGCTAACCAGATAATATGCTATATCTATACATACTTATTTAAACAATTGTATATATTAATTTACATTTATTCAGATACTTAATTTTTACATTTTTACTACATAGAAAATAACAAATGATGCATTTCTTATTTACTAGATGATGACTGGTTTGTTTGTTTTTTCTTGTGATTTGTGTCAAGTTTTATTTGTGTGAAAGTTCAAATTCAGTTAAAAATGCACAAAACAGCACTTAAGGGTGGTTTATTTAATAAAAGAATTAAGTTCTGGATATGTAAATGTTTTGATAGAAAAAAAATTATCAAAACATTATTTCCATTTAAAACTGAATGATTTATTAAACAAATTAAGAATTATCTGTGATTAATTAATTGAACTGATAGTTTTTGGTCACCATGTCCTTCAAGATTGTAGAACTAATATATCTTATTCTCTCACACCTAGTTTTTATTCATAGACTGGAAGAGGAACACAAGCTTTCCTGCTTCTTCCGCTCTCAGTTGGTTTTTTACATGGTGGTGTATCTGCAGTGGAGACACATGGGGCTTATGGCAATGTGATGCAAGCCAGTTGTGTACTAGATAGACAGTTGAGACTGTAGTTGGATCCACTACATACTGCATTCATTGTGCTGCTCATAAATGAGAAGAATTCATGATGACTGTGCCACTGGAGACATTTTGTCAAAGAACCTGCTTAACAGAGCCTGTCACCATCCTCAAAGTCTCCTGTAACATGGATTTAAATTAAGTTATTCAACATATGTACATGTGTTTTGCATATGCACATATGTCCTTCTGGAGTGAAAGCTGAAGAGCCAAGGACTGCATATTGCTGTCATTGCTACCTATGCACATGAGCATTTTCATTCTTTATGCATCAGCCTCTTTCCACAATCAGCTTATTTTTAATCACAGTAATCTTTGGCAAAACCAACTTCTTGTGGGTTCACAATGGCGTTCTTTTCCTGACTGCTAAAAGATCAGATACTCAGTTTTATTGTCCTTTTGTGCTGCTCTACTGGTACTCCAGGACAAAATCCTAGCTTAAAGAGGTAGCTGAGGATTTACCTTGCAGAGGAAACCTTGATGACAAAGCTGGGGTCGCTGGCAATATGCCACCAGCTCCTGATCCACCAGACAGGTGTGTGGGGGTAGAAGCCTGGCCAGACCACTTTGTACTAGGGGGGAGGGATATCTCAGTGGTTTGAGCATTGGCCTGCTACACCCAGGGTTGGGAGCTCAATCCTTGAGGGGGACACTTAGGGATCTGGGGTAAAATCAGTACTTGGCCCTGCTAGTGAAGGCAGGGGGCTTGACTCAATGACCTTTCAGGGTCCCTTCCAGTTCTATGAGATAGGTATATCTCCATATATTATTATTATAATCAGAAGCAAACAGAATGGCCCCTAGCAGTTTTTACTGCTGCTGGAATTTGGATAGCCCTGAAGTTGCTCTGATTTGTGCTTGGGCTGAAGTGACATCCAACCACCAGAACTGGAGGGGAGCTGATGGAAAGCTACCCATCTTTATACCACTGTTCCCCAACAGGTGCATGTTATGCTGCTCTGATACCCTTGAGGATTTGTTCCAAAATAGCAAATATACTTCAGGCTGGATCGCCATAAAAAATCTACAGTGGATTTGCAACCTTTTCCAAGATAGCCTTGATGGGCTTTTATCAGCACATACCAGATTTCAGATGTCTGCAGTTTTCCTGAGCACACCCAGGTAAAATCAACCCTTTCTCTCCTATTGTTTCCTATAGATGGCTAAAATTATCACCACAAGAGGGAGTTATGATATTTCCAGTGTATATATTTCCTTCGTAATATCAAAAGGGGCAAATATTAGTTCTGTTTAGCTGTTATTTTTCACATCTTTAAATTTCACAAGGGTGCTGCTCAACATAAACATTCAATAAGACAAGTGGACAGTAACTTCTGGACCATTTTTAAAAGTCAGCCTAGAGTCTTACACATATTTAGTCTTGGCATTAAGCCTGGACGTTTCATCTTCTCTTGTCAAGTGTTGGCCTGGCCAACCTAAAAAAGCAGAGTAGATTTTGATTTAGTTTTGCTCTCTAGGTATCATTTCTGCATCTGCTCCTATTCCCTAGCCCATTTAAGCCGAGGCACTGCAGTGCATCAGACATTCTGCTGCAGACCTTCCTTTACAGTTCTTATAAGAGAGGAAGCATTTCAACACAGAGAAGTTTAAAGTTTTGAGTGAAAATGCTGAGCAACATGTACTATCTGTTTAAACAGTGCCCTCTCTCTATAAAAATTGGTTAATTAGCTGATTTGCACAAAAAACTTATTTTGCGTGCACAAATGTTAAGAACTCTTTTAGTTTTTGCAGCAGAACTGACTGTCTTTATGACTTACAGTTTCATGTGCCAGCAACTTCAAGCACCTGAATACCAATTTAACACTTGTATTTTTGTAAAAGAGAATCTGTTTTCACCGCCATAAACAGAAAGTTTAATACCATCAATATTTTCAATCCATTGTGAAGTACTGCTTTATTACATGTGCATAACCTGAATTTGACTAATTTTGCTTTTGCATCCTTAATCTATTATGAATTTTGGATACTGAAAATGAATGCATTACCTTAACTTTTGAGTTGTTTAATCAACTACTTAACTATTAGTCATAGTCAAGGATTTAGAAATAGCTCTTTTCTGTGATTACAGCTAGACTTGCATCATTGTGGTGCTGAAAGGACAGCTCACAGCAGAACTATTATCAAACTAGTGTCTCCTCAGAATTTATTATTTTACTATAAAATGTAAAAGCTTAAGTACCTGAGATGTTGAATTTATCATAATTTACATATTTATCCTTGTATTCAAGTATTAACAAGAAATTAATAAGAAATCTTAAGTGATTACTTGCAATTTTTCTGATTAAATCTTGTGAAACATATTACATCATCCCGGATCTTACAACAGTGGACTTCATGAGGACAGTGAGTTTTTCTCTAAGGGAATCCTGCTTTGGTGTTTTAGTCCAGTGAGCAAATTAAAACACTAGAAAATCTCCCTTTTTCAGCGATAGCACCAATTAATGGTTGGCAGGTCACTGTCACTCAGTTTCCCTTCAAATCACTTGTCTAGCTTCATCATATAAAATGATCTTATCCTGTCACTCAATGATAAGTCCAAATTAACTAATCTTGAATTGGACAAAATAAGGTAGCTGAATTACAGTGAGGCAATTAATATGTTGCCATACTTTTCTCAACATTTTTACCTAGTCAGTAAGAATTTCAGCTTGTTGCTCTGGTATTTTAAAAAAAGCTTGAAAAAAGACTCTTCATATACTCATTTTTCACATCTTATAGCATTTACATTCCAAAACATTAGTCCCCCAAATCAGCAAAGCATGTAAACATGAGTTTTTAACTATAAGCACGTGAGTAGTGTTGAGAGTAAGCATTTTCTTCAATGGGACTTCTTTGCTTAAAGTTAAAACTAATGACAATGAAGTGATACCTAGTACCTGGACCAAGGGAGATAGGACTGGGAATTAGGACTCCTGAGTTCTATTCCTGGCTCTCCCGCTGACTCACTGTATGACTTTAGGTAACTCACTGACCCTTTTGGTGCTTCAGTTTAACATATATATTGAAAATGTTTAAAATATTATGTATGTACCATACTGTTCGTGATCAAATTCGAACCTTAGATACATGGACACAACTCCAGTGGGAGCTGGCAGAACTGCATATCTGTGAGCAGAGTTTGACCTTGTAAGCTTATAAAGTGCTCTGAAGTCCCTGAATGAAAGCTGCAATACTATTAACATCACTGCTTATTAAGGTTTAACTATTGAAATGTCTGTAATAGCTTGTTGTCTCTCATGTACCATAGTTATAACCTTCTAAGGGTATGGCTACACTTAGAGCTGCACAGCGCTGCCGTGGGAGTGCTCCCGCAGCAGCGCTTTGAAGTGTGAGTGTGGTCGCAGCGCTAGCGCTGGGAGAGAGCTCTCCCAGCGCTGCACGTACTCCACCTCCCCGTGAGGATTAGTGCTGGGGCAGTGTTTACAGTGGCGCTTTGCCACACCCCTGACCGAGAAAGTTGCAAGCCCTTAGTTGAAGAGCTTAATTACTTTCTCTTTCCAAATTTAAATTATACTGCAAGTTCATGTCTTAACCCTCCCCTCTTCAACTGTCCCCCCCCTCCACCACCACTATTGGGTTACTTATAGAAATGCACTAATTTTGTGGCCATTTTGTAGATTTATATATTTGTACTCTAATTCAAACTCTCAGTGGTGTCACACTAAAAGAACACAGCTTGCTGAGCTAAACTTGCACTTATTTACTAATTACACATTTTATTGTTTATTTAAAATCTAAATGATTTCATGTAACTAGGTTCTAGTAACCAGATCAGGTTTCTAAAACTCCTGACTCTTGAGCAATGCATGGTTTTTTTTTCCCAGAAGAAAGATTATTTGTTAAAAATCTCTGTACTCTGAGGAATTGTTATCATTTCATCAAATCTCTAGGTTCATTAAATTGTTGGCTCTGTTAAGGACTGAAAATGTGTCCATTATATATAAGCACTATTCTGGATCATTTAATGCTTTCCGGTTAATACGTCTGCATGATGATAAATTTCAGTTTATGAGCCAAATTCTGCTGTCTGAAATACAAAGGTAAACCTACTGATTACAAACTCTCAGTTCTTTCAGTTTAACTGAGAGCTTAGTTTGTCCCTCATTAAATTACATCGTTATTCTTAACAAGTCATGAAGGGCAAAGAGCCAGCCTCTTGCTGTAAAGACAAAAATCAGGAGGTACATCATAGTATATGCCAATAGGACATTTTTTCTGTAGAATTTAAAAATGTGTCAGCAGGAGAAAAATATCCTGATGTCAGAAATCATTCAGAGCCCCAATGGGACATAAGCACATGGGTGCCATCCTCATCTTCTGTGCATGACGAACAACAAGCTCCTCCATTGCTGCCCCCATATTCAGTACCAGGTGTGTCCCATTTGAGGTGCCATTGTTTCAATGACCTGTGGCCCTACAATTAGTGTTGCCACCTTGTGCTATCACAAAGAGGCTCAGAACTGAATAGGTTAACAAAGATTTTTTTCTCAGTTATTAAGTCAGCAGTCTGATCTTCAGCACGGCAGGCATTCACATTACACAAAGAGATGAGAGTGGGGATTCTTCATCTGGAGCCTATTTTAAAATCTTTTTTTTTTTTTAAAGAGAAGAAGAATAAAGGTGCGGGTAAGGCAGTGTACTGACACTCAGGGATTTGGGTTTTGGCTATGCCTCAGACTTGCAGTGTGTCTTTGGACAAGTCACTTAATATCTCTATGTATTAGCTAATAATACCTCTCTACCGTTGTTAGACTGTATTAATTAATGTTTGTGAAGAGTCTTTTTTGTGATGGGGTCCATATAAGCACTTAGAAAGTAATGCAATCCATTTTGTAACCATGTGCATCTCTCTAAGTAAACCTTTATTTCTGGAAGTTTTTCATAGCTGCTTGCAAATAAATTTTTTTTTATAATGATAGAGTTAGGTTAAACTGCCTTTTGGTGTGCACTTTGGCTTTAGTATTAAGTATAGGTGTAAACAGATATGAGTTGAAGAGCAATTTCCAAAGCAAAGACTAATTAGTTCCACATTCACAAATTTGAATGGAGAAGACGTCCTGGGTCATCTAATTCAAAACATGGAAAAGGATTTGCATCTGTATTGGTCTCCCCAATGTTATATCTACCCTACTTTTAAACACTTCTCATTACATTCCCTCCACTACCTTCTTAGGCAAATCATTCCCTTGCCTAATTGCCTGCACAACTAAACAGTTTGTTCAAATGTCTCGCCTATACTTTTTTCCATTTTTAGTTTTATGCTGTGAGTTCTTGCTCTGCGATTAGAAGTCCCTCTGTTTTTCTGTCTCTTAACTCTGAATTATTTGTAAACCTTTATCACTGTCATAACGACACAGCAGCTATATATGGAGAAGATCTTTACATTTGTCTTCCAGCAAGGGCAGAATACAGTCCCTTGACTAATGATGGGTCATGACACCAGAAAAGTGATAAGCAAACTTCTTACAAAATGACTTAGACTAATACTTCTCTACTATATGTTTACATATAATCTTTCATATTATTTATCATTTTGGAGTAAACATTCTATAAAATAAACATAAACATGGAATGTGTCATAGCATACCTTGAGCTAAAAAGGATAGAGTAGGTGTGCTGGGATGACGATTGTGATGAAGAGGCCAACTGCTGGTTCACTAATATGTATCAGCAACTCCTTTCACGCCTCACAAACTCACTACACCTAACACATGGTTTTCATGGTGTTTATCCAAAAACTGTCTTACAAGGAATTGAATGAAAGCCAGTGACACATTGGTCACTAATATTGTGAAATGAATATGTTAATGGAATTATGAATACTTACTGATATTATGCTTTAAAGACTGTAACCAAATGTAGGGATAAACAGATTTTATTCCAGACAGGAGGGAATCTAGTTATCTCCCTGCCTTTAATGTAAATTAAGTATTGGGAAACCAACACAAAGGAAGCTGCATTTTCATACAAGTCAACAGGAAAGGCCAGGACAATCTAAAATCAGTATGGGAAGACGCCAAAGACTAAAGCCACAGCGGGTTCTCTTGTCACTGGGGTGAAAACATTGAGTTTTGGGGAAATATATGAAGAATGAAAAAGACATTGAAATCCATCACTGAGGAACACTCTTGGTGGAGGGGTGTGATTCACAAAAAATCTGGATCCTGATTTGACTGAAAATCAGCAAACTCTGCAAAAGGACTCTGAGGGTGAGAAACTGTGTTAGTCAAAGGATTGTAGCTTTCTAAATTTATGTTGTCTCTTAGGAAGTAGTACAAACCAATGGCAGCAGCTAAACTTACTTCCCTAAGGGATTTGGAAGGGTGTGGAGAATGCCAGAAATCTCAGACAAAAACATTGCTGTGTGAGAAAGGCTTGGAATCCTTGGAAAGTTGGAGAAATAAGGGAGGCTGAGGTGGCATGCATATTGGAAAGCTGGTAAATTCTGTCCTCCCAGCCAAATAAACAGAAGGCAGTTACTGATCTTACTGTATCCAAACAGCCCAGAGTCTTTTTGCCGCTGCCAGCCCCCCAGGGAAGAGAGAAGATGGAAGAAGTGATTTGAACAGGGTAGGTATGCTGGCTCATGCAGTTCCAATGGGTGGTTGTGCTAGCTCAGAGGCTACATCATTAAATTCAGTGGAGTAACACCAGGATAAACGTGGCCCCTTACCATCTGCATCCCAAAATGGTATTTGTTTGTTTGATGCACATATTGGAATCATAGAATTGTAGCACAGGAAGGGACCTCGAGAGGTCATATAGTCCAGTCCCCTGCACTCATAGCAGGACTAACTATTATCTAGACCAACCGTGACAGGTGTTTGTCTAACCTGCTCTTAAAAATCTCCAATGATGGAGATTTCACAACCTCCCTAGAGAATTTATTTCAGTGCTTAACCACCCTGACAGTTAAGAAGTTTTTCCTAATGTCCAACTTAAACCATCCTTGCTGCAGTTTAAGCCATTGCTTCTTGTCCTATCCTCAGAGGCTAAGGAGAACTTTTCTCTCCTCTCCATGTAACAGCCTTTTATGTACTTGAAAATTGTTATGTGCCTTCTGTCTTCTCTAGACTAAACAAACCCAATTTTCAGTATTCCCTCAAAGCACGTTTTCTAGACCTTTAATCATTTTTGTTGCTCTTCTCTAGATTTTTCTCCAATTTGTGCACATCTTTCGTGAAATGTGGTGCCCAGAACTGGATGCTATACTCCAGTTGAGACCTAATCAGCATGGAATAGAGCATGAGAATTACTTCTCATGTCTTGCTTACAACAATCCTGTGAATACATCCCATAATGATATTTGATTTTTTTTTTTTGCAACAGTGTTATTCTGTTGACTCATACTTAGTTTGTGATGCACTGACCCCCAAATCCCTTTATGCGGTGCTCCTTCCAAGGCCCTCACTGCCCATTTTGTATGTGTGCAGCTGATTGTGCCTTCCTAAGTGAAACAGTTTGCATTTGTCCTTATTGAATTTCATCCTATTTACTTCAAACCTAGGGTGGCCAGATGTCCTGATTTTATAGGGACAGTCCCAATTTTTGGGTCTTTTTCTTATATAGACTCCTATTACCCCCCACCCCATTCCAATTTTTCACATTTGCTGTCTGGTTCAGCAAATCATTTCTCCAGTTTGTCCAAGTCATTTTGAATTTTAATCCTATCCTCCAAAGTACTTGCAACCCCTCTCAGCTTGGTATCGTTCACAAACGTTGTAAGTGTTGTGGCAAGGCACCTTCTCGGTTTCCGCAGACTCCGCTGCTTTTAGCCCTGGTGAGACAGGTTTGGGTAATCTGGTCCCCCTTGGGACACAGGGGAAGTCTGTTCCTTTCCTCCACCAGTCCTTTTTGGAGTATGTGTCTCCCTTATGGGAGAGAATACTGCCTCTCCTACTGGTGAGGCTTCCTGTCTTGCTGCTCCTACCCTCCTGGCAGCAGGGCTTCTTCTTTTTTCCCTCTTCTTTCCCCCCTCCCCCCGGAGGGTTTAAAAAGGTCTCAGGTAGCCCTTAGTTGGAATCAGCTGATCCTAATTAACTTCAGGTAGCTCCCTCTCAGCTGATTCTAATTGATACCTTGGCAACCGCTTCTCAGCTGAACCTGATTGACCCATAGTTACCCCCCAGTTGATAGGGAGGAGGGTCTTTTAACCCTCTGAGACTGGTTTCTACCCTTCCCTTGTAGCTGTCTGTCCTGAGTTTATCACAGTGTGCTCTCTATGCCATTATCTAACTCATTGATGAAGATATTGAACAGAACCAGACCCAGAACTGATTCCTGTGGGACCCCACTTGATAGCCCCTTGCAGCTTGACTGTGAGCTGTTGATAACTACTCTCTTGAATAACAAACTGGATGAAAGCTCACAATAAGGTGAATGCATAACTGGTTTGGAAAACTTTTCAAGTCTATTTCTGCTGCTACTGTTAGCAGCATACTCTCTCCTTGTACATTTTACTGGATATTTCCCCCATCTAGCCCACAAGTATGCAATGGTACGCTTTTATCTAAATTAAATCTCATTCTCTTTAAGTGCACCCATCTCTCTACATCCTCCAGGTTGTTATGCAATTGCAGTCATCTGTGGACTTCCTTTGAAATACCTTGTATTTGGTATTTTGCACAAATGTGCATTTAAGTGAATCCTAGAGATCATTAATAATACTATTTATTTAACAGTATTGGTCCTAACACTGACCCATATGGAATTCACTGGATATATCTTCCCAGACTGATGATATACCTGTAATTATCTCTATGGGATAGACATCTGGGTTCCTGGGCTGAGCAGAGGGATAAGGGGGAAAAAGTCCTCCTAGTTCTTGTTTGATCTACTGGTATCTTTGGGTCCAGGTCTAGTGTGGAACATAACCACTGCTTTCTAGACACACCCATCTTCAGCAAGTGGGAAGAGAGTAGTGGAGAGTGAATGTATGACAGTCCCTGCTCTGCCATGCACTCTGGATAGAGTAGCTGGTCAAGTGCAAGAAGAAATTAAGTTACAGCTGCTCAAGGCTGCAGTAACTTACGGGGGGGGGGGAGTAATAAAAAAGCAGGGAAAGAATGCACTTTTTCTGTTTCACATTCACTTTCTCAGGTTGCTCCTGGGAGAAAATGTAGGTGATATCCTATAGCCAGGGCTGACCCTAAAGGCTTAATCAAGCCATCTTTTTCACATTCTGTCAACCAATTTGGTATCTACATTACAGAAGATGCAATTTCTGTAGTAGTTTTGATGCAGAGATGTATAGAAAGCTGTACAAGATCTAAGATAATTTGACCCTTAAATCAGTTGTGTAGGAAACAATTAACAATAATTATGTACTCACTACTAAACTTCTATTCAAAAACAATAATTTACAAAATATAAAACTCACAGGATCCGTCCTTCTCCTGCCAATTTTCTAGGTAATCATTTTTTCTTTTTACTATGTAATAATTTAATCCTCCTGTGGAAAAAAATATATTTTATGGTAAAACAACAGAGAACACCAGAAAAACATTCAAACCAACAATAATGTATCTTCCCTGGTTATTTTTATCTTCTTCAAAGATGGTAGATATTTCACATTTTGTGGCAGGGTAATCCTCTTTGATAACATTGTATTTGTTCACACAAATAGATAGTGATATAAACAGAATATTAATGTAGTTTGAACAAGAAGTTTACCAGAGAGCACCTGTCTACAAAATTCAGCTCAGATAATCAGCCAATCAGAAATGATCCACCACAAAGAAATGCAAATGTAAACGTCTGTTTCTAAAGTTTTGATCTTAAATTTCATCTGCAAAGGGAAAAAGTTAATCCCATTCAGAATTTTACATATATATTATTATTTTGATGGCTGCTGTATCAAATTCAGATGACTTCTTGGTGCCATCTTTATGAGAGAAAATACATCAGATATTTACCAAAAGGATGAGAACAATTTCCTTATGGCAAAGTACATTGCAATAATTTTTCATAGTAGGAGGGTCAAGGGCTCAAATACTGATCTCAGCCTCTTACTCTGATAGGACAACCTTATCGATAAGCACCTTGGTTCCTATGGTTTCAGTGTGATGCCAGTCGTACATTCTTACATCAACAAAACTACTTCTCCCTTGCTAATCTCCTGACTAAACTTAACTCAAAGGCAATAGTCTTCGATGTCCAATTAATCACAGCCATGCCAATACTATCTAACATTTCAGTTTACTACCTGACATACGCACCCACTTCAGTAACTTTTCTGTATTCTTGAAAGATAAAATCAGAGCCAAAGAAAAGTGAAATCCCAGATAAATGTCAGATTGAAAGATCTAATGATAAGGAAAGTGTGTGTGTGTGTGTGTGTGTGTGTGTGTGGAGGGTGAGAGTGAGAAAGAAAGAGAGAGAGAAACTACTTTTTTGCATGATGTCTAAGGGAAAAAACAAAACAATCTAAAAGATGGTTGATATTTAAAATCTTGGAAATTAAATTTTAATATTTAAAATATCCTCTTTCTTCAGCTGGAACAGAAAATTGATACTGGTTAGATGATTTTTGGCATTTCCTCTGCTCTAAATGCTAGGAGTAAATTGCCATTACTGATAGCAGTTTAATTGCTGTTTTCTCTTTTTTAAAGAATTCCCTGGTGTTCCATTAATATTTTGTGAAACAATATTTTCCTCTCATTGTTTCCTCATGGTAACTAACCAAAGTTGTTCCTGGATCTCAGGACAGGTCTACACTACGCGCGAAAATCGATTTTAGATACGCAATTTCAGCTACGAGAATAGCGTAGCTGAAATCGAATATCTAAAATCGATTTACTCACCCGTCTTCACCGTGCAGGATCGATGTCCACGGCTCGCCATGTCGATTCCAGAACTCCGTTGGTTTTGGTGGAGTTCCGGAATCGATATAAGCGCGCTCAGGGATCGATATATCCCGTCTAGATCAGATGCGATATATCGATCCCTGAGCAATCGATTTTAACGCGCCGATACGGCGCGTAGTCTAGACATGGCCTCACTTTTCTTGGCCCTACAAATTAGTTTTTACTTAATACAGGTTGAGTATTACTAAAAGGCAATAACTAGATGGTTAATTTGTACTGTCGTTCTTTTGAGACAAATGTAAATAGTTAATCCCTTTCCAAAAAGAAAGTGAGAGCCTTCTCCTAGTTTCAGTTGTACTAGATATAAATGTGTGTGTATTTTATTAAAGTGATCACAAAAACAGCCAAGTTTATACACACTATTCCCAGCCTTTTGCAACACACACACACACACATTTCTAAATGTTCAGATTTGTAGGTTGTTAGATACCTAATATTATTTGAACATAATTTATTTTGTTTCATTTCCTTTTTCACTTTCAGAAGTGATTTTACTTGAATCATTTATAGATCTTCCATTCAGATTGTAACAATATTTCTGAATGGATAAATCTCAATGGCCTGAGCTGTTTCCAAGATGCTTTTGAGCTGGGTAAGGAAAACATTGAGCCTTGACACATCCTCCAAGCACTGTGTTGTGGATTTAAAATATACACTTTAAAAATCTCTCGATAACCCCATTATCCATGGATCATTCAGACAATAGGCTATAACTTGGAGCTCTAAAGGAATCTAAATCAACAAATTATTTAGGCTGAAGCCCACATAAAATATTTACATAAAAATATGTTGTACTTGCAAAAATAAAATTAATAATCTAATTCACATGCTGCAATGGATGCATGAAAACTATGATGTATTATTTGCATAATTTAATATTTATTTAAATTGTCTTTTGTATAAAACCATTCAAAGTATAATATTACTGTTGTTGGGAAATATGATAATCATTTTGCAATGGCATTTTGCAAAACAGCAACGCGACAGTCTCTGTGGGGCATTCTGTGTCTGTCCCTGCCTGGGTATGCAAGTGAGGTGAAGAGGACCCAAGAAGCTTCCTCTCCCTTGCTCAGAGACCAGCCACAATCTCTGCTGTTGAGTACAAAAATCCAGAGAGTCTAGGTTGGATAGTATAATACTAGACTTCCAAAAAGAGTGGAATAAAAGTGGGGCCATGATTCTGCTCCCTGACTTCTACTCTATTTAGAGTTGAGCAATCCCAGCATGTTGCACCATGTTAAGGGGTGTCTTAGCCTTTATTTTGGGATATGCTTTAACACCAATAATCTGACTGAGTGAGCCAGAATACCTTGTGAAACTTTCACTGGTGTTGATGCCTTCTGTGCGCTGCTCATCAATGCAGGCTGTGGCTTAATACACACAATATTGCTCTACTGTGGTGGCCATTACCATTTCAGTAACTGGTTTTTGTTGTTGTTTGTTAAATGCCAGTAACTTAGATGCTTTATTTCTTGTTATAATTAAAGTTTGCTATTTTAAAATAGGATGCATGCATAGAAAGTGCTCCTGTTAGAACTGTAAAATCCAAAACTAAATGTAAGAGGACAATAGATCTTCATTAACTCCTAGTGATTTATCTCTCACTATGCTGGTACTGTGATACATACAAAAACAAACTCTATGGGGAAAAAGGGTGGTTGGGAAGGGGGAGGAGGAAGAGGGGAGTGTGTGTGTGTCTGTGTAGTGATGCTAACCTTCAAATTCAGACATTACCCCCACTACAAATATACGTGTATGGGCCTTCATTTAATTAATTTCTCATAGCACAGAGTCCCGAATTGACCCCCAAATTATTTTCTAATAATCTATTTCCTCCCGCTTGACAAAAGTCGTCTCATACTACGTGGTAATATTTAGCCAGTGAGACTGGATTAGTGCTTTACTTTTTTTAATACCCCAAAGACAGATTACATTTTACAAGCCATTCATGTACAATATAATGTTTTCTATTACAGAATTACAAAATTTTAATTTTAAAATGAGATACTTGAAGACCACTCCCTCCTTTTCTTATTTAAGATTGTGGCATAGAATGAAATCCTGAACCCAGGCTCAACAGTAACTTAATATTTTAAAACTTCTGGGGTTTATTTACTGCTGTATTACTCACTTTGTGCAAGTGTAGCACTTCTGAAACCTGTGAAATTGAACAGGCAATTGATCAGGTCTTTTTTCTTTGTTAAATTTTAATTATTGTTAATTTTTGGGTCTACTTTTAGGTTTTGGGGGGGGATTTGAACTACTTCTCTTAAAGCTTTGCACTTAACATTTTAATCAAAGTGTTTCTGAAAACGTTTGTATTTTCCCTTTGAGTTTACAAGAATCCAAAGAAATTTCAAACTGCTTTTTGGTGGCAGAAGAGTGCGGGGGAGCATTGTTTGGGATCTATTTTTTGACTGTTCCTAAGGGATTTGTATAAGAGATTTCCTCACCCAGCATTAATACCATCCAGCATGCTTCACATTTTACTAGGACAGTCACTCCCACAGCTGCAGTTATGCACAGCACACCTCAATTGCAGTAGAACTGTGGCAGTGCATCTGGGGTCCGTCCTAGGTATACCGTATTTGTGCAGCAGCTCCCTTTCCCACACAGCAGAGTATGAAGAGCTGGGGGAAGGAGTCAAAACAATCTACAGGGGCCGGACGGCTGTCCCTTATCATCAGCCCTTGTGGTGTGCAGGGAAGTCAGTGGTTTGAACATAGCCACAAGGTTTTAGTCACAGACCCTGCAGTTTATTCATCACAGTTTTACCATCCTGTGGCATGCCAGGGCATATAAGGAGCATCCTTATGTGGATCCTTGCTTTTCCTGCTCTTTCCACTTTACTTTCCCTACCTACCTTCAGACCTTTCCTATGCTGCGCTGCTTTATTGTGTGTATCAGTAGGCAATGCAGGCACCTTAAAACTTTGCCATCTCTTACTCATTGCTTATTCTGCATGGCATTCCCCAGGTTATAACTTGGTTTCAAATACCATTTTAATTAGCAATATGTTTGGTGCCATGGAATTCTCATTACAAATTGGACTAATACAAATAAAACCATTATATTTTAATTCTGAAGAAGCCTTAAAAAGATTTATCTTAACTTATGCAGACAAGTCAGTTGAAATGGTAGAAACCACTTTTTTTCTTTGACTAATGAGACCTAGCACTGGATTTATTTTTTACACCTCTGATGGCTCAGTTGTTGACACTTATTATTTTGAGCACCCCAAAGGAGTGCAGTGTACCAGTAAAGACATGGGTTGATATTTTTCAAAGCTAGCTAGATTTACCCACTCAACTTCCTTTAATTTCAAATGGGATTTGTGTGGCTAACTCCCCTTAGTCAGCCCTGAAAATCTCAACCATGGCCTCTTCCCTGAAGAGCTGATTGGTAATGATTTTCTACCCTGAATACAGTCTCAAACTAGGCCTGGAGCCACCTGGGCAGCCTCACAGCCCTGCTTTGGCTTCAGTAGGCTCCTCTTGGCTGTAAGCGATCACCCATCCCATGACACAAGTGAAGGTCATAAACAAATTAAAACAAAAGTGGGGGGAGGGGAAGGGAAGGACAAAAGGCCACTGTAATATCAAAAATTACTCAGTAAGGGATTCACCCTTTTGGATGGTTCTGTCAAATTAATATTTTTTTTATTTCTTCAAATGTACACCGGTATCTCCAGGGAGCCATTCTATGGTTTTGGTACCTAGCCCATAAATTAAAACACATCATATAAAGGACTGCCCACAAACATCCATCAACCACTTTCCCCTCATTCTCTGACCACCCCTTCCTCCAAAGCCTTAGTAGAAAATGGGGGTTTTTTTGGCATGCCCCAAAAGTTAACAAATCTGCCACCTGGGGTACAAGGCACAGGGGAATGAGTTCCAAAATCAAGGAGCAGCTCGCTACTCTAGGCCTGATCTACACTATGTGTTTAAACGAATTTAGCAGCGTTAAACCGATTTAACCCTGCACCCATCCACACAACGAGGCCCTTTATATCGATATAAAGGGCTCTTTAAACCGGTTTCTGTACTTCTCCTTGACGAGAGGAGTAGTGCTGAAATCAGTATTGCCATGTCAGATTAGGGTTAGTGTGGCCACAAATCGACGGTATTGGCCTCCGAGCGGTATCCCACAGTGCACCATTGTGACCGCTCTGGAAAGCAGTCTGAACTCGGATGCACTGGCCAAGTAGACAGGGAAAAGCCCCGCGAACTTTTGAATTGCATTTCCTGTTTGCCCAGCGTGGAGCTCTGATCAGCACGGGTGGCGATGCAGTCCCAAATCCAAAAAGAGCTGGAGATACTGGATCTGATCACTGTATGGGGAGACAAATCTGTTCTATCAGAGCTCCGTTACAGAAGATGATATGACAAAGCATTTGAAAAAATCTCCAGGCTATGATAGAGGCCACAGCAGGAACTCAGCACAGTGCTGCGTGACAAGCGTAACGGAAAGCCAAAGAATCAAATGGA
>NC_133769.1:35427033-35451312 GCF_003597395.2 Chelonoidis abingdonii
GCACACCACCGAATTAATGTGCTTAGTGTGGCCGCGTGCACTCGACTTTATACAATCTGTTTTACAAAACCAGTTTATGTAAAATCGGAATAATCCCGTAGTGCAGACATACCCATAGACTCACTGAGATTATGACACCAGTGCTTTTGGATCTGAACTCGCTGCCTTTTAAGTAGTGGCTAAAATGTAAGGTGTTTGCATTGCTGATGTATAAAGCCCTAAAGGGGTTAGCTGGCTTACCTTAAATATTGCATCTCTTCCTATGTCATAGTGCCACCTTAAAATCACAGGGTAGCCTAAACTGGAGCCCCACTTGTATAAGAGATGGGACAGTTGGTGGGTATGGCCCCTTAGCTGTGCAGTTCACTCCCCATCTCCTCACAGTCTGAAGTATTCCTAGTTCACCAACCTTCACTGTATTCTGTGAGGCCCATTTGTTTCCCCTAGGTGGGGAGGGATGTGGAGGACTCCTGTAGGAGACTGTAAATATCTAAGTATGTCTTCAGCTGCTAAGTTATTA
The DNA here is from genome assembly GCF_003597395.2 of Chelonoidis abingdonii. NCBI lineage: Eukaryota > Metazoa > Chordata > Testudines > Testudinidae > Chelonoidis > Chelonoidis abingdonii. The sequence goes on from NC_133769.1 coordinate 35,427,554, forward strand.
TTTATGTCTATTAGGCATAGTAATATGTTTTTATAACTGTTTTAAGTAGGTTGCAGAATACCTAGTGGAAAGGGTAGGCGATGTTTTATAGAATAAGCATAAAAATATTACAAAATAATAAAAATAAATAGGCAATGTGACAGAAGTGAGGAATTAAGGATTTGAATGATTGTAAGGGAGGTGGCTGGGTGGAAGGTGTTCTATGGTTACAACATAGAAGAGGAAGACATATGGTAGTGTAGTTCTACTGCAATATCGTAGTAAGTTTGCTTGGCATCTTGGTCATGTCCTGGTTTTCATTGTTTTGTAATTTAATAATAATAAATGGAGATATACCTATCTCATAGAACTGGAAGGGCCCTTGAAAGGTCATTGAGTCCAGTCCCCTGTCTTTACTAGTAGGACCAAGTACCATCCCTGACAGACTTTTTTGCCCCAGATCCCTAAATGATCCACTCAAGGATTAAACTCACAATCTGGGATTTAGCAGGCCAATGCTCAAACCACTGAGCTATCCCTCCCCCTCAATGCATGTCTCAAAGGCTCATTATGGGCTATAGACCCTTTCACCTATTCTTAGCCAGCTTAAACACATCCTTCATCAATAGTGGACAAAAATTATTTCTAACTGATGGCTGTTATGTGTGAAAAAGTCAAATGAGATCCTAGTAGGCAACAGTCCCCCTGACAAAAATCTACTGGCACAGTTCTTTCTCTGTAAATAAAGAGAAGGAATGAGATTTAACCCAGAATAGAAAGTCAGTTAAATATTGTAGGGACAAGAGAAGAGCAGCAAAACAGCACAATGAGTTTATGCTATCCAAAAGGAGTAAGAAGAATAAGAAGAGATTTTACAAATGTCTCAGAAAGAATTAACACTAGGCCCATTAATAAAGGAGTAGGTGATTATATTGACTATTCTAGAATTTGAGCTACAGAATCCCCTTTAAGTGGCCTGGACTGTCAGGAAATAACATAGAGCTTATTAATGTAGCTCCCACTTAAGTAAGTGAAGTGAAGGGAAAATGGGAAGAATGTTTAGGAAGCCACAGAGAGAGAAAATTGTCAAATAGACATAGAATGGTGAAACAGATGTGAACTTGTAATCTGATATGGTAGATGCATGTATATCATGTCATAGATCAGGGAAATCTGACAGAGCTTCTTTAAGGTATTTTTTCAGTAAAACTACCTTGATATTCTTCTTCATCTTCTTAGCATACAGGCAATGTGCCTCAGGTGGTGCGTCTAGGATTCATCACCGAATTTGGTCTGCTGGTTGAATCATTAGCTTCCCAACTTGGGCCAGGTACTGATGGGGAATGCAACGTGAATGCCGATCCATGCCCCCCTCCACCCTGATATTCACTAGCTCAGAGGTCCCTAACATGGTGCCCGTGGGTGCCGTGGCGCCTGCCAGGGCATCTAAGTGCGCCCACGTACTGGCCAGCGGATGAGCATCCGCCAAAATGCCGCCGACAAGCAGCGTCATCCAGAGGTGTCACTGCTGAAATGCCACCGATTCGGCAGCATTTCGGCGGTGACGCCTCTGGATGACACTGCTTGTCGGCGGCATTTCAGCAGCGACACCTATTGACATTGCCGCTTGGCTGCAGCATTTCGGCGGATGCTCGTTCATAGCCAGGTCCTCCGTTGCTCATCGTCTGGCACCCGCCAGATGAAAAAGGTTGGGGACCACTGCACTAGCTGGAGATCTGGCCCAATCTTCAGATTACTCTATATAGTTCTGAGTATCTCAGTAGCAGACAGATGTTTAAAAATTGTAAGGGATTCTGAGGACAGAAACAAAAATTACTTAAAGGGTGGACGAATTAATTTATGCAGGGTAATTAGAAGAATTTTCACACACACATTCACACTCTCTCTCCATTTTTTATACTATGATATCCAAATTGGCCAGATTACAGTAAAAGGTGGGAAAGGATAATCTAATGCTCATACCAAAGTGTGTGAAGGCTCTAACCATGATGAAAGGATAAATAAGAGTAACAGTAAACTGAGCAAAGTAAACTGTTAAACTGAACGTCAAAGACATCCCAACTCAGAGATGATATATAACTTTTGATGGGGAGTGCGGTATGGGAACAGGTTTGATGGTATGCAGCAGGGTTAAGGGCAGGGCATACAAACCCTGGCAGAAATCTGAGGAGGGGTGGTCCTCCACATGCCACCAACTGGTAGGCCTGAGATCAGTTACTTGGGAGATTATTCCATCCTAACCAATCCATCAATTGAGTAACGTAGAAGTAAACTAAATAAAGTTCAGTTGGGAACAATCAGAGACTGGCAAAAGGTTTGGCCTAGATAAACTAAGAAAAGATCTTTTATGAGCTCTAATTGGTATGGTTCCAAGAAAGCAGTAGATTCCATAAGTGCATATGGGGTAAAGTCATCCCTGCCATAAATGCATTCCACCAGGCACGAATTTGGACTATATTGAACAACCAAGAATTAACTCCCCAAATCTATTGTCCCACAAAAGACATTCAACACAACTGAAATTAAGGGTTTGATTACAGGTATGAGTAGGGGGATCTTAAAATGGCCCTGCAGGAATTTCAAAGAACTGAAACACCTTTTTAAATTGCAAAATACCACAGTTCTTTGAGTGGTGATCCTGCTGGGTGTTCCCTGTGCGTGCACAAGCACTCCATGTACCTGAGACCAGAAGATTCTTCAATAGCAGCATCTGTTGGTCCACATTTGCAATGTGCATCTCAATGTGCTGCGGATCAGCTACACTTCCAGTTCCTTTCAGCCATTCTGGTCCGTGATGGATCTCCTCAGTGTTCACAGCTTTGCTAGCATTGACTTTCCTGCTATGAAAATAGTTGATTTTTTTCCCTTTTAAACCTAGACACTAAAATTAGTTAGTTGATAGTGTTTTGGGGGCTAAAGAGCCCTCCCCACACTTTCCCCTCTTTCCTGTCCAGGCATTTAGTATGTCTAAGATCCTGGACTTCAATTCCTGTGTGGGCTGCCCTATGGTCTTTCTGATTAGCCAGCTACACTACTTCTGCTTGTATTGTCTTAGGGAGTCTCACTTTGCTTCTAAGTGAGAGATCTGTTGTGCCTACCCTTCTCAAATGCTGCATTCCAATGAATTCTGGCTCTGAAGAGACCTCATGGAACTCTTCACAAGGCCCCAGGCCACTCCTGAACACTCTGACCCCCTGTACACCTGTTGAAGTCACCAATAAGGTGACTGGTATGCAGCTCTTGATTTAAAAGATTCCTACTTTCACAGATATTCACCAAGTGCACACGAAATTCCTGAGCTTCATGGTGGGCCTAAATCATTACCAGGATAGAGTTCTCCCTTTTGATCTCTCAGGGGCCACAAGTTTTTTCACAAAGGTACTCTCCATATTATCAATGTAGTTCTGTTGCCATGGCAGCTGGTTTCCTTACCTTGTCGACTGCCTGCTTACATGGAGGTCATCTTGGGAAGTTCAATAGAGAATTCTCACCTTCCTCAGCCTCCTGTAATCTTTAGGATTCCAGGTAAACCTAAAAAAGTCCACTTTAATCCTCCCCTCTCCCCAAATTATAGATTTTATTGGAGCAACTCTGGATTCTCTTTCAGCTAGAGCTTTCTTACCTCAGGGCAGATTCCTCACAGACTTCAACATCCAACTTTGCCTGAGCACTCAGACAACAGCTTAGTCATGCCTGAACATCTTTAGTGCCTTCAGGAATTGGTTAAAGACAGTCTACATCCCAAATTGAGATTCTCTAGGCAAAGAAATATCAATTCCCTAGACCATCCTGACAGCTCTCACCTGGTGGAAAAACCTGTGTGTTATAGGAGTTCCCTTTGTTTCACCTCAACTACAGTAATTACAGATAAATCCCCTGGTTTGTTCCCCCCCTCCCTTCATACATAATCTACATGTTCTGGTCATGTTGGACAATGTGACAACATAAACAAGTAGAGGGGTATGAGGTCCACCCCTCTTAGCACAGAAGTGGTCAAACTCTTGAACTAGTGCAGCTGATTAGGCTTTAACCTGCTTTAACCTTCCAGGGATAACAAACACCTCATCAGATAATCTCAGCAGACACCTCTAGAGAGAACACATCTGCGAACTCCGTAGCTCAGCAGTACTGAGCATCTTCTGACAGTGGAACTTCTTGGCATCACAAATAAACAAGGATCTAGTCTTCTGCTCATATACAGCTCAAGAGGACACATTCTTGGTGCAGTAGTTGGAACCACTGTTCGCATTCCCACCTATACCCTTCTTACTGGGTCCTCAGCAAGATGAAGCAAGATAAAATGACACTAATTCTAGTGGTGCCTTGGTGACCAAGTTCATTTTAGTTCACTTCCATCTTCCAGTTGACCCCTCCCTGCCCCCTAAGGCATACATTTACAACTGCTGCCAAATCTTCTGATCTAGGATAAGAGTGACCATCCATCCAACCCAGTGCTTTTCCATCTCACAGCTTGGTATTTGGATGGATGACTAATGTAGAGAAGTCATGCTCAGGAGATCCAGTCCATCCACAATAACAGTAGGAAATTCTTTGTAAGTAAATATTATATGGCCAAATGGAAGTAGTTCTCTATTTGATGCTAGCACCATCACGAACCTCCATGGGAGGAAGACTTCCCTATTATCCTGGAGCATCTGTTAGCATTAAAGACATCTGGTTTATCTATCAGCACACTGTATGTATATTTGGCAGTGATTAATGCCTTTCATCTTCCAGTAGAAAATTGCTCATTCACCCATCCTATGACTATGAGGTTTTTGAAAGACCTTCTCAGAACCTTTCTTCCAGTATCAACTGCATCACTGAAGTGGGACCTTAATCTGGTACTGTCAGAGCTTATGAATCCACCATTTGAGCTGTTAGCTTCAGCTCTCTTCTACATCTTTCCATAAAGGCAGATTTCCTGAAAGCAATTACCTCCACTACACAGCTTGGGTCACTTATGGGATCCCCTCCATACATTACATTCCACAAATATAAGATGTCTTTGAGTTTGCAGCCCACGTTCGTCTTAGGATATTTCTGATTTCGAATTGAATTAACCCATGCATCTTCCCATTTTCCATCTTAAACTTCATACTAGAGAAGACAAGAAGCTCCATTCTCTGGAAGCCTGTAGAACACTGACATTTTACCTGCAGAGGAAAAAGTCCTTCTTTAGGAAAACCCCCAAGCATTTTCATCACTGAGCAGAAGAAAGGGGAGGCAATCTCCTCACAAAAATTGTTGTAAGAGATTTTGAGCTGCATCCTGTTTTGATGTGAACAAAGAAGAACTTCCCTTCTTCATGGAGCTAGGGCCCATTCTACCAAAGCTCAAGCTACCTCTTTCATTTCTCTTAAGGGTGTACCACCTAGACATCTGTAAAGAATTACATGGGGCTCCTTTCATACATGTACTAACTAGGCATTACACCCTGGTATAGCTGGTAAATGGGAGAGGTTCAGAGAAGAACCATAAGAATGATTAAAGGATTAGAAAACATGCCTTAGTTTTTGAGCTCCTTGAGTATATCTAATTAACAAAGAGAAGATTAAGGACTATAAATCTATAGAGTACCTGCAGGGGGAGGGGAATATTTGCTCTTCTGTCTAGCAGACAAAACTATAGCAAGTTCCAGTGGCTGGAAGTTGAAGACAAATAGAGACTGGAAATAAAGTACACATTTTAAACAGTAATTTGCATGTCTGTCACAGAATCTGTAACCTCCGTGAGTTCTGAAGTGAGCTCAGACAGCCCTTGGGCCTCAGACTCCTGAGCAGCTCAGACAGCCCCTGGGCCAGTTGCACTGGCCACTGCTGGGGCAATCTCTAGCCCCCGCCCCCCCCCCCCAGCAGCAGGAGGAGATGGGGGGCTTAGGGTGGGGGGCTGGGGCATGGGAGGGGGTGAGACTTCTGGGCAGTGCTTATCTTAGGGGGACTCCCTGGAATTGACACGTCTCTCCCTTTCCCTCAGCTCCTAGCTCCACATGCTGCCTCTGCCCACAGGCACCTCCCCCACAGCTCTCATTGTCCGCTGTTCCTGGCCAATGGGAGCTGCAGAGCTGGCAGCACACGGAGCTAGGAGCTTAGGGAAGAACATGTCACTGCTTCCGAGAAGTTGGATAGGGAGATTGCCAGCCTTGCTAAGCGCCCCCCTCCCCCCAAGGACTTGCAGCACCCCCGGGCCACCTCCCCAGCACTTGTGGCATCCCCATGAGCACCTGCGGCACTCCCAAGATTTAGTAAGGGGTATGGTACAGGTCATGGGCTGTGAATTTTTGTTTACTGCCCGTTTCCTGTCCATGACTTTTACTAAAAATACCCATCACTAACATGTAGCCTTACTCATAGTCTATGAACCTACAGAATTAAACAGAAAAAAAATATATTTGCTCCTGAGTTTTTTATGGCGGTTTTATAATACTGTAGTGGGATGATCACTACCAAATTGTATGGGATGTAAAAGAAAAACAATGAGCTGATCAGGATACAATTTTTACAAGGCCTTTGTGTTTCTTAAAAAAAGGGAAAAGAAAAATTGGAAATTTTATATGGATCTCCTATTATTTTCCATGCAGCTGGATAAACACACGTGAAATACTCATTGGGATTGCTCCCTGACAACAGCCAGGGGAAACATTTCCACCCCACCAGCTCTGTGGTTAGAGAGTACCTCCTGCTTGGGGATCTCTCACTTCTATGAAAGTGCAGTTGATGTTTCTGTAACACTATCTCCTTCGCTCATCTTTGTAGGGGAGGGGATTGGGATTCATCATCATCTTCCCATAAATTCTGTAGAGTTTAATTGGAAAAGAAAATACAGGCTGAGGTTAGGGTCCCTGATAGCAGCCACAGCTTGGGCATATTTCCCAGAACACATTGCTCTATTGCATCTGTGCTACCTGGGGCAGCGCTACAACGGAGGCTTTGGACATCTGTACAGATAGCTCTGCATAGTCGGTCTTACGGCCTCTTCCACTGGGGTGACACACCAAATCTTGCCCCCCAACTTCTCCCTGCCCTTGATAGACCACCACAAGAAAATTTCTAAAAGGGGGATTTATTCATCCTATGCAGCTGACATGTAGAAAGGTCAGGGCTATTTTTGAGTAGGACTCACTCTGCTTGAAAGGTTCAAGATACTTGGAAAATATATAAACTTGCTGAACCATATTTAGTACAGCATGCCAGATACCACTTTCCTCCCAAATGAGATTTCCTACAGAAACTCTTGTTGCTATGAGACTGAATAGCTTTCTACAATGTGAGTTCTATACAAATTTTGCTCTCACTGAGTTTGAATTCTGATCTCTTAATAGTGTAAGGATACACTCTAAAGTTCACTGAAGTACATAGGAGTCTCTTTACAACCTTCAGTAGGCTTTGGATTAGCCCCTAAATGAGGAATAGCCCTTAAATAGTTACACCAGTTTAAACCAGTGTAAAAGCAAGATGAATTAGGCCCATTGATTTCAGTGGGTTTACACATATGCAACTAAGAGGAGACTTTGACCCTCTTGGAGTATGTCCTTGTATAAACTTTCTAATAAGGAAAGAAATGTATTGTATACGATTTTTCAAAACATTTATCTCCAAACCCATTATTTTCAAATATGTGGACCACATTGCTCTTTCTGGATCTCAGACATTCCAAGTTTGATGCATTTTAAAAAACATTTCTGAGCTATTTTTATCCAATTACTAAAACTCAAAAGTTATTTCAATTTTATTCATACTGTTACAACACAAATTCATGGATTTTCTTCATACATTAAAAAAAACACCACAAACTGAACTGAAAGCAGATGTGGTATTTTTCAGATCTGTAGGTACAGTTTTGAATGAAAGGTTTTACAAATGGAACATTTCAAATTTAATTATAATGCTGCTGTGAAACTACAATCTTTGAATATCTTAAATGAGGGTAGCAAATGGGTTTATAGGGATATAGCAGTTGTGTGAAGTAAAAAAAAAAATGAAAAGATAGAAATTTTTAATGGTTCTCCACTCTTTGTCACTGAAGAACCAAAAAGCTTAGAGACTGTATCCCAAGCACCCTCAACAACAAGAGACAGCTGCTCACCAACACTTAATTTATCTCTAATTTAAGATGGAGTAAATCTTTCCACGGGCTTGTAAATATATGGAAGCACCTACTACACGCTACATTTTAAACATTTAACAAAAAGAGATCAAAACACCACTGACTAATTTTTAAGATTATTTTCTTAGTTTAATTCTACCTTAAAAATCATTGGATGAGTTTTATTTTCAATCCTGGCTAAATCCCTGTGAAAATATTAATCACTGACATATAACAATAAAACTGTACAAAAGCAGAGACAAACAGTCTAACTAAAATAACTGTTGCTTATTGAACGGGCATGGCATTCTAGTGGTAATTAAAGGGTCAGTTTAATCTATGGAGTTACCAGAGATGAGGACTCAGATTGCTTATATGCTTGCAGGGTTTGGGTTGTTTTATACAATGCGGCTCCCTATTAGTGCTGCCTTTAGCCGGCGCGCTCACAGTACGTTACAGGTGTCAAATAATGAGATTGAATCACAGGTTCTCTAAGGGGCAAAGGGTAACCAGTGAAAGGCCGATGCGGCCTCTTTCCTCTAGCTGCCAGCATCAACAGAGTGAGTCTAGAATCAGCACTTGAAATAATTGGTCCCGTCCTTACCCCCGCCCCCAGAAAAAAGAATTGAGGACGGGCTTGTCCCCTGCTTCTCAGTAGTGGGTTGGAAGGTTATCTCCACGGGCAAGGAAGCGGCGTGGGGAGGAAGAAAAGGGAAGGACAAGTGCGATCATCACAGATCCAATCCTTCTCCTCCATGTTGACTCCTCTGATCCCCTCCCTCGCCTCTGCTCCCTCCTCCCATCTTGTTTAGCTGCCCCACTTCTGCACCCATTTTCCCCCTAGCACCCCGGTCTTTGCTCCTTTGGCCTTTTCCTCTCCCACATTTTCGCTTCTCTCCCCCTGCTTTGGTTTCTTTGCCCACAGGGTTGCTCATTGCCCGCCTCCACCTCTCGACACCTCCCTGCCTGACCTTGCCCCTCTTCTGCCCGGCAGGGAGCAGATCCTGACGGCGAGCGTCGGCTGCGCGCTGCGCAGGCTCAGCTCTCGGGCATGCTCACTGCCACCCGGGGAGCGAAATCGGGGAAAGTTGCGAGGGGAAGCTGGCAGGGTTTAAATGCGACGGAGCGGGGCCGGGACTGGGCGCGCTGAGGCGCTACTGCCGCCGATCTCCCCCGGCCGAAGTACCTCCAGGGAGCTTTCATCCAGGCAGGTGCCCGGTTCACAGCCCCAGCTCAGGCAGGCAGCTTGCATCTCTACAGGCACCCAGCCTGCGGCAACCCAAATACACCCAGAAAGGGGGATCTTCAGCGTGCAGCCGTCCAGCCACCCAGCTACACTCTGGGAGGTTGCACCTTCCAGGCACCCAGCCCTCCGCTCCCCGCGCACCCGAAGAGACACCGAGAGCCGCTGCGTGCGCCCAGCCAGACTGAGCCGACAAGCCCCGATACTCCCTGGGAGCTTGTCTCCACCAAGACGCCCAGCCGAGAGGACTAACGCGACCCCGAAAGGAAGCGCTCCAGCGAGTGAGCGAGCCCCGGGCTGTACCTAAACCCAACTCCACCCGAGACGGAGTGGAAGATCTACAGCGTGCAGCCAATCCAGACACCCAGTCTGCAGCTCCAACCTCTCTAAGCGCCGATCGGGCAGAAGCTCACAAATCAGCTCCTCTCTGCCGCCAGCCAGCCAGCAGCAACCCAGCCCTCTTCTCCTCCAGAAAGCCTCCCAAAATCGACAGCCCGGGAGCTGCTCCTCGCCAACTACCCGCTGTGATCATTCGGCGCCCGCTCGTCCCCCGTCGGCGGCGGCAGCAGAAGCAGCAGCACCCCAAGCTTGGGAATTGCATTGTTGGGGGTGTATGTGTGCGCGCGCAGGAGAGAGATTGCTACGGAGGCATCAACCTGTAGGCTGAGATTTCTTTTGCGGCAGCTACCTGTTTGGAAAGCGCTTTGCGGGTGCAGCAGGAAAAGCGCACAGAGACTTAAGCGACCCCTCCTCAATCCGGAGGCGGCCAAGTGAACTAGGTCTCCGGCCCCGGGTCAGCGCAGCCTTTCCGGGGGAGGGCTCCCCATTCCGGCTGCTGGCTGGATCCGGACGAAGAGGGAATCAGGCAGCGGGAGGTGAGAGCCCAAGTGAAGGCAAGCGGCTTTGCAAAGCAGCGCACGCCAGGAGCTGAACCGCGGCCCGCTAGTACCTACGCTTCCCCGGGATAGCAGGGTACATAGAGTTGCTCTGAATGGGATAAGCTCTCCAAGCCTGGTAGGTGGCTCAGATTGTGACCATCAGCTTAGAGAAGTTGCAGTAAAGAGAGATTTTTCCCCTCTCATTCCCACTCTCCCTCTTCTCCACAGACACCGAACAGGTAACCCAGCAAGCCGGGCGGTGGTGCACTGGCTTCCCCGGAGCCCCAGAAAGATCAGCCTGGCTCCCGCATTCCCAGCACCGCTGAGCCGGAGCAGTCACTGAACAACCACCAGGAGTAGCAGTAACAGCCACCCCCACCGGAGTAGTGTGGGAGCTATTGCGCAATTCTGCCCAGATTTGCTTCCTCCCTCCTCCCCAACCTTTATGCTGCTCAACTCACGAGGAAACAGAAAGCTGATTCATGGATCCCAGACCCAGCTTCCTCTGTGCTGCTGTCCATAAGAAGATCATGATGCTGCTGCTGCTTGAGACTTTGTTGTGAATCCCCTCACTCCTCCTCCCAAACCCTGAGCGCGCTCTCTCTCGCTCTCGGAAGTGTGGTTACTGCTTGGGGAGCAGCCGAGCCTGGCGCAAAAGGGGAGACGTTGATGCATCGCTGTGGAAATTCATTGTGTGACTTTCTGGGTATTTACTGAGTTTCAAACCGAGATGCAGCTCTTGAAAGCTTTATGGGCATTAGCAGGAGCAGCTATCTGCTGTTTTCTTATATTTGTCATCCACTCACAGTTCCTTAAAGAAGGTAATTATGTCTGCATGTCTACGTACCCTGTTCTTTCAACGCGAAGGTCTCTTACTAGGTGCTTTAATTTTTTTTATTGTTTCCAGTATGTTCTAACTACAGCATTGGCTCTACTGTATTCTCCCCCACCTCCCTTTAAAACCGCTCGTTTTTATTTAGAAAGTAGCTAGATGTAGGCTTGCATTCCTAATTTTTATATTTTTATGTATACACACATAATACGTGCATTCTCTGAGCTTTAGTGTCTCATGGCTTTAATGAGATATTTTAGCGCATGGACAAGATGTTCTGCTGTTACGAAGACCGAGGATCACTAGTCATCGATGGGTATTAATAAACCAAAAAAACCCACAAGTAAATGTCTTATTTTTATATCAAATCAATAGGTGGCTTTTTTTTCTCTTTAAATTCAATATATTTTCAATAGATGGCACTAAAGTTCTGTGGAAAGGGCAGGGCAGAGCAAATTCTGGGCATTCCGCTCCTTCCTTTTCCTCCTCGGTGCCCTAAAACTGGTAGAGGCCTTTTGCATGGTTCCAGGGTTCTTGTTTTTTCCATGGCTGTGTTCAGAAAATCACCATCACAAATCGGCGGAGAAAATGTTTTGTTTCCTTAAGGAAACAAAAACAAAAAAAATATGTAAAGATGCATTCTGGTTAAGTGGATACAGGACGTTTCCCGGCGAAGGAAACCTTCGATTCAACCCCCCCGCCGTCAAGGAAACTAACCCATTTTTTCTGCTGAAATAATGATTCAGTTGGTTTTTCTGATACAAATGCAGTTTGAAGGGGCGCATACAATTTTTTTTGAGGAGAGAGGGGGAATGCGATGTGCGGTTGCTTTATAAACTAGGCAGCGTTGTCAAACGCTTATAATTTACTTGGTTGTGTTTTGGGATCCGAGCTGGGTTTTTTTTTTTTCCTGCACATTACTAAGTATCGCAGTAGTTGACTGAACAGTGATAACTAGCGTAGGTTAGAGTGTTTGCTGTACCAAATGTGAAGCAAGTCTTGTGTGACTGGGACAAAGTTTCACTCAAGATTGGTCAGAGTGACAGTGTTGCAGCCGCTGGAAGATCTCTACTGGTGTGTTATTTACATGAGTCAGTCCAGGAAGTACTGTACATTTAGTAAAACATTTGTAAACTAAAAAAGCATCAGGGCTGATTTGGTTAGTTGTGGGAGAAGAGCTATTTGTATAGCTTCCTACACTAAGAAGTTAGCCAAATATTTCTCTTAAGAGGTCTACAGATGCTTTAATTGTTGTGTATAATGCCTCCCAGATATTCATTAATTTAATATTCATACAAATTAGCATAATAGCAGGTTCATATATTTTCTGCCTAATTAGGTGACTCTTTTAATGACATTGTGGAAAAAATAATATATTGCCATTCATTTCAAGCTAACTTTGTTAGTATTTTCCTTCATGTTTTGCAATTTTATGCTGTCTTTCACTACTATCTTTTGACACCTCCATTACTGTAAATAATCTAGTAAGAAGGAGGACTTTTATAACAGTTTAAAAGAAAGTATTCTTTAGCATTGTTGGCCAAAAAGACTAACTACCAACTGACTAACTACCATCTGCATTTTCTTTTTCTTTTTTTTTAATGAAGGAATCAGTGACCAACCAAGTATTTTAGCACATTTTGCATTATTTTTCCCACCAATATTTATGGTCCTTTTGTTGTGATTTGACTAGATGGAAACTGATGTGCTTCCGAGCCTGTAGGGTAATTTATTAACTGTGTCTGTCTGTGTATTTCTGTGGACAAAAGTATTTTCATCCCATTTTTTTAATAGACACACACAGAGAGCTGTATAAAGAGTGTAAGTCTGGATTGTTTGTATCATATTAACTCTCAGCCTGAATGCATTTATTTTGGTTAATCTTAATATTAGCATTTTGACTTTTTTTAATAACATTCACATTCAGCACTGTATGTGTTCTGCACTGCCTTTTGAGTGATAACATTGTACAGTTTATTAGGATTGGGTAAAACTCCACATAGTTTCTCCATGTCTTGCACAGCTTCCACTCACCCCCCCCATCACTAATGTAATGTAATGTAAATGTATTGAGATGAATTTATTTAGGGGAAGGAGAAACATTAGTGGTGTTTTGAGTTTCTATTAAAAAAAAACACCTACATTTTGTGTTTGTTTTGCCTAGAGGAATTAAAATTCCCTTTTCTTTTTTATTGGAAAATTAACTTTTTTTGTTTTAAATGGGTTGGAGAAAAACCATTTGTTAGCATGGAAAAAGTGAGGAAAACAAACCCCCCCTTCAGAACATTCATCTTTTCCCTACCATACCAGTATGCTTGTTTACTGAACATACATAAATGGAATACATTTGACAGACTACTTCTGCCTGTCTTCAGAACATCTGAGACTTGCTTCTGATAGTGCAGTTTTTAATTTAAAAAAAAAAAAGTCTGAGCTGTTACAGAATAGAATGTCTGAATCCAAAAAATAGTATTGAAAAACTGATTTATTGGCAACAAGTGAATTTGTTTATTGGACATCAGAGCCCTGTGGACAGCTCAGGTCCATTGTTTGTGGCCCAGGTGTGTAGCCCAAATCATTAGTTAAATGCTAAGGTACCTTTTATTTGATCATTTTTTTTTATGGGCTGTCAAATTAATCTCTCCTCAGAACAGCAACCAAGTAGGTTGCCAGTTCGTCTAGCCTGATCAAACTACTTGATAGCATATCTCTGAAACAGTCTAACAGTACAAATGACACGTACTCCAGTTGTCTATATTGTGTGTAAGAAGATACCTGAATTACAAAAAAGTTATATAAAATTAAGTAAAGGTCTAATTTTTCTTATATGCTAGATGTATGTTTATGTACAAGTTATATTTCGTTTTTATTGTCATTTCTAGAGACCACTGGTGATGGAACTGATCATAAAATTTACATATAACAGTCCCTTGAAAATGCTGCATAGGATCATAGAAATAGAGGGCTGGAAAGGACCTGAAGAGGTCATCTGGTCTAGCCTCCGGTGCTGAGGCAGGACCGCGTAAACCTAGATTGTCCCTGATGGGTGTTTGTCCAAACTGTTCTTAAAAAAACTTCAGAAATGGGAATTCCACAACATCCCTTGGAAGGCTATTCCAGAACTTAAGTACCATTATAGGTAGAAAGTTTTTCCTAATATCTAACTTAAATCTCTTTTGCTGCAGATGAAGTCTGTTTCTTATTGTCTTACTGTCCATTGACATAGAGAACAATTGATCACGAGTCCCTTTATAACAGCCGATAACATATTTGAAAACTGTTATCAGGTCGTCCCTCAGTCTTTTCTTCTCAAGATTAAACTTGCCCAGTTTTTACAGTCGTCACATCTTTTTTCTGTATTTATTTTCCTGCTACTCACTTTGAATTAGTGATTTTACCGATTCATGGTAACCGTATATTACATATTAGAACCAAATATTTTTATAATTTCAATTTGAAAACATAGCATATAGAATTCAGAACTTTGATTAAAATAAACAGATAGTATCCAGCTACAATTATTTTTAACAGCAAATAAACAGTCACATTGATAGTTGAAATATAGCACCCTCCCTATGTATTGTAGAGTTTGCAAACTGTAAATTTTCTGTTGTGCTTTGCTGAACTCCATGCCACTTAAAATATCCCATTTCAGCTTAAATTATTTTTATATAGGTTACATAATTAAGGCTATTTAATAGTAGTTTACATGGTTGTACAGTCAACATGATGTAAAAAAACCCCCAATGAACATTTTGTTCTGAGAGGAGTGGGAAAGAGCTCTTTAAATGGCCATTTTCATGAATGTTTTTTTCAGGAAGTGAAGAATGGGTGACACAGGGTGCCATTTTTCCACACTTAGGCTTTTGTGTGGAAATACAGGTCATCCTGTGGCTAATCCGTTCCCCTATGTCCAATCTGTCTGTCAGTGTTTCAAAAAGATGAATAGAGCTGTGAACCAAGAAAAGGGTATTGTGATATATAATTGCAGTCCCATGCCTCTCTGATCTTCGTACAAATCAGTTTTAACATATTCTAGTCAGTCTGAAGGGGAGTTAAAACTTAAAACATTGTACAGTCAGTATAGCGGACTAAAAGTAGAGAATGATGTTGACTATGTGTCTATTTTTTAAATGGTTAATCTTCTCTTTATAATCACTTAAGATTTTTTTCAATGAGAAGCAAAGCTGCATAATGTCACAAGTTGAGGAATATTGTACGAATGAATTGGGAAGAATCTGTCCCCCCTTCCAAAAAGAAATAACCCTTTCATTTAGTAATAGATTTTAACTATTCACAATTATGATGTTAATTATGAGTAAAGGTAGAGAATACATTTTCAGAATGTGCCTTTGTATAATTCATAAAAAGTAGCCTAAAATAGTAGGTAACTACAGTGATATGCACAAAGCAGTATGTGTTTGCACAGTAATTTCTTTATTTTGATGTTTTTGTTTAATTAGATCTGATATTCTCAAGTTAAGACCTAGATTTACAAAATAGTGTTTCCTTTTGGAAAATATTTCCTATATTAAGGATTGTGAATGGTTTGACAGATTAGAATGGCATGACACTGTTTTGGGTGCTTGAACTGCGCAGACTCATACAGTGTCGCTTAAACCACAAAAAGCAATGGAATTCAGAGTCTGAAACTCCATTCTTAACCTGTTGTGCTTAGATATTATAGGAATCTGTATAGAATGAGGTGATTTTGTATATATGCTGCAGCACCTAAACAGAACAAGGTAAGTTAAGGAAGACATTTTACTGGCCAATTCCTGTTTTTGTGGCTATAATACAGAATTGTAGTGTCAATGGGACATAACTGTTTCATTATATACTATAAATATACTCCATTTGTACGTGTAGAAAATCTTCTTTTCAGCATTTCTTCTGTGATTATTACTACTTTCTTTTTTCTTATGAAGAGCTAACTATTATTGGTTAAATTGATGTAGATATCTTTCTGTCAAATACAAACTGAATTTTAATAATCAATGCTGTTGTGTTTACGGGACTGTTAGCACTTAAATTATGTTGCAATTGTCTGTTTATAACTGCCATAATAATTTGCTTTGGGCAGAAGTTTGACATATGTGTCCTAATTTTATCGCTTTTTGCAGTGTTTAACATTTGAAGTTATACAGCTATGCAAAAATGGTTTATTTTTTGTGTTCTGATAATTTATTTTTTTGCAAACTTCTCAAAAATGAAGATAGTTTTAACTCTCTAAATAACAAGACTATCTACACACCTCTTAGATTTTTCATAGTGTTCTTTTTTTTTTTTTTTTTTTTAATTGCAGCTCATATAAACCCATAGTCTCAGAGTAGGTGAGACTGGTAAATACTGTAAAGAAATTTTAGGGAAAAGATCTATGTATCAATTTCCAAAGAGCTTTGGGTATATTAACCCCAAAAGTTTGTTGGAATGAGTTGAAATGTGTTTTATATGACAGATTGTAATTTCAGATGCCATTACAATGGAATAAGTAACACATTTAAGATTATCTGTATACATCATATAGCTGCTACAATGAAGCACGTAAATTGCCCAATAGACTATATATACTATGAACAAGCCATTATGGTCCATTGTGTCAACTATCTTGCCCTTCTCTGAGAGTTTTCCCCTTTAGCCTTCGAAAATAACATATACATGTTTATAAACAATTGAGGAAAAGGGATATGAAAGAAACTTGGATATGCAGTGGACACTCTCTTCAATTTCCCCTTTTGTGCTTGGGAGGTACCTGGGTTTCCAGACAATAAGATAGGCAACACATCTGATATAGAAGCTATGTTACATATGTATAATGAACTTGAGTTAAGGACATGTCTTAGCTTTATATTTTTCTTGCCTTTTTGGGTTTTGTCACATTTAACATGTTGAATTATAATTGCTTGGGGTCTCTTGTGTCATGCTTGTGTGTATACAAAGACTGCATTGTATGCAGAGAAGCGCAGATGAATTTACCAGATTACAGTGTGACATGTAAAGTAAGAGGAGTATTAAGCTCCTTAGTCGGGCAACAGGCTTCATCCTTAGAACAAATTGTGCTTGAATGAGTGTTAGAGTGGGAAAGAAATTTTGAAAGGCAATCAAAATAGCTTTTAAGATTTACTATAGTTAAATGTATGAGAAATTAGCTAAATAAAACTAACAGAAAGCCAATCTGTTGCATGTTTGACAGTTAGCCCAGTATGACTGAAAATAGAAGAGCCTGCTTAGAAACAAGATAAAATTTTAAGTATAGTGTCCAAGTTTCTAAATAACAAACAAAACAAAAAAAGGAAGAGAACGAAAATGTACAGTTGTTAAAAGATGCTACCCAGACAAGACACTACATAATGTCCTTTAATTTTCTTTCACCCTGGGTTTTACACTTGATGTAGGTGTGCCAGAATATACCAGTGGGGGAGTCTGTCTTTTCTTTACCCAAAAAATAATCTGTTGAAACAGTAATGAAACACAGTCTTGTAATATTGTTAATAGATTATTTAAAATGAAAGGTATTTGTGTCTGGACGCAGAATAAGCACGCTATAGATGGTGCAAAGGGCTACTTCTCGTGATCTAGCGCCATCAGATTTCTACCATCCCCTGCACCTACTGTCTGATTTCCTCCTAATAATATTATGTTGCACAAATCTAGGAAGAAGAATATTTGATTTTTTTTTTTTTTTGGTGTACACATTTGATCATGACTTTAATTATTAAAAGGAAGAAATTGGAAGTCAATTACGGTTTATGCTAATTGAGACCTTTAATGTAATATAAAAAGGGACACCGAGAAAATGCCATCCATACACTTTTTAGACCTATAGCAGCTAAGAAAATATTTGCAAAAATGCTAGATGGTTGTAGAGCTAAAACCTTTGGGATTCATTCTGCTTTTTTGATGGCTCGTATGCTTTAATATTAAAATTTCATACCTCTGTGACCAAAAAGATGGCACAATCTGGTGGTGGTGATTATTCATACTGTAGTATCTACATACCTAGTTAGAGTTAGGACCCCATTGTGCTAGGTACTGTACAAATGCAGAATAAAAAGTCTTCACAATTAAGGCAGACAGGCTGATTAGAACACCTACAGCCAATCAAGAAGCTGCTAGAATCAATTAAGGCAGGCTAATCAGGGCACCTGAGTTTAAAAAGGAGCTCACTTCAGTTTGTGGTGCAGGTGTGAGGAGCTGGGAGCAAGAGGCACAAGGAGATGAGAGGGTGTGCAGCTCGAGTACTGAGGAATACAAGGGTTATCAGACACCAGGAGGAAGGTCCTGTGGTGAGGATAAAGAAGGTGTTTGGAGGAGGCCATGGGGAAGTAACCCAGGGGGTTGAAGCTGTCATGCAGCTGTTACAGGAAGCACTATAGACATCTGCAATCCACAGGGCCCCGGGCTGGAACCCGGAGCAGAGGGTGGGCCTGGGTTCCTCCCAAACCTCTCAACTCCTGATCAGACACAGGAGGAGTTGACCCAGACTGTGGGTTCTACCAGAGGGGAAGATCACTGAGCTGAGCAAATCTGCCAATAAGCGCAGGCCCCACCAAGGTAGAGGAGGAACTTTGTTACAATATATTATATTCTGTGCTGTAATTGAAATCAGAGTACATTATTTTTTATTACAAACATTTGCAATGTAAAAATAAAAAAAATTTCAATTCACTTCATACAAATAATGTAGTGCAGTCTATGTTGTGAAAATGCAACTTACAAATGTAGGTGGTGGTTGTTGTTAAATAACTGCACTCAAAAAATAAAACAATGTCAAACTTTAAAGCCTACAAGTCCACTCAGTCCTATTTCTTGTTCAGCCAATTGCTCAGACAAACAAGTTTGTTAACGTTTTCAGGAGATAATGCTGCCCTCTTCTCACTTTCGGTGACATTCTAAATAAGAATAGGCATTTGCTTGGCACTCTTGTAGCCGGCATTGCAAGGTATTTACATACCAGATATGTTGAACATCCGTAGGCCCCTTCATGCTTTGGTCACCATTCCAGAGGACGTGCTTCCATACTGATGAAGCACATTTAAAAAAATGTGTTAATTAAATTTGTGACTGAACTCCCTGGGGAGAATTGTGTGTCCCCCGGTCTGTTGTACCTGCATTCTGCTATATGTTTCATGTTATAGCAGTCTCAGATGACGACCCAGCACATGTTGTTCATTTTAAGAACGCTTTCACTGCAGATTTGACAAAATGTAAAGAAGGTACCAATGTGAGATTTCTAAAGCTAGCTACAGCACTTTACCCAAGGTTTAGGAATCTGAAATGTCTTTCAGAATTTGAGAGGGATGAGGTATGGAGCATGCTTTCAGAAGTCTTAAAAGAGCAACACTCCAATGCAGAAACCATAGAAGCTGAACCACCAAAAAAGAAAATCAACCTTCTGTTGGTGGCATCTGAATCAGAAATGAAAATGAACGTTCATCGATTCACACTGCTTTGGATTGTTATCGAGCAGAACCCATCATCAGCATGGATACATGTCCCCTGAAACGATGGTTGAAGCATAAAGGGACATATGAATTTTTAGCACATCTGGCATATAAATATCTTGCAATGCCAGCTACAATGGTGCCACAAGAATGCCTGTTCTCACGTTCTGGTGACATTGTAAATAAGAAGAGGGCAGCATTATGTCTTGTAAATGTAAACAAACGTGTTTGTCTGAGTGATTGGCTGAACAAGAAGTAGGATTGAGTGGGCTTGTAGGCTCTAAAACAGGAGTAGGCAACCTATAGCATGCGTGCCAAACGCGGCACACGAGCTGATTTTCAGTGGCACTCACACTGCCGGGGTCCTGGCCACCAGTCCGGAGGGCTCTGCATTTTAATTTAATTTTAAATGAAGCTTCTTAAACATTTTAAAAACCTTATTTATTTTACATACAACAGTAGTTTAGTTATATATTTTAGATTTATAGAAAGAGACCTTTTAAAACGTATTACCGGCACACGAAACCTTAAATTAGAGTGAATAAATGAAGGCACATCACTTCTGAAAGGTTGCTGACCCCTGCTCTAAAATTTTTAATTTTTTTTTTTGAATGTAGGTTTTTTGTACATAATTCTACGTTTGTAAGTTCAACGTTCATGATATATGAGTACTGTAGTGCAATCTCTTTTAGGTAAATTGAAAATTTTTTTTATGGTGCAAATACTTGTAATAAAAATATAAATTGAACACTGTACACTTTGATTTTCTGTTGTAATTGAAATCAATATATTTGTAAATGTAGAAAACATCCAAAATATTTAAATAAATGGTATTCTATTGTTTAACTATGCGATTAATTTTTTTAATTGCTTGACAGCCCTAGTTTTAACTGTACATCTACATATGATTTTCTGTACAGGATCAGAGCAATGATCCCTCTAGTTGGTACATTGCCTGTCTTTGGCAGGAAGATAGAAATCAATTTTGCTTAAAAAGTACCCTTATCCTATGAAGGTTTGGTGATTCTAAGATACCATTTGAAATGCAAAATCATATCTTTTGTCTATATATGGATTTCTGTTTAAGCATGTTTGTGTCTATCCTATGTCTTGTCCTGGAAAGCCAACACAGATTGGTCTGCCTATTCATTTCATATTATCTTTGGGATTTTATAAACATATAACTAATTTCTTTACTGGACACAACATAGATCTTCATATTAATTCTTGCTAACATTCTGAAGAAGGATGAACAATACTTGTTTGAAGTGGCAACATCAAACAGCTAATCCCACATATGTATAATGGAAAAAAAATATGGATGTATTGAAATGTTCTGTACAAGCAGTTGTCATGCTGATATATGCTCATGTGCATTTTGATTTTTTTACCATAACATGAAAGGTGTACGATCAAGATAGTATTTTTTCAGATGAAAACATTGTACTGAGAATGGATCAGTTCTCTTTGTGATTCATTCCATCCAAAGTCAGTTTTTAATTAATGTTGTTTTGCCAAAACAGAGTCCAGAGCTCCAGGAGAGAGCATACCATATAAGAACATACAAAACGTCTTCAATATTTTGTTATAAATAACTTTTGTGGTCTCTGGAATAACAAGCAGAGGAAGTATGCATATGGTGATTCATGCTTTTTTTGTTTGTTTGTTTGTTTTTTTTTTTAAGTGCATCATAAGACAAGATCAGGGACCTTGTGTTAAGAACCATTAGTTTGTTCACTCTTTGGGAAAGAGACTTTAGCACACATCCTCAATCTTGCTTCATCCCCTTTCCTTTTCATGTATTAGAACCAGAAAAAAGTGTAATTGACTGGGATTTCTTACTGCCAGGGAGGAAGGCTGCATTTTGGCAATCCCTACCTACATACCAGCTCTTTAAGGCCATAGCCAGCCTACTTTAGAGCAGCCTTATGGCTGCTCTAAAGTATACTGGGTCTAGGACATAACAAGTCCCAGGACAAGAGGAGAGGGGTGAACAGCTGACTTGATGCTTCTCCCTAAACTGGATTAGCTAATGACTGACCTCTTTATAGCTGTCAGTAAAGTATGTGGCACCCTGATGCTGTATTAAAAAAAAAAATTATAACAATGCCATCTACTTTCACAAAGTGTGTAGAGATTAAAAAGCAAGAAAAAGTATGCTAAAAGAATTAGAAACTTGTGCTTCCAGGTGACCTGCTGGAAAACAGTGGCTACCACCTAGTAGCACCAGAGTCCACTGCAAGTCCTTGCAATAAGAGAAGCCGAAATCTGGAACCTTTTCCTCAGTGAAGGCCACACATCCATTTGTTGTTGGTATATTTAAATGTGCTAAAGCCACTGATTGATATAATTGTACTTCAAAGTGTGGAGGTATCTGGGTGCTAGTTATTGCTGCCATAAGGAAGCAGAAACTTTTTTTTTTTAGATACAGGAAGTTGTAATGCTTTTAAAAGTAAATGAGTAATATTTTGTACCTATTGCCTTCCACTTTATCAAAGACTGTACCCACATTTCGGAGTCCTGTTGCTCTCCTGAAGGTAGTGATAAATCAGGACACTGATGTGGTATGATATAGTCTCGGTGTAGTCCCTTTTCGTTTTGTGCTAGAGTTCTTACAGTAATAAATTATCACAATCTAATTCTCTCTGCTCTGTGCTTGCTGTTGGATCTTACAGCCCTAAAGGAAGAACCTATTGTTAGCCCTTCAGTTGTTTAACTTAATATACATTTTAGAGATGTTTGTAGTGGATTTGAGACTACAGGATGACCACAAGGATACTGAACAGTTGTTTTGAAATGGCTGCTGCTTGAATATCCTCTTGTTTACACCTATTAACTAAATGATGTTGGACTCAAATAATTGTGAGGGTATTTTCTCTTGCTGTGCATCTTCATCTTCTATTAATTATCTGTTCATGCTTAACATTTTATTCCATCTCTAGGAGGAAAAATGGACTGAGTTTTTTGGTGTTAGATAAAGTGAAGGCTTTTCGGCTTCATGTATTGTGTAAAGATCCTGTAGTAGTTGTAAGCATTTTTGCATGTTTGGCTATAAATATATAGATTGTACTAGAGGCTACTTTAACTTAATTTATGAAATGATGATGGATTCTTATGAATATTAAGGCAAGTCAGTTTTTGAAAGCTAGAAATTGCTTTACTGTGTATTGATTTTCATTTGTTTTCTGTTTTTTTTTTTCTGCATCTTGTTTGCCTTTTTATGATTTACTGACAGAGTATCAATGTATAAATTATGGTAAAACCCAAATAATGGAAAAAATATGCCATTAATGTTAATAACTGTCAAGCATCTTCATTGACAGGAGAAAAAGGCACTGCGCAGATCTAGACTAAGTTATTGCTCCAAAGAGTTTACCATTTAAAAGATAATACAGACAAACAGAAATAGACAAACAGAAGTTGTGAGTTAGTTTCTGCCTAGTGTCCCTTCCACGTAAGCTGCACCCAGTGGTTTCCCCAGGAATTGAAATTGTGGGGGGGAGGGGCAGTGTTTGAATTTACAGGGCGGGGTGTCAGGACCAATGACATATATAAAAGAGATATGAATAAAGTAAATGTTATGTTAGGATTATGCAAATTTAACATAAGGAAAATGCAAGTTACATCAAAACATACAACAGATGTAGATTTCTAAAAAAAAAAAAGTTTAAAAAAAGTATTTAATTTAAATTGACTTTTGAAAAGTAAGCCATCATGGGATAAGACGCCAGTCCTCTCATGGATCAGTAACTGGTTAAAAGATGGGAAACAAAGGGTAGGAATAAATTATCAGTTTTCAGAATGGAGAGAGATAAATAGTGGTAGCCTTGAGGGGTCAGTACTGGGACCAGTACTGTTCAACATATTCATCTGGAAAAATGGGTAAACAGTGAGATGACAAAACTTTCAGATGGCACAAAACTATTCAAGATAGTTAAGTCCCATGCAGACTGCAAAGAGCTACAAAGGGATCTCACAAAACTGGGTGACCGGGCAACAAAATGGCAAGTGAAATTCAATGCTGATAAATGCAAAGTAATGCACATTGGAAAGCAATCTTAACTATACATACAAAATGATGGCATCTGAATTAGCTGTTAACACTCATGAAGATCTTGGAGTCATTGTGGATAGTTCTCTGAAAACATCCACTCAGTGTGCAGCAGCAGTCATAAAAGCAAACAATGTTGGGAATCATTAAAAAGGTTAGATAATAAGACAGAAAATTCATATTGCCTCTATATAAATCTATGGTACGTGCACACCTTGAATAGTGT
>NC_133769.1:35452660-35533931 GCF_003597395.2 Chelonoidis abingdonii
TGAAGAGAATCTGTTGGAGTCATTGTGGATAGTTCTCTGAACATCCACTCAGTGTGCAGCAGCAGTCATAAAAGCAAACAATGTTGGGAATCATTAAAAAGGTTAGATAATAAGACAGAAATTCATTTGCCTCTATATAAATCTATGGTACGTGCACACCTTGATAATAGTGCGATCTGGTCACGCCTGCACGCACCTCCTCCCCCCACAGCCAGTCACCCATCCCATAATACAACCACCTAACCCTACAAATAAAAACAGGTAACTCAATCAATAGCAGAAATTAGCCAAACCACAAACAACCACACACAAACCAAAAACAGCTGTATAAGGAAGCTAGTCTATGTTCATACTTTTCAAATCTATTATACTTTTTCAGATACACATTTTATCATACACTGTATAAGCTTTTAAAGTGTGTATTAATATTTCAGTTTAAATTCAGATTTCCAAACAGTCACTAAATTGGTATGTAACTAGCTCACAACACTGAGGGGGGTGTTGGGGAAATTCGGGGGGGTGTAGGGAAGTCACTGGCTGCACCCCCTACCCTCTTCCGTCCATCCAGTTTCCACAGTCCAACTCCTTCACAACCCTTGCCTACTTGAAGTGCTTTCCTTCTGCCCTGCATCACCTGTATAAGAGAACATGCAACCTCATTCTGCTGGGAAGGGGGAGACATGGAGCAAACAAAGTCCCTGAAGTTATGCTCACTTCTTTTTCTTGCCTACCCACCAATCTCTTGCAGAGATGGAGAGAGGTCCCTGCTGAGCCCTGGCAGTAGGGGGCAGGCAGCCCACATACCAGTGTCTATTCTTCCTCTCTTATGCCTCTCTATTCCATTGGAACATTGGGCCTTCACCACTGGCTTTCATCTTTGCTGGTCTTCTGCTGCATTCTTGGCTTCTTCTGGTGTCGTTTTGATTGCTTTCAATTCTGCTTCTGTTGTGTGTTTCCATGTTATCCTTGGTCTTTCTTATTGCCTGTTTGGGGGTTCCAGTCTATGCTGTGTTGTTTGGGTCTTTTCTCCATATATGTCTTAGCCATCTCCATTTTTTGTTCTGTAATTTCCTGTCCTATTGGTTTCTGTTTTGTCCTTCAGAGTTCTTCACTAGTGGGTTGTGGGTGGTTTTTTTTCTTTTCCCCCTGCTCATCTGATATTGAGGATTTGTTTAAGACAGTTGTTCATGAAAACTTGGATTTCAGTTAGTAGTCTTAAATCTCCAAGTTTCAGCACCATGTAGTAAGATTGATTTTTATAATGGTGTGAAATATTCAAAGTTTGGTTTGGAGGGCAAGATTTCTGTTTCTCCGCTGGGCTTTAGAGTTGCAAAGGCTTGTCTGGCTTTTGCTATTCTGGTCTTAGTCTTTTTCTGTTCCTCCTGTTGGCAGGCAGCATTGTAAGTACAAGCTATGTGAAAGGTCAAACCTCTTCTATGACAGTCTCAGAGAGTTTTCAGAAGGTTTTTTTTTGTTGTTGTTGTCTGCTGATATTCATGGTTTTAGTTTTCTTGGTGTTGATTTTCAACTCTAATTGTGCATAGGCCTGGAAACTATTTGTTTTAGTTTGCAAGTTTCTGTGGGTGTGGGATAGCAAGTTAATGTTATCTGCACAGTCAAGCTCCCTCTTACTTCTGTGTGAAAGTTCATCATTGTATTCCCTTTGGTTGTTCTGTGGCCTTTCTCATTATCCAGTCTACTACCAGTAAAAATATCATGGCTGAGTGCAAGACATCCTTGTCTGTTGCCTGGCGTAATCCTGAATGGCTTAGTGAGTTCGCTCTTATGTATTGGCATATCATAAGTTCTGAATCATGCTGTCAAATTTCTGAGGAATTCCATGGTGGTGTGTGGCAGCTTCTATAAAACTCGTCTATCCACTGTATCCAAGGCTTTTTTTGAAATCTATAACATTTTATATAGAGTGGTGACTGTGCATTTGATTGACAGTTCTGTGATGATACGTAGGGTTCCTATGTGATCCAAACACAAATGAAACATGATTTCTCCTGACTGAACTTTGCCTGTTCTTGCTGTAACTTTGAAACTACCTCTTACTTTGTTTTGTCTAGAAAAATATCTGTAAATGCCTTACTTGGTATAGACAGCAAGAGTTGATGGCCACACTCTGAGGCCACCAGAAGATTTGTCGTGAGAACCTCTGTGCAAGGATATTAGCGACACCTGAAGAAGAGCTCTGTGTTAGCTTGAAACCTTGTCTCTTTAACCAACAGAAGTTGGTCTAATAAAAGATATTACCTTACCCACCTTGTCCCTTTAGAATGCTGACATTTGCAGGTTACCAGACAACTGGCTGCTTAAGAGAACTGTTTATATATGCCGTCTAACAAGGGCTTGGGGGAAACTAGTACCAGTCACATGAGAACAAGTCAGTTTTAGTGCTCCCAGAAGCATTGTGAGGCAGCCTCAGTAACCACTGGGAGAACGTGGCTGCTGCCATCTTTAAAAAGGTGCTGTGCAGCATGTGTGTTGTGTCATCTTTCTTGGCTGGTGTACGCAGGGTGATGGGGGTGACATATCCGTGGTCTCCTTTCCTCCACATCTTCATCCCTCCCTTTTTCAGCTTTCTAGCACTGCCATTGGGGCCCTTGCACTCAGGGCTTGCTCCGGCCCTATTGAAATCAGTGGAAGTTTTTGCTGTTGATTTAAGTAGAAGCAGTGTCTGTCCCAGAAAGTGTAAAGCCTGGGATTGTGCCTGTTCCTTGCATGGGGGTGCAACAAGGGAGAAACTCCTTGTGCCTTTTCCCCTTTCCTTGTGCATCCAGACAGGGCCAAACACAATCCTGCCTTTTTATTTTTTGTGTAGTCTTACTCCGTTGTATTTGTTCTATTGGCTTTTGTTGCTTTGCTGAACTCTCACTGGCAATCGCTTCAAGATGAAGATTGATAATGAATTTTGTGAACAGTTGCATCCCCTAAAATTGTGTGTAACAATTATGGTTTAAAAAATTAGTGAAAAAATCAGTATTTGTTATGGTTATTTTAACAAATAGTTTAAAAAATGATTTTAGTTTCATGAGAGGATGGGGTTTGTAAGCCTCTCCTCTTCTACACGCATTAAGATGATTAAAATCAAACTAGAAAATATATCATCTCTATAAGATTATTTCTAATGCTATCACTTACTAATAGGTGACCTAAGGTGTCTATTCTGCTGTCTGTAGGATGCCCATTAACTGTAATGGGAGCTGCTGGCGCACATATATCTGTGGGAAAAGTAGACTCCTTAACTAAATAAAAGCAGTCCCATAGGAGATTGAGACCTGATAGCGTGTATCAAAATACAGAACATATATTTTTGTTCTCTGAAATTATTTTAGAATAACAGAAAAGAACACTGTAAAATAGAATTAACAAAACAACTTTTGTACTATACAACATTTTTATTTTTATTTTGTTGAATAGCTTAGCAATTATCAAGTCAAACTATGAACTCCTGTCCAATAGAAGTGTTTATGTGATAAATTGCTCATTCCTGGGCCTCTTTGTACTAGAACAGAGATGGAGGTTAGGTGGGGATATGCTAGCTAACTATATCACTGTGACCTTTTCCTTCATGGGAATGTGGTTAACACTTTAATTCTATTGCAGACCTTGACCAGCTGAATAGAAGGAAAAAAAAAAAAGCATCTAGTGGTAGGGAACAGATTCTGGTTAGCAACACAACCCAACCTCTTTTCTAGTGTAGACTAACCCACCGTGAGTAAGAAGTTTACAGTGTGGCCCCACAATTCATTTAAATTGGGGTAAACAAAGAATTGCCATATTAACATGTATTTATGCTACAGAGTTAGGTTGATGTCTGTTAGCCCAGGGGACAGGGCTCCAGCTGTCAGTGCCCCACACTGTCAGTTACATCGGTGCAAGCACTCCTGATGAGGATGAACACTGCCGACAGAAGGAGCATAGCGTGGATGTTAAAAAATTGAGTTAATCGGGGCTTTGGAGCTGTGCTCCGGCTCTGCTCTAGCTCCAGGCAAAAACCTGCAGCTCCACTGCTCTGGAGCTGCTCCAGGCTCTGCTCCAAAGCCCTGGAATTAATTACTGCAGTGGCTGCATGTCAACTTAAGTCGGCTTAATTTTGTAGTGTAGACATGCCCTTAGTTACCATATTGAAATACCAATATTAACACATACAAGTTACTGTGAAGATTACAAACTCTCATCCCAATCCTGCACATGACTTTGTATAGACAACCCTCTGTGCCCATGTGAAGCATGACTGAAGTCAGTAAGCCTCCACGTACTGAGCAGTTTGCAGGATCAAGGCCTCATTTGATAACGAAACAGTCAATTTACTGCATTTAAAATGTGCCCCAACTACCACTAAACAGCCTGGCCATCAACGTGTGGGATTCTTGTTTAAGTGATTGGGAGCATCATGAATAATTTGTTTCTTTTACATATTTCTTTACTATAAAAGTGCACTCTCCAATACTTTATAAATATCATTATATTACGGTCTCTAATTTTGCTCACATCAATGGCTTCTGAGCCATGATTTGTCTGAGCTATTAAGGGTCAGCTTGAACTGCCGTAAATGTCTCAAGAGAAAACATTTCCCAACCTTTCAGTAGGTGAGAGTATTTTAGGCTTGAGTAAGACTTTGTCTATACTAGCACCTTTGTTGGTTGGGGTGTGAAAAAAGAACACACCCCTGACCGACATAAATTGCATCAACAAAAGTGCCGATGTGGACAGGGCTGTGTTGGCAGGAGATGCTTTCGCTGTTATAGCTGTTGCTGCTCATTGGGGGGTGGTTTAATTATACCAGCAAGAGAGCTCTCTCCTTCTGGCATAGAGCAGCTCTGCAGGAGACCTTAAAGCGGTGCAACTGCAGTGGTACAGCTGTGGCACTGTAAGGTCCATAGTGTAGACATAGCCTAACTCTCTTCCATATGTGTGTTTAAGAGTGACAGGACTGTCCTCATTACTAGGTATTTTAACAGTAATAAAATTATACACAGGAACTTATCACCTAATTGCCAGAGAACAATTATAAGGCTGTTAGGTCCCTCTCTCCTCTAGTTGTAGGTGTACTGCAGGGTTTCCTCTCCCAGCCCAGTTTTAGTTATTAAATATTTTGATGGTAACTCCTCTTCTGTTCCATAGAGTTTCTTATACTGTGCTAACCATCATAGTATCTGAATACCTAGTAATGTATTCAGTAACATGACTAACATTTGTCCTGTGTTTGTTCTCTCATCTTCTCCTAAGAGGGAGAAGTGTGTGCAGTGGAGTGGTTTCATTTGATATGGTTTGTTTTTTTTTAAAAGTTGCTCTCTGTGCTAGAGAAGATATGGTGAGAGAAACACACTTTGCATTTGGAGTGGAAAGTGTTAGGGTTTGTGATGCTTCTTAGTTTCTGAGGGTGGAGTGGCGTTGATGGAGTTCATTGTACAGATTCTGTTCTTGCTTTTTCTGGCCAGCCTTTGCAATGGTTCCAATATCCACAGGAGAACTCAGTGGCCAAAATTTTCAAAAGCAGGAGCCAAAAGTTAGGTTCCAAGTGCATTTCCATTTCCACCTGGCCTATGTTTAAAGCACAGAGCATGCAACAGATTTCAGTGCAACAGATTTCATGGTCCATGCTCAGCACTTTTGAAACTCAGCCAGGTATATAAATACAGACTTTAGAGCCTAACTTTATGCATTCATTGTTTTTTAAAGGCTTGGCCAGTGTCTTTGGCAGCGCCCTTACATTTCTTCCCTAGATCACATCACAAGACAATCTCTGAGCAGGAAGCCCGTGTCAAGGAGATCTTTTACTGGCCTTTGCTGTATGACAAACAAGTGGTTAAACT
This sequence comes from Chelonoidis abingdonii, assembly GCF_003597395.2. Classification (NCBI taxonomy): domain Eukaryota; kingdom Metazoa; phylum Chordata; order Testudines; family Testudinidae; genus Chelonoidis; species Chelonoidis abingdonii. Next base: position 35,458,486 of record NC_133769.1, read on the forward strand.
GTTAATGAAAATATAACATTTTGTCATGCATGTTGAAATAATGGAAATCCAGCTTCTGTGTACATGTGACTGTCCCATGCTAGTAAAAACATTTTAAATACAGTACATCAAATAAGTGAGCCATTTTCAAGAAATAGCCTCCCTTGATATATGCACAATTTTGTATGCACAAGGTTTTGCGTATGTAAAGTTTTTCAACTGCAGGTATGGAAAAGTGCACGTGGACAGTTGCATACCAGGTTATGTATCATTTGAAAACGTGACTCAAGATTATTCACCTTGCTAGGTATATTGTACAAGCTAAGTGAAGTTGGGCTGCATCAGTATTTATATACGAGACTTTTAAGGAGCACACGGATACTTCAGAAAGTGGTGTTGGTGGCACTTCATATTGTGGCTTAGCTGATGGCAATGGGAGCTGCTGGAGATGTCATCTTTCAGGCAAGCTGAAAAAGAGATACTAGCTAGCAGGAGTATGGGTGCTAGCTAAATTGCAACATAGATAGAATTAATGTAACTATTTAAATAATCTCTGCTGTTTCAATTAGTACTCCTGGGGGAATTCTGCGCCAAAAAATAAAAAAATTCTGCACACAATATTTTAAAACTCTGCAAATTTTATTTGTCAAAATAACACTACATAATCATGCCAGTTTCAATTATGTTGGTAATTTATTTAAAAATACCTGTCATCAAGTATTCCTGAAACCAGACAGACAGACAGACACACAAAAATTCCCCCAGGAGTAGAGAATTAAAGAAACATCTATGACAACCCAGTTCCTGTTTCTCTGGCCCCTCCTCCCCAAGAGCCCAGCTGCACCCTCCCCCCTCCAGCCAATACACCCAAACACCTTACCCCTCAGAGCCCAGCTGTAGGGCCCCCCGCCCTTCTTTACTCCCTAGAGAATAGCCCTCCCCCCCCCAGCTCAGATAGCTGTACCCCTACCCCTCAGATCCCAGGGATCCAGAGGGAAAAACAGCCTGATGCTTGGTCCCAGGCTTGTGTGGAGTTTCCTGTGCACTGCAGTCTCCTTGTCCCAGGGCATGCTGAGAACTGCAGCTGCTGGGAACCCTCCACTACCTCTCCCTCCCCCCGGCAATGTCTTCTGTGTGTGAGCTGGTCTCTGCAGGGTCCAGTAGCCCCAAGTGGTGGCCTGCAGCCTATTTCTGTGAGGGAAAGGAAATTCTGCACACACATTAATTTCTGCTAAATTCTGCATTGCACAGTGGCACAGAATTTCCCCAAGAGTAAATTAGATATGTTAGCCCTCGTCATTTCCTGTCCTAAACTGTTATGGAGAAAATTTTTTTTGTTTTGTTTTGTTTTTAATTCCAGTGATGGCAAGACATTTTTGAAGTGGGTGAAGTGCTTCCTCAGTCCAGTTTATATATCACATTCATGAATTTGTAAAGCACTTTGAGACTCTTCCAGGTGAAAGAGCTATTATATGAATGTAAAATACTTTTAAACAAGTGTGTTTTTTTATGTCTCCTTTCTAATCTTGTTTCTCCTACTTAACCCAGCAGTGAAGCCATAATTCTGAATTTGATGCCAGTCAACTATGATATCAAAGACATAGAATTAAGATTTCACTGCTGCACACAATAGAACAGGGGTGGGCAAACTTCTTGGCCTGAGGCCACATCTGGGAATAGAAATTGTATGGCGGGCCGTGAACGGTCACAAAATTGGTGTTGGAGAAGGTGAGAGCTCTGTTGGGGGTGCGGGCTCTGGGGTGGGCCTGGAGATGAGAGGTTTGGGGTGCAGGTGGGTGCTCCAGGCTGGGATCGAGGGGTTTGGAGAGCGGGAGAGGGATCAGGGCAGGGAGTTGGGGTTTGGAGAGCAGAAGGGGGATCAGGGCAGGGGGTTGGGGTGTGCTTACCTCAAGAAGCCCCCAGAAGGTGTGGCATGTCCGTTCTCCGGCTCCTACGAGGAGGCGTGGCCAGGCGGTTCTGTACACTGCCCCATCTGCAGGCACCACTCCTGCAGCTCCCATTGGAATATGTAGGAGCCAAAGCAGGGCCATGAAGCTGCTTCTGGGAGCCACGTGGTGTGGAGCGCCGGAGTGGGGCTGAGCTGTGTGGTGTGGCCCCCATCCCAGCGCCCCGCCTGGAGTGGGGCAAGACCCAGATCCTGCTCCCCAGTGGGAGCTCGCGGGCTGGCTTAAAATGGCTTGTGGGCTAGATCTGACCCACGGGCTGTAATTTGCCCACCCCTGCAATAGAAGGAGAATCTGAGTAGTGAGTAAGCTCTCTTGTTCAAACACAAGTTTAATATAAGCAGCAAAAAGATAGCAGAAGTTGGTGTTTTAACTTTTTTATCTAAACACTTCTCCCCTCCCCCAGTTTATACTGTGTACAAGTTCCTCTTTCAAGTGTTGTTCAAACGTTACTTGTTTTTCTACATGAATGAAAATACATGTGAATGTACTAAGGTAGCATATTTAAAATGTTTGCATGAGATCAGTCATCAATTTAGATATAAACTAATACAAAAGTGGGCCCTTTCATACATTGTAACATACATACATACATAGATAATCCAAACAGAAAGGACAAGCTGTGAAAGACACATGATCTTTCCACAAGGGTAGTTTCCATAGTTTACAATTATGCTTTATCTTTTACGTTAACAGTCAATAGCATAGTTGGTGTGCTCAGTGATATATGTCAGTACCTAGAATACTTTTCCAGCTGGCACAGCTGTGTTAGACTGTACTGTTTTTACATTTTTGTCAGTAACTTAAAGCCTATGTGTACAGATATGTGGGAGAAACAGTGGTTGTTTTTCCCTCACTCTTCAGTTACCAGACTTTATTTTGTATTTAAGTTGGATCACAATCCCAGCCGTACTAAAGCTTTGCTAAGCTTATACATAATTTTGTGCCGTGAGAGACTTAAATACATATCCAGGTAGCCTAGTGGAATTTTTTTCTAGCTGGAAAAGTTGCTACTACTAGAAATGAAGTGGTACTGCATGTGTGTGTGTTTGCATCTCAATATCCACAATGCCATTTTGGTTTGTGTAGATGTAAGATGGGTGTATGTATTTGATTTCTGAGTGAAAATAGAACCAAATAAATGTTACGTTTGTTGTAACTTTAGTTTTGCTGCTGACATGATGAAAGGCACTTACATTTTAGCTAAACATTTTTGCAATGTTTTTTTCCCTGTCCATATTCTAAAATATTCTTAAGTTTATCTTCCTCCAGCTTCACGAATTTGATATGAATTTACATATTTGAAATGTGAATTTACAAAATGCAAAACATATGTTTGGGCAACATTAAGATTGAATTCTTAACCCTACATCTTCTCTCATGTGTATAAATATTGCCGTACAAGCCCAAATTCACCACTGCTGCAAGTCATCACTATAGTTCAATTATTTAAATCAATGAAATGTAACATACCATAATAGAAATGTGTACTTGGATCTTAAATACATGTGCATTAACTGTGACTATGAATGTAAAAACTGTCTCATAATTCTGAAGTGCAAGGCAAAAAAGCTAAAGTTGCATGTTCAACCTTTACTTTGACTGCTTATCTGAGCAGCACGTGTCATGCATTTAATTTATTTTCTAAAGAAGGCTTCAAACAGGTGGTGGGAGGATGAAAAGTAATCTTTTAACTGTCAAGTATCAGTCAGCCAAAGACAACTGTTGCCTGTCAGTCTCAGCAGTAAGCCCTGCACTTGTAGACTTAGACACCTCTTGGCAATTCAGCACAGAATGTGTGTATACAAATGTGAGACTACAGTGCTTACGCTGCCATAAGAATGTCTGTCTAACTCTTGGTCAGCCCTGCAACCGTTTTGTTGTTTCCTGACCACCTCTCCTCTTCTTCTGTTTGTTTTTTAAGTTTAAACTAATAAAAAGTCACAAATGTATATTTTAAAAGGGTGCTCCTTCACAGTATATTGTAAAACCCAGACAGGGCCTTATTGCACAATGTGTCATCTTCTCTCACTGGAACTGTTTGTTTATGTGCACAATCAGAGGAAGACAGCTAGTACAAATTTTAACGGCTCTTATAAGAACACAGTTATTAACAAAATTAGCAGCAACATTATATTTTCCATATAAAAATAAACTTTGGTCTACTGAGGCAGTGTTCAGTCCTGGCTTAGCCTTAGGCTAGGGTTTGGATTCAAGGACCAATCAGGCCTTGGGGTTAGAAATTGTGCCAATGTCTATGAAGCATTTGGTCTGAAATGTTGTGAAATTCACTGTACTTGAAAGTTGTCTTCTACCTTGTGAGAACACCCATTCAAGAAAATGTAACTTACTAAAAGTAATTCAGGGGAACAGAACCTTGCCTGTAATTTTCCCCAATATTCTCACTTAGAAAATCTGGTCTGACGTTTTTGTTTTTCTAGCTTGTTTACTAAGTAAATAGATTAAATTTGATCCCCAAATACATGCCACTTCCAGATGTGTGTGGCTCCGAAAGACTCTGCTCTTATATCAGTGAAAGAGCCTTCCCACCTTGGAGTTCTTCTGACACCTAAGAGACTAACAAATGTATTTGGACATAAGCTTTTGTGGTCTAAAACCCACTTCATCATTTGTTAGTCTCTAAGGTGCCACAAGCACTCCTCATTGTTTGGTGATACAGACTAACATGGGTACCACTCTGAAACCTTCCCAGGCTGGATATCTCTAGGGCTCTATCAGATTCATGGCCATGAAAAATCTGGTCTCCTCTGTGAAATCTGGCTATTGTAGTGGGGTTTGTGGTATAGCCACCCTTATTTTTGTGCAGGGATCAGAGCTGGGCGGCCAGAAAGCAGTGGCTGCTGCCTGGGTATGCAGCTCTGAAGACAGCACCAGCAGCAGCGTGGCATAGTATGAGGAGGTTGTCACTTTTTGGGGTGAGAGGGCTGGTCTTATATTTTGGTGATTGCCCAGGATGCTATGGTTGGGGGGAGGTTGTGATCATCACCCCTGCAGAGCCAGCCCAAGGCCTCTTTAACACATGAATGCTCAGGGCTGGGGGCGCCATGGCTGGGGACGCCTTCTGTGCACCGAGCTCTAGCTGCTAGTCCTGGCTGGGCTGCGGGGAGAGAGAGAGAACTTCGTTTTTCCCTGCAGTGGTTACTCCTGGGATTGGGTCAGACTCATCTCTCCAGCACTGCAGAAGAAAGGGTAGCAATACCATAGTATGCCACCCTCATTTCTGCATTACTGCTGGCAGTGGCGCTGCCTTCAGAGGTGGGTCCCCAGCCAGCAGCAACCCCTCATCTCTGAAGGCAGTGCCACCAGCAGCAGCAGCAGCAGTACAGAAGTGAGGGAAGCAATGCTGTTACCCCCACTACAATAGCCTTGTGGATCCGCTCATCCCATTTTGGGTCGGAATCCCCACAGTTACAACACTGAATTTCAGATTAAAATATCTGAAACTGTGAAATTTAAAGTTTGGTTTTGTTTTTTTTTTTAAATTCTCTGACGGTGAAATTTACTAAAATGGACTGTGTATTTGGTAGGGCATAGCTATCTCACTATGCCTTGAGTGGCTGGGAAAATAATGACTTACAAGTTTACAAATGGAAGGCTTGTACAGTTATGTCATGTGAAACTTGTGGGTCAGATTTGTGGTTCAGATTCACTGAAAGGTTAACAGAAGTTCATGAACTTTTTAACCAAACCACATCTCAGTTTTGAACCATGTTCTGCATTGGGGGAGGCATTTTTTATTTCATCCAAAACCAGGATAAATATGTTAGTTTGAGATCTTGGAATACCTAATCGCAATACTCACTGCAGAATTTAGGGCTGTGAACTTAAACAAGGAAAGAAAGAAAGACAAATTGTGTTCCTATATTGTACGCTATTTTTCCGCTTTACTTTTAATCTCTTGTGTGGTATGTCCTTCATGCTATGGGCTGCTCTCAAAATTTTGTCCTGGTCTCTTGTGTCAGAGAGAGTGATTAAATATGGTATCTCCTGCTTTTGCCCTTTATTGGTAGTATATGCCCCCAGGGGGATCTCATAGGTGTGCTCTATCTAAATGACATCTATCTTCTTTCAAAAATTGTTAATAAACTATCAAAAGGAACAGTCGTAAAACATGTGCAATGCAAAGCATAAACTTGATGTATATGGAAGTACATGTTTTCCTGCAGTAGGCTGTTCTCCCCAGCTGCTTGTAATCTGACAAACAACCTAGAATTTGGAGATTCTGAAAATGAAGGCTTTTGTCTGAGCTGTATGACCTCTTTTCAGCTGAAATACATCAGTGTTTACATCACATCACAATTATTGATGGTTAAGTATTCTGTTTTAGATTATGATTTTGACCATGTATGTTTTGCAAACAGTGAAGCAAGACAGATGTTACCAGTTTGCTTTGATGTTTCTCAGTAACAAGTCTTTCGTATTCTTTCTAGCTCTTTCCAGAAAAAAGTAAAATTATGGAACTAAAAATCTGAAAATATGAATCTAATGTAACATGATTTGTAATTCCTCCCTCTCCTTTTTTTTGCTAACTTGAGTTGCTATAATTCTTATCCTTGAAACCAAAATTATTTTGGTCCATCAGTGCTGCAGCAGTGCTTAGACAGCTAGTAGTAAATTCAGCTAACATTTTGGCTTGTGTTTCTATGATGCAAAAACAGCTCCTGGAAAATGGATACATTTCACAGGTAGGTTAACACTGGACACACTATTGAGTTCTTTATAGCTTAAAGGTACAATCAATCTGATCTGGCTAGCAAAGACAGAACTTAACAAGGGTTGGAGAGCTGTACAGTTGGTCTGAATGCTGCACATTTGATTTGCAGTGCAGACTGGGTTAAATATCCTTGAATGTAAACATGATTTATAAGCAACCAGACCTGGAAAAATTGATAAATCTGTGTACAAAAGACATTTAGAAGGATAGCTAGAAAGCTTTCTTGGCCTGCAATTCAACCAGCTTTGAACTTATCTCTCTACTGTTTAATTTAATGTCTTTGTGGTGCAACATTAAACTAATACTATCTTCTAATCCTCTAAGAAGTAAGAGCGTCTCAAACTACAGTTGAATTACATGCCGCATAAATTAAAACTTGTGGTACACGGTATCTTTCTCAGAGCCTTATTAAGTGGTACAATTATGCAAGAATAGTTAAATATGAAAATAGGAACGTCTGTATAATTTGTTACTGTGTGGTTCTCCTCTATTTTTCTTTAAGTCTCAGTTCTACTTAGAATTAGTGGTATTACTGTTAAAATCTCTTACCAATTCTTTGTTAACAAAAGCATGTTCCACAGCTTGTGTAATACATCTTGAAAGCATTTTCTGAATTTAGCAAGCTTAACAAGGGGAAAAGCCAGAAATTTCAATATGTAATTAATCTTCAGAATTCACTGTAGTCATAGGTTAGTAGAATTATTCTTTACCCACCAAAGGTATTGGCTAAAAATAATTTCAGCGTAGGATAGGACAATATTAGCTCATGTGGTATATGATAAAATAATTTTATTATTATTTATTTATAATTTAAATTCCTGTTTACAACCACATAGTTTATACATCTACTTTTTATATACAGAAACTATATATGTATAGTTATTACAACTTCTCCACACTGTTCTTTTGTTAATGATTAGCTACCACTGTCTCTGTGGCACAGGACCATGAGAAAATATTGTTATGCTGCCCCTTGAGCAGACCAGCAGGGATATTGTGACACACAATCACATAGCAGTTTGGGGAAAAAGTAAACTGTACCTGATGCAGTGTATGCTGCCTGACACCTCAGTGCTGCTCACCATCTGGCTCATTGAAAGGCTGGAGCTAAGGCATTACTTATTCCCCACCCTGCTCTGCCCCCCTCTAACTCATCTGTGGTGGGGCAGAAGATTTTCAGATGTTGCTTCTAGGCTGACCAGACAGCAGGTGTGAAAAATTGGGATTGGGGGTTATAGGCTCCTATATAAGAGAGAGCCCCAAGTATCGGGACTGTCCCTATAAAATCGGGACATCTGATCACTCTAGTTGCTTCCATTCCAGCACTGCTATCAGTGATGCTGGTTGCATCTCCCTTTCTCCTCCCCAGAGTCTCTGGCACCCATTGGCCAGTTGGGTGGGGGAAGGGTGCTGATGTCCCACATTCCCCAGTTCCCAGGATTTAACCTGGGGGAAGGGGGGAGACCGTATGGAGCCTCTTTTGGTTCCATTCCAATCATCCTGTCCGACCCACCATGGACTAGAAATGAGAATCCAGCCTGACAAATGCGGCATATCTAGCCAATTGCCCAGCTGAAGGGAAGGAAGGAATTTTTTTTTCTCTCATAGACCAATTGGCAGAGGATCCTGGGGAGTTTTTCACCTTCCTCACAGCACCTTCAAGCTACGGTAGGTTATGTAGGAATGTGCTTGGTACCCAAATAAGGTACTTGGTTTAGTTGTTGTTGCAACTTGTGGCTGGTTTCCACTGCGATTGAAAGGACAAAAGGAATGGTTCCCAAAGTTAAAAACCATGGGATGTCAGTGATGGACCTTGGGCTCATGGGTTAGGGTGACACCTTGTGGGCTGAGGTCTCCACCCTTCTGTGAGTGGGAGGGAGGGTGCTAGGTCTTAGAGAGATGGAGTCTTCGGGGATAGGCTGAGTAGAGCCTCCACCAAATTACAGGTTGTATAGTAGGAGCCCTGTAGCCCCCACACTGGCGCCAGTTAAATGCTTGGTATGGATGATGGGCGGGTGGTGCCCCTCCTCTGTGTTTAAGTTTAATAAAAGTTGTGGCCTGCCACTTGAAATCCATCCATATGTCTGTCCTCATTTCACAGCTGTGTCTGCATCAATAGCCCATGGCCATTTGATCCCAGCTGACAGGTCTTCTGCTCTGTGCTTGTCTGGCTGGCTGTTGTAGCTTTCAGGGACCTGGGCGAGGCTGTGGAAGTGAAAAGTGGATCCATGGAAAAAGTCAGAGGAGGGTGGAGGACAGTATCACAGTGTCACTCGAGCTCCCCTTCATTCCATGGAGGAGGGAGATATGTGGAGGGTCCCCTACATGTGGGGCTCATGGAGAATGATCTATGCATGCTATCTACATTTTCTTTTCTTCAAGGAAGGGAGTTCAGAGAGGCCCAGACCAGAAGAACTTTTTGGTGAGGACTATGTATTGTTATTGTGATAACCTGTCTGCTTGGATATCTGTGACCATGATAGTAGAATAACACCATCACTAACAGCTGTTTTCAGGCTACAGCTATGCATGCACAGACCCTTAATCCATGATGATTTCACTGAACTTTAATTAGTATTATAGTGTCATGCCAGCGTGCCACATGCGCACAAAGTATGATGACCAGTACAAGTGTGTCGCAGTCCTGTCAGGAAGATAGACGTTAACTTCATTTTAGTTCCCCTTCCCGTGTCAGTTATTGTAACCAAGGATATTCAATGTCAGAATGTATATAGAAGATATTAATATTATCTGTCAGCAAGATGTAATTGGTTAGTGTTGTTTCTGAATACTAATGGGTATAAGTCTGTCCTAATTTAAACTTTTTATGACTCAATGGAGAAAGCAGGGGCAGAATTCATCCTCATTTCTTCCAACTGACGGGTAAGAATCAACTCCTCTTCATGTACCCATGATATGATGGGATTTAAACTTGTGGTGGAATTGAAGCAAGAACAAGTGTGCATTTATGGTGGTCTCTTATTTATTCGGATTTAATTTAAAACAAATCAACTAATCCTTACTTTTAAAGGGTTAAAAATCTTGAAGACTCTGAACCTTTAAAGATTTGCTTCACATGTGCACAGCTTTGAGCACACGAGTAATGTAAGCATGCTTTCAAGTCTTTGCAGGATTGGCCCCTAAAAGATAAATTGTATGATATGGCCCTTTTGGGAAAACAGATGATCTAATGGAAAATTTGTTGGGCTGGAAGAAGTAAGATGGGCTTTACTGAGTATTAAAAACATATTTGGAACATTATTATTACTACTGAGAAGCATTCTTGAGGCTAGAGTAATAGAGAAGAAAACAGCCCCCAATGTGAGCTACATCTCCTGAGTGGCACATCTCAGGAGACAGCCCAGTAGGGCTGTGGGTGTAATAGTCACCTTTGGACACTCAAAATTATAATAGGGGATGACAGCTTGTCCATCCCGCCCCCCCCCCCCCCACCAGTTGAGCCCACGCGAAAAATAACAGGAGTATGTAGGTTCAGGCACCAGCTGTTGAGCCGATAGGCACTAAAGCACCCGAAGCGCGCGCGCGCGCGCGGCCCATATACGCTCAGCGCAAGAGGAGGCGCGACACTATGGGAGATGCTGAGCGAACGAGTCCACGCGCGCGGCGCGCGCGCACGGTCCAACTCCCACAATCGCGTAGCCGGGAGAGGAGCGAGAGAGCACGAGGTGTTCAGACGGCAAATATCCGAGACTCAGGCCAAAGCAACCAGAATAGCGCGCGCGCCAGATTGGGTAGATTGCTCTTATACGTCAGATGGCCATGCGTGAGGACACCACTGGTTAAGTCTAGACAGGCATCCCACAATCACCGCGAGGCGAGAGAGTCAATAGAGTGAGGGCATAACGGGCACTATTCCGTCTCCTTTCTGAGAGGGGTGTGATTGAGATTTAAGCACTGGTTATGTGGGATTTTGTATTGGGGGGCAGTTTGACCGCGTGCTGCTAGGGAAGTCCTGGATTTTCAATGGATGGCACCCATCCAGCTTTGGTTTCACTACAAGCTGTTGTCTTATCTATGAGCTGATCATTATAATATACACTCATAAGCCACACACTTAGCAATTGGAAAATGAGTTGAATGAGACAGAACCAATTGATATACAACACTATTTACAAACCGTGAGAATACACTAAAAAATATAAAGTTGTACAGTCGACAGAATAGCTCTAAAAATCACAAGGAAAATATCTCATATTAGCATACTACAGGCCAATGCGTATCACACGATATAAAAGTAAAGGAGCACGAAGCGAAACTAGAAAGAGAGTGTGTGACATTTGTTGCATTGGAGAGGAGAGAGAGAGGTGTGAGAATCAGGCGTTGCATCCTGCTAGAACATTGCGAGACGTCCACTCCCAAATTTTGATGATTGTTATTGTGTTAACCCTTCTATGCCACAGTGTCAACACTTGTAAATCATCTCGAGTAATTACCTATGATGTTTTATTCGGAGAACAACACTCGAGGAGCGAGTATGAGAAGCTGGATAGATGAAATAATTAACAGCTGCCCAACACTACATACGCTGGCAGGAGATGGAACGGGCGTAAACTACAGAATCACAGCAGGTCTGGTGAAGATCAGAGGGATCGCATCGCTATATGTGTCTGAAGTTATCATGTCATAAATATACTAGGAATTGCTTCCTGACATTACAAACAAAGGGGAAAGATCATGATAACTACTATATACACACAAAATTGCGATGCAGAGAGACAAAGTAGAAGCAAACCTGCGCAGTGAGGGAGGAGAAATATGCCTACTCTTCTGTATATGTAATCATAAAGTGATTTCTCACTACAGAAGATCTAATATTCTAATACTGAGGAGACTGCACATTATAGAGCGAGCAGCGATGCTTTTCTCTGTTATAGTAATCAAATGTGTTTTCACACAGAAGTCTGATTTTAATTGATGATGCCTTTGAGGTTTGAGTAAATTCCCCAGACTTTGGTCATAAATAATATGATGTCCACTAAAGTGAGAGAAACTATTAGGTGGTAGGTTCTTTGGAATCTTTTTGTTACATGTTTATACAATACCTAGTGCATTGGGGATGGAGCAGGGACACTAGGTGCTACTAAAATAAGTGTAATATTATATACACTTCCACATGCATTTCAGTGTCACAGTGGTCCAATGTGCTGTTTTAGGGAATTTAAGAGAAGAAATCAGGCTGGCAATGTAGCAGTAATATTGCTATTACCAGACCAGCAGGGCATGTATCTTAATAATTTGCTCAGATGGGTGCATTTATAATCATAGTAACTTGTAATCACTGCTATTGATTTCAAATATCTTAAGAAATATTTGAGTCTGAGCAATAGGCTGGCTATCGACAATTGAGACTTGTATATTTGTTTTATAAGTCCTGTTATTTTATAGTCCAACAAGTACATAAGTAACCCCACAGTATTGTTGCACGAGGTCCCTCCCTTGAGGAGCGTACATTTCACGCATAATGACCCCATGAAAGGGCAACAGAACAGGGAGGGGAAAGATAGTGGTTTCAGTAATGAAGTAAATTTTTTAATTACTAGTAATTTTGCCTCCTAAGTCTAGGAAGAAAAGCAGGGAAAATAATACTTTTAGTTAGGAAGGACACTTAATTTTAAACTATTTTGGGGTAAAATTCTGCCCTTAATTATATTAGTGCAGTTTCAGTGGCTTTGTTCAGACATCCTGTGCCTCTTACCTGAATGGGAATGGACTCCTCTTGAGATGATACTTTTGCCATTCTGCACAAGGATGAAAAACTGATTATGATAATTAAATCTAAAACTTACTGGGCTAAATCTTCAACTAGCTAGAACTCTGAGCCACCTTTTTGCCACACCTTGCTACCTGGGGTCCATGCTGCTCTCCTGCATGTTGGTGGCTGCCCTGACTTGCACCAGCTTGTAAAGGCCCCCAAGGGTGCATAAGGTCTGTAAAAGTCACCAGGGCACAGAACACTCAGGTCCTACCTTCTTCTGCCTGAATGTATTTGCATGCCACCATGCTGGAGAAAAGATGGGAGTTGGGTGGCCTAGAGCAAGCTAGAGCTAGGGATTCCCCTATGTAAGTAGGAAGAACAATAAAATAGGTGTTAGATTGCTCAGTTCATTAATGACTGTGAGGTGTTCAGACACTGTATCCATAAGATCCATAGAAATATCTATAGATTGGGGAAAAAAACACTTTAGTAGGAGGTCACAATCCTGTGTTTTGCCTTGTCAATATTTCTCCTATTATGATTTCAGCGCAATGTGGCACGTTTCCATAGTACCTCACATTCGAAGAACTCAAAACTCTTTCCATACATTGATTAATCAATCTCCAAACACTCCTGTGAAGCAGGTGCATATTATTATCCTTATTTTACAAGCTGAGAGACCAAAGCAGTGCATATGTAAATAAGTTTCCTCTGGGAGGTTTGTGGGCAGAGCTATGAATAGAACTAAGGCCTCCTAACTCCCAGCCCTGTGCTTTAACTAGAAGACAATCATTCCTTGCTCACACAGACTTCTGTTAAGATGCAGATAGACTCCTAATGTACCAAGAGCCTGTTAAGAGAGGACCATCTCATGGAGAAGAAGGAACCACGAACATAAGGTGTCTGAGCCAGGGATGTTCAGTGAGGAAAGAAGTAAAGTAGGAGTTAATACAATAGGGAAAAAGTTAAAGGATAGAATTAGGGAGATAATGTTTCTGCTTGGTATTCAAGGCTTTGTCAATCACATTTTTATTTCTGTGGCACTTGAGAGTAAAAAGCACCACCATTAATGTAAAAACTATTTTATAACACTGTCCTTCACATTTTTCATGCGGCATCATGTGCTTTTAAGTAGTGGCATTATTGGTAACATTTTCATGTGATTATAGAGGAGGGCATATAAACTGCATTATTAAATAAGTAAATACACATCTGCACGTATCTGATGCCGTGCGTATGTATCCTTTGGGTGGGCTAGGGTTCACTTCATTGCCTTTCTCCAATGCCTAAAAATAACCCCTCTCCCACAGAAAAGCACTTGGAGAGCCAGGATTCAGTTTCTAAGGAATTTTCAGCAAATATTTCACAGGGTCAACCCCCCTCAAGTCTGAAAGAGAACAAAAGGAATGAATTTAATTAACAACTTTATAAAATCTTGTAATAAAGGAACATAATAAATAAATTAATTTTCATCACACCACATGGGTTATTTATAATCCACGGACATTATCTTCACAGGTGTATATATAAACATAAATAAAGAAAACAAATTAAACAGTTCAGTCCCCATAGAAACAGTCAGAAGGAACTCAAGAGTTCTGAAAAGCTTAGGTTGAGTTTACCTGAGTCTCAGTTAGTCTTTTGATCACTAAATCTATACAGTTTTCTGAGTCAAAAGCAACATCTTCTGTCACTTGCTTGTAGGAATCTTCAGTTGGAATCCATGCAGACTCTTCCTCTGTTGAACTCACTGCCAGCCAGTCAGCTAACTGACTAACCAATCACACAGTTGAGTGTATTGATTAAAAAAAAAAGTTAGAAGACAAATACAAAAACTGAAAATAGCAAAATGACTTTCCCCATCATCATATTTAAATAAAAGAAAAGTTGGTGAATCATATTAGTTGAGACAATTTAATTGGCTAAAATCAACCAACATTCAAAGTATACAATTTAAAATAAAATATATTATTTTCCCCTTTCTATAATTAACATTGCAAGGGCTTCCCTATTAGAGGGTTAACAATACCAATAACCTGCTGCAAAATGCTTCAGAGTTAGGGAAAACAGCTTGCTTTCTCCTCCTGGGCTCAGCTTCTCCAAGCCGACACAATGCATATGGCCTTTTGTAGAGCAGCTGCCCTAACTGCTCTGCCCTCATGGAGGCTGACCTCAGCAACAGAGAACCTACTGAAGCATACCCCAAACTACTACACCCAATTCCAAAAACTTCTGTATGTTGAATGTTAAATATGTCTAGCAGCAATGACCCGGACACAACTTATTCCTTCCCACCCCTGAACAGATCTCGTAAAGAGGTATCTCCCTATTAGATAGGTGGGTTAGGCGCTGTGCTAGGGGCTATGTGTAACTTTGGACTGTAGTGTTGGTGTAGTGATGTAAACCCGATCAGTGCACTGTGTGTAGTTTATCCTCATCCATTCAGGATCTGTGATTGTTTTTTTTCTCTGTATTTAGTGACGTCTAAACTGGAAAAGACATCAGAGCTCTTTGAAGAATATGAAAATGATATACTCTATATTGACTCTTCTGTATTTGAAAACCGAACTTTAAAGTAACATCTAACTTTTTAGGAACTAGATTATAATGAACTCAAGTAAACAACTTGTTCTATTCCTGTGGTTGCTTGGGCTACTATTTACATGTAAGTGTAGTCTCTCTAACTCCCATTTAAATTAACTCTCATTTTGTGGAGGATGTTTGCTATTGTTTGGATTTGGGGAATAACAAGTAATGTGGGTATCATTTTGGCTTCAGGAAAAGAACCTTTTTTCACAGTTGTGTTTTACTTGAAACACTCACAATGTACTAATGAATCATAATAAATAGTTGTGGGTCACCAGGCTAGCTTCTAAATATAGGACTTAGTACCTTTCGTCAGAAGGATGTATCTAATTCTCTGTGTGAACAGGCAATGATATCATTTTTAAAGCAAGATATGAGATTATGTGGAGAAGCAAATTACATTTGTTTGCATTTAATTAGAAAATTTAATTTTGAAGCATAATTAATACATTGCCAATATCTTTTTGACCTTTCGTTCATCTGTAAAGAGTTTTTGATCTATCTGGATGTCGTTTCCTAGATACAGTGTTGGCAGACTTCCACTGCATGCTAGTTTATGCTGCTATTCATTAGTTGGCTTATCAAACCAGTATAATCAATGCCTGTCACAACATAAATAGATGACCCTAGTGAGCAGCCGAGGCGGCTACGTTTACATCTCTGTGAAAGAAGTACAATATCCCTAAAGGAAACAGAAGGTCAAATTAACATGGGCAAACTTTGCTTCCATCACTTTGTCTATATATTTTAAAAACCACTGAACTTTTTTTTAGAAACTTGTTTTTCATAATTTTTCTTGTAAGGCATCCAGGGACATATGTATTCTTCTGCTGATAATGCATTGCTGAAAAGTTATTAGATTCTGCAGAGACAAAAATACATCATGGTTTATGAATACATAACAATCAATAGATATTATTGAGTGAGATCTACAACTTACGTTGTAGACATTGTAAATTATCAACTTAAACTCCATATGTGTCTGAACAGTAAATTGAAGGAAGCTGAACTTCTAGGAAGAAACATTAAAACAATTGGTAGAAGATGATGTAGTTAAGGAGACTACATAGTTACTTTTAAAACAGAAGTTCTAATTGCTGTATTGTTTAGTTGCAATCCTCAAGTGACAAGGAGATGGACTAGATGCCTCATATCTGCAATTGCTGTCATTCTTTGATTGGTCAGGCTTTTTTGCCATCTGACAATGCCATCTATTTGTTTCTCCTCCCCCGTCCCCATTTTTCAAAATGCTTTCTATAACTTCCCTGCATTGCTTCAGTATGTGAGAATCAAGTTTCAAGATATCATAAGCTGTCTAGTAAAACATTACGGACTTGGTATCCTGTTTTTTATAACTGTATTTGACTTTCACTATAACTCTGTTTTAATGTCAGTGTATTTTAGGACAGTTTTGTTAGGCGATATAATGGATTGTATACACGTGCATGATTTTAAATAACCAGCATATCAACTATTGATTGTAACGGTAGAAATATAGTGACAGTTATTGAATTTTGGAGTGGATGTGTGAAAAATGTTCTCTTGATTACATGTGTTGTATTATGTTAGAGTTAATATTTCTTCTTTACCAAAACACATGATTTTAACCAGTGCTGAATTCTTCAGTTTCGAAGCCTTTTTCATGAGATACTTAACTGTACTTGCCTGATGGAAATCTTGGAAACGTGTATTGGTAAAGTCTTAAAGATTTTGAGTTTTGAATATTGGGGTTAAAACATTTTAAATGGAATTCCAGAATGTTGCTCTTCCCAAATAATTAACTAAAGTTGATTATTCTTTATTGTATATTAACTTTTCTTAGTTGACAATTAATAACCAGAAGGTTAGGATAGTGTATGTGGGGAAAAGAGGCTTCTGTACTGAGAAATTTCATTGATAATTTTATTTATCGCTGCTAGTAAACTGTGAGTTAAATAATGCTGTTTCTAACAGTAATAATGTTTTACAGTTTACTTATTTAATAATGTTTTGAAACTAATCTCAGAACTTCCACATGTAATTTTTTAAAATATTTTTTGCCCTCCCACCCCTAAAAGCCCCCAACTCATAACTTTATGGGGAAAAAAAGCTGGTTTTTTTGTTTGTTTCATATTTTTAAAAGCTACTATTAAGTTTTTGAAATGATACAAAATTAAAGTAGCTGAGATATAATGAACTATATGCAGTGTTATTGAGAAAACAAAGCATGACTCACTGGCGTGTAAACCCTTTCAGAATCACAGGGAGAAAAAAAGTGAGTTCCAAAGAAAGATACACATTCTCTCCAGGGAGCTAAGTAAAAAAGTGAGTTTTCTCCACAGAGATCTCTAACATTTATCATCAGCATTTATCCTGTGACTTTCTTTACATAACTAATATTTCAGAGCTGTATTTTTTTAAACTACTGGACAAAATGCTGTCCTGTTTGACACCCATATCTTTCTCATTGGCATAATCAAAACAAAAAGACTTTCCTTTAATAGTTCCAGATAGTTGTCATTCTAACTTACTGCCTTTCATTCTCAGCCCAAGACCTGTGTGTGAACGGGGCAAGGCAGCTGGCAGAAACCAGTTCTTGCTGTTTTTACTTGCCTTCTACCTCTCTTTTTTGTTAGGCACAATTGCATAGAGCAGCAGATTAAAGTTTTAGTGTGGTATGATTTGAGCACTTGATTCTGATTTGTTGTAGTTGCATAGACATTACATTGCTAAAATGAAATATGTATTTATAAAGTCAGAATCCATTCCGGAGGGCTTGTCAGAAGATATTCAGCAACTTATCACATCTGTGGTTTGCTAACAAAAGTCTATGCAGTGTATGGAATAAGTGAACTTCTTTCTCTTACTGCTATGAGCACTGTTTGTGTTGTAAGAAGAAACCAAATAATGTATAGGACTGTCACAGTAGGACTGATCTCTTTTAAGGGGAGATGGAGTCAGCCACACCTGTATTATAATTAATTAGCTGCTTCCTACTCTTAGGAGGCAGTGTAAAGGAGTCAAAGTTACAGCTTAATGGACACGAGGGCCTTATAAAAGGTCTGAGAGAGATTTTTATGGACCAGGAAGCAGTGGGTAGACTCCTGTGGAAGGCTGTGATACAAGTCCTTGGAAAAATCATGGAGCAGGTCCTCAAGGAATCAATTCTGAAGCACTTAGAGGAGAGGAAAGTGATCAGGAACAGTCAGCATGGATTCACCAAGGGCATGTCATGCCTGATAACTAATTGCCCTTCTATGAGGAAATAAGGTGGTGCTGGGAAGAGGGGAAAGCTGTGGATGTTACTCACTTTGACTTTTAGCAAAGCTTTTGATATGGTCTCCCACAGTATTGCTGGCCGCAAGTAAAGAATGATGGGCTGGATGCTATGGTACTATAATGGATAGAAAGCTGGCTAGATCGTGCGTGCTCAATGGTAGTGATCAATGGCTCCAATGTTCTAGTTGTAGCCGTATCAAGCAGAGTGCCCAAGTGTTCGTTCTGAGGCCGGTTTTGTTCAATATCTTCATTAATGATTGGAGGATGGCGTGGACTCCACCTCTCAGCAAGTTTGCAGATGACACCTAAACTGGGAGGAGGTAGAATAGCTGGAGGTAGGGATAGGTACAGAGGCACCCTAGATCAAAATAGAGGATTGGGCCAAAAGAAACCTGATGAGCGTTCAACAAGGACAAGTGCAGGATTCTGCACTTACGATGGAGAATCCATGCACTGCCTACAGCTAGTACACCTGGCTAAGCGGCAGTTCTGCAGAAAGGACTGGGAATACAGGATGAGAAGCTGGATATAGTTAGCAGTGTGCGCCTGTGCAAGAAGCAACGGCATTTTGGAACTGTATAAGTAGGCTCATTCCCAGAAGATTGAGGGACGTGATCATATCCCCTCTTAATTGACATTGCGAGAGCCGTCATCTGAAGTACTGTGTCCCAGTTTGGGCCCACACTACAGGAAGAATGTGGAAAATTGGAAAAGTCCAGGAGACGGCAGCAAAAATGATTAGGAAACAGATTTATGGAGGAGAGGCTGAGGGAACTGTGATTGTTAGTCTGCAGAAGAGAAGAATGAGGGGGATTGCTTTCAAGTACCTGAAAGGGATTCCAAAGGAGGATGGGATCTGAGACTGTTTCAGTGGTAGCATGATGAACAGAAACAAAGGAGTATGGTCTCAAGTTGCAGTGGGGAGGTTTAGGTTGGATATCAGGAAATCCTTTTTCACTAGGAGGGTGTGAAGCCCTGAAGGGTTAACCTAGGGAGGTGGGAATCTCCTTCCTTAGAGGTTTTAAAAGTTCAGCTTGACAAAGCCCTGGCTGGGATGATTTAGTTGGGAAGTGGTCCCAGCCTTGAGCAGGGGCTTGAACTAGATGACCTCCTGATCCCTTCTAAACCCTGATATTCTAAAAGACCGGAACCAGATGCGAACAGCGGGAACGGCCTACGACAGAAAACTCAAGCGTATCAAATGAATGATGGAATCCAGCTGTAGGGTCACGAATTGCTGGGATCGCTGCATATGCAGTCACAACGTCACAGTCCAGAGAGTACGAAGGCTGCATAGGAGCATGACATGTGCAAGGCCTGCAGGCAAAGTAGTTGTGATTTATAACCTTTTGCTACCAGAGGGTGAGAAGTTCGCTTCTGACTTGGCTGAGTGGGGAAGCTAAGCCATCTTCTCCCGACACAGACCAGTATGTGAGAGCTGAGAACATCACTTGAGGAAGGAAGCTGGCAGGCCACACTTGCCAGCGGGGAAGCGTACGGCAGGGCTGCTTATGAATATAGAACATGCAACTGAAAATGTAAGGAACAGTACATAGGGAAACTTTGAATACTTTTGCAGAAAGCCCCCATAACATCATTCATTTGAAGTGCAATTGATTTAAGGGGTCTTATAATCCATCACATAATCTAATTATTGACAGTATTACTATAGAGGAAGAGGAATATCATTGGAGTTGACTCTGAGTTTGAGACTTAGCATGTATTATTATCATTATACTTTGTCAAAAGAAAAGAAAAATCAGGAAATCAAAGAAGACACATTATGTTATGGAGAATCATAGGCCTGTTAAACTAATACCTTTACTAAATCAATAACCTGCTTGTTCTTTAAAAACAAAAACATCATAAGAGTGGATCATAATAGTATCTTTACGTGAAAGGCAAAGCTCTGCCTTGTTTCTAAATAACTTTTTTTTTAAAAATTTTCTTTTGTGCAATGAACTGTTTTGTTGTTCCACACTGTGAAACGTATGAGCTTTCCATCTTGCTCAGCAGCAGCAGATAGGAGTCAGCCAAGAGTCTGTTACCTGGGAATGACTGAGCACATGAAATTGCTTTTCAGGATTAGGCGCTCTGTTCCCAGAACTTTGCTCTCTGGTTATGGTGATGATAAATAGACAGGGAAATATACAGAAGGGTTATGAGATGTATTTCCTCCTGTAACTCTAAAGACTGTTAAATATGTCTGTGAAATAAAGGACAAAAGTGGTAGGGGATTTATTCTTAGAAATTGGACAGTTTCTTATACAGAATAAAAGGTAAAAATATCTATAATATAAAATTTTTGTTTATTGATATGCATAGAAACCCAAGCAATCCACTCACTTCAACTGGTTTGAAGTTCGTCATGCTGAGTGTCTGGGACCAAAAGTTTCTGAAGATTGACTCATAGACTTTAAGGTCAGAGGGGACCATCATGATCTAGTGCAGTGGTCCCTAAAGTGAGGTTCGCAAAATGTGACGGAGTTGTCAGGAAAAAAATTCCCTAATGGCAGACAGAGATGTTCCTAGGGACCCCGGGCAGCACAGGGCCATCAGCCTGGAGCCCCTGGACTTCCAAGAGTTAAGCCAGGGGTAGGCAACCAAAGCTGCACGTGAGCTAATTTTCAATGACACTGCCTGGGTCCTGGCTACCGGTCCAGGGGGCTCTGCATTTTAAGTTAATTTTAAATGAAACTTCTTAAACATTTTAAAAACCTTATTTACTTTACATACAATAATACTTTAGTTATATATTATAGGCTTATAGAAAGAGACCTTCTAAAAACATTAAAATGTATTACTGGCAAGCATAACATAAAATTAGAGTGAATAAATGAAGACCCAGCACACCGCTTCCGAAAGGTTGCCGACCCCTGAGCTAAGCAGATCACAGCAAGCATATATATCACACTGAAATTTAAACTTCAAGACTCCTTATAAGAAATGGAAAGGAAGGTGGATATTTTTTTGCTGTTTTTAAAATTAAATAGGCAGTATTGTTTTAAAAATTATTATGAAGAACAAGTTTAAACTTTGTTGTAACATGCATTGTTTGTTTGTCTGGACTGCTCAAGACCTGAATGCTTGCGTAGGAGGAACTCTTTGAGTTGACTTCTTAAATGCCTTCATGCTGTTTCACATCTGATACTCCTTGATGAAACATAGGAGTCTTGTTTTATAACAGGCTTATTCAAAGTGATACAAGCTACGAAAGTGAGATCTTGTGTTTTCATAATGTAATTAAAAATACTGTAACGATTAATAATAAATAGTGTGTAATAAGCATGTCATAAAACAAATTTTATATTTCCAATATCACTGCTTTTGTAATTTATATTCAGGTAAAGGAGAAAATCCCTGGAAATACTCATTTTTAGGAGGGGGTTCATGAGACTTGACATTTTCATTGAAAGGGATTCACAAGTTGTTAAAGTTTGGGAATCACTGATCTAGTCTGACCTCCTTCCCTGTTGCAGGCTACAAAACCTCACCCACCCACTCATGAAATAGATTCCTAACCTCTGGCTGAGTTACTGAAGTCCTCAAATCATGGTTTAAAGACTTCCAGTTGAAACCCGCAAATGATTGATTCAGTTTTAAGGTGGGTTTCTTTTTAATTTTTGTGTTTTACTATAACTTCTAGTTCTTATAGTTTCAAGTGCCCAGTGGGAACTGAACGCTTATCATTGCTGTTTTGTCTTCCTGATTTTGCACTTGCAGCTCCCATGCTGCCTCAGAGTGAAATTAACAACTATGATAAGTTTTCTCTGTTGTGATTCTAAAACCCTTGGCAACATTGAAACCACCAGGAGTTGCATCAATTCATGGTGGTGCTGTTGATGCTACTGAAAACTATGAGCAGCAACAGGAGTTACTTGTTGAGGAAGAGACTCAAAAGGGCAGAGTTTATGATGGGAAAGAATATTGTCCCCTTCACCAATCAAAGCAGCCAGGAGTATTTGTGGGACAGGTGGTGTAACAAAAACCTGCTCTCCCTACCTCAACTACAGTTAAAAAAAAGTCTCTAGGGGAGAGGCAGAAACTTGGAGACTCTTGTTCTAGCCAAGAGGTTCTGGAGTGGGGAAAGAGGATACAGAAAGCACTGTCTCTGTCCCATAGACACAGACTGGGTATTCAAGTTGGAAAACATGCCTCCCATTAAGATGCTGATCAATAGCTATATGGCTCCCCAAGCAAGATCTAGAGACAGGACCCAGTTAGAAATCCTAATATCTTCACTTCCTTGGCAGCTAAGTAGAGATGGGACTCTTACTATGGTATTGGCCCAGGCCCTCACTGCTGGGGACCTCACCTTCATCTCCAGTATATGCCCGCTGCCTAGCAGGTAACTGGTGTATTTTTCGGGACTGGCATTCATGCATACCAGAAAACTTATGAGAGTAGCTGTGGGAAGGCACATCAGCAAACTACCCCAGTGCTGCTTTAGCTGGGAAATCATGTTGAGAATGTTGTGCAAGTCCCCTGCCACTGATGCTACTGAGGGGGAATAGTGGAATATTGCCATGGAGGGGAGTTCATATTGGCTAGGTATTTGTATAAGTTAGAGGAAGCAATTTTCCTCCCTCTACCCTCCAAGACTTCCATGCAGTTTATTTCTGGTTTTAGCAGTGAGGCAGAGAGTACAGGCTCACATTAATGCTAATCTAAGGCAGAATGCAGGCAATATTTTTGCAGAATATGCTTGCAACTATTTGGGGGATGGGGAGGAAAGGACTCTACCACTTAGCTAGCCCTAACAAAAAAAAAATCACTTAAAATGGATGTACTTTTCTAACAACAACAAGCTTTAAAGTCAGCTGATTGCAACTGGGTGAAGATCCATAAAAATATCTAGTGAGATTTCTTTTAATTGCCAAATGTGCAGCATTTTCTCATGTGATCTTTCCAACACACAGATCTGGTGACAATTACCACAATGTTATACATGTAAGACTATGACATAATTGATAAGTGGTTTTCCTAGTAGTACAGAAATTCAGTAACTTATAATTAGAACTATTAGTTTACTTTCAAAAGTATATAAACATTGAATCAGGTTATCATTTATTTGTTGAACAAAATTAATAGCCTATAATTATGATCAGTATAGTTCTGATAGTCAGGGACGGCTCCAGGCACCAGCATGCCAGTCGCTGTGAGGGCAGCAGGCAGGCTGCCTTCGACGGCATGCTCTGCGGAGGGTCTGCTGGTCCTGCGGCTTCGGCGGACCTTCATCAGGTGCGCCGCCGAATCCCCGGGATTGGGGACCTCCCACAGGCAAGCCGCCGAAGGCACCCTGCCTGCCATGCTTGGGGTGGCAAAATACCTAGAGCTGCCCCTGCTGATAGTACCATGCCTGGGTCACTTCACAGACAAATGTGTTAATCCATTAAGTTACCAACTGATATTTGAAATTATTTCCCTAATGCTGTGGGGAAGATCAGTTTACTGTGAGCTATAGATCCTCCCTATCTAAAATAAGTATAAATTTGACCAAGTTACCCATCTTCTGCCTACTGGTAAATTATGGATTATGCTGAAAATTATTTATATACTGCATGTGCAGTTTTCTGTTACAGAGATTTAGTTTTTTTAATAAGATTTGGATACCAGGTGTCTATCAACAAAACCAGTTGAGTGACTCCATCATTTGTTTCTAGTTAAATCCTTAACACATACAAGTCAGTAAATCATAAACACAGATTTACCCATCACTTTCTTTTGTACTGTCTAATTGGGAATTGGATGTACAAGCCAAATCTGTACAGATGCAAGAGATGTCTCAGTGTGGCTCTGCAAATCCCACTATAATAAGGCGCTGAAGTGCAGATTTGACAACATAAACTATTTCCTTATGCCTGCAATAACAGAGCAAATTTGGAGGGGGAAATAGTTATTGTTTAGAACCAACTCATATCATTAAAATCCAAAACTGCTCCTCTCCCTGTCTGTCAAATACATAGATTGTTGGCAGTTAGCTAATTGATAAGTTACCATGCCTTGCTGGCATAAAGTACTTTGTTTTAATTTGTACCTTTTGAATTACGCTGTCACTTTGTGTACTAGTAAATTTGGTGTAATTCCATGTTAATCTGGACAGAATTTTGAATTCTCACTTCTTGTGAAGAATGGTTTGACTTAGAAAAGTTACTATTGAAGTTTAAATAAATCAAACAATTATTTCATTATGAAGTTTTTCTGTGTGCACAAAATGATGACCAAAGTTCTCACAAGTTAATGCTTAAAGAGACAGGGGTCTCTGCCAAAGAGGTGAAATAACAGACACTCACTCGCCTCACCTTGATTGAAGTGTGTATAAAAAAAAAAAAAAGTCTAGGAAATGGGTAGAGAATTGGAGAGCCCTTTTTAGTAGCCAAGAGGCTCTGGAGTGGGTGAAGAAGTTTCAAAAAGCTCCCTTTCCCTTCCACAGAGAGAGACTGAGTATTCAAATATCTTAGAGACACACATCTCACAAATGATGGCCGAAGTTCTCACAAGTGGGTTCTTAAAGATCCCCTATATCTATAAATGGATGCCGAAGCAAAGGGCCTTATTTTTATAGGTACTGAAGACATGCAACTCTCATTGATTTCAGGGACTTCACTGGAAGATGTGGATACTCAGACCCTCTGAAAATCATGTCACTACATTTTAGGCCCCTAAGCTTAGAAATGTGGGCCAAATTTCACAAGAAACATATAGTGCACCTTCTTACAAACAGTTAAATGTGGCATCTTGTCTCTTGGTTGTGGGTCTCATCTTGTAGTTGCACTCTGGCTTTTCTCCTCTTCCCAATACATTTCTCCCCTCTAGCTTGTTGTGCTGTCTCCCTTAGGTAGTTAGATCTTATGATCTGAGTGTGGCAGACAGGAGAGTGGTGTTGTCATAAACAGATGGTTAAGGGTTAATGTCTCTTTTACCTGTAAAGGTTAAGAAGCTCAGTAAACCTGGCTGACACCTGACCAGAGGACCAATAGGGGGACAAGATACTTTCAAATCTTGGTGGAGGGAAGTTTCTGTTTGCTTTTTGTTTTGTTCGTTGTTCATTCTTGGGACTAAGAGGGACCAGACGTACACCCAAGGTCTCCAAATGTTTCTGAATCAGTCTTTCATGTTTCAAAATTGTAAGTAATAGCCAGGCAAGGCGGATTAGTCTTATTTTTGATTTCTCAACTTGTAAATGTTTCATTTTGCTGGAAGGATTTTTACCTCTGTTTGCTGTAACTTTGAATCTAAGGTGGGGGGCGTCCCCTCTGGTCTATATGATTCTGACTAACCTGTAAAGCATTTTCCATCCTTATTTTACAGAGATAATTTTTACTTTTTTTCTTTCTTTAATTCAAAGCTTTCTTTTTAAGAATCTGATTGATTTTCCTTGTTTTAAGATCCAAGGGGATTGGGTCTGAACTCACCAGGGATTGGTGGGGGGGAAAGGAGGGGAGATGGTTAACTCCTCCTTGTTTTAAGATCCAAGGAGTTTGGATCGGTGTGAAGCTTCTCAAGGCAACCCAGGGAGGGGAAGGTCTTGGGGGAAAGAAGGGGGGAATGGTTAATTTCTCCTTGTTTTAAGATCCAAGGGGTTTGGATCTGTGTTCCCCGGGAAAGGTTTTGGGGGAACAGAAAGTGTGCCAGACACTAAATTCTGGCTGGTGGCAGTGTACCAGATCTAAGCTAGTAATTGAGCTTAGAAGTGTTCATGCAGGTCCCCACTTTTTGTTCTCTAAAGTTCAAAGTGGGGAAAAAACCTTGACAGGTGTGAAGAGTGAGGACAGGAGCTGAGGTTCAGGGGAAGCTGTTTCAAGCACAAACAGGTGTCTAATGATGGGCTAAATGGGATCTGTATCTGAAACCTTTGTGTGTGGGAGTTTTAGAGGTAACTTCTAATGACAGTTGTCAGATTGGTAACCTGTGGGTTTCCATCTCTACCTTTGGAGAGAAGCAACCACCTAGGTCATTGCACTGTCATAATCATGAAACATATAAAAGACGTATTACACAATGGTGTGTGGCAAGGTATCAGGGCACGTACACATAACTAGTAGCACTCTACTTCTGTTCAGTAGAACAGAGTGCATTGTCAGTTTTGTGGCTCTAATTTAATGCTTCCGCTGAGGCAGAGAACCACAGGCTAGTAGTATTTTCAGAGAAAGATTACTAAGATTTTGTCGCAGTTATTTTTAGTAAAAGTCAGGCACAGGTCACAGGCAATAAACAAAAATTCATGGAAGCCCCTGACCTGTCCCTGACTTTTACTAAAAATAACTGTGACAGAATGGGGAGGAAGGGGGTCCAGCCCCCACCACTCTGGATCTCCAGGGTCCCCATCATCACACACTGGTGGTGGCTGGAAGCTGTGGGGGGAGGGCTCGCCTGCGGCAGCTGGGAGCTCCAGCCCTACCTCCCGTGGCTGAAGGGGAAAATATCACAGAGGTCTCTGGAAGTCATGGATTCCGTTACTTTCATGACCTCTGTGACATAATCTTAGCCTTAGCTATTACCTATTGGATGATAAATTATTGTTTGTTCAGCATCCAAAAGTGTGGTAGGTGTCTCTCAGGTTCTTGTGAAGACATAGGTTGAAATCTCTGCCCTGTTGAAGTTAGTGGGAGCTTTGCCATTCACTTCAGTGGGGCCAGAATCCCACCCATGATTGCTGCCTTAAAGAACTTAAAATCTAAAATAGAGCTGACAGACAATAGGGGACGAGAGGATGGGAAGATAAGGGTGACACAAATTAGATTGTGTGCTTACTCTGGTAGTGTGTGCAAACTTACTAGCAGTTGGTTTCCAGTTATTCATTGTATTTATCTGGGGGGGTGGGGAGCTTGATGAATGGGGTACGAGATGTAGAAAGCAAACTGTGGAAAGGCTGACAGGTTGAAGTCCCAGGTACGAGATTGGGGAGTGAGAGGAAGCAGAAAAAAGAGCGTTAAGGATGGATTCAAGAAGGGAGAGGAAGAGGGTAGCATTGGCAACAGGGAGCAAGGAAAGGCCTGTTTTTGCATCATATTGCAGCAAATTATTACAGGTCTGTTTGTGTTGAGAATATTTTCAGTTTGTTTGCATGAACACAGCAGTAACTGTTTAAGCTGTGTTTATAAAGCATGCTCCAGCAGAACAACTAAAACCAGGTCTGCTTCTACTTGTGATTTTATTTTAAGGATTTGCTTGGTAATAATTATTTAGTGCACATGTTGTGTCAGATTATAAAACAGTTTATTGGAAATCATGATTTTTAAATTTCTGGTGTTTTCAATATGACAGTTTCCTAAAGTAAATTTATGCAGGACAAAGTGAACTGAAAAGTACAGCAGCTGTATATAATATTCTGTAGCTGTTTCATTCTATCCTCTTCTTCTTTTATTGAATAAACTAATTTGTTTAACTTTCGCCCTCCCTTTCCTCCTTTCCATCTGTGTTCTACAGACACACAATCTGGGTTATTAATCAGAAGATTTATAAACAAGAGATAGGCAAGAGTAAGTAATTGATTGTGACCAACTAATTTAAATTGATGTAAGTCTTCCTTTGCTAACTAATACTTAGTATCAGAAGCAATGATGAATTATGGTAGGGGATGTTTGCATTTATTGTTCCTGTGCTATTTTTGTATGTTATTTGTATGATGGTGTCACCTAGAGGCCCCAGCCAATAATGGTGCCCCATTTTGCTAGGTTCCGTACAAATATAGAATAAGAGGCAGTCTTTACACTAAAAGCTCAAAATATAACTCGATGAGAGAGTCAAAGAATGGGAATACTTTCAGTCTATCAGTTTACAGATGGAGAATTAAATGCAACATTTTTTGTATAAGAACATTGTCCATGTTTTTTTTTTTTTAATTCTTTGGCAATTTCAGAGTTATTAGTCTAACAAAAAGAAACCTCTCCTTACTAGCTTTTTTTTTTTTAAAGAAAATAATCAGTTTCAGTGTTACACTCCAGCACATTCACTTGTGATTATATGATTGCTCATGAGTGCTAGGTTACTGGGTCCCCCCCCCTCCAAAGAAAAATATTGACTCATTTGTTTTGAACTCCTACTCCACCCACACACACGTATAGAATTATGTAGATTTTGTAAACTGAGAAAATAAGACCAGTTCTACTAATCTTGACAATGTTTATTTAAATTGAGGTTACTCTTTAGCTTAAACTTGACTACTGTTATGAAAAAGGTGATTAAATTACATGTTTGCAGATTATAGGTATTCATCCATAATAATACTGCCCATTAAGATACTATATTGTAGGCTTATTTTACCTAGCTGGGAACCTGTAACTCAAGAGATTGTAACTAGTACGTCTTCTGCCAGTTGTGATTATGCATGTCTAGTCTTATTTCCACTTATTAGTGTCTGGACTGATAGTGATTGTGTATGTTTCTGTGACTGTTGCACTTTTCCACCTTCTCAGTTCCAATTTAAGAGTAGTTATTCTTGAGTCGTAAAAAGAAATCATTCATTTTTGTTCCCACCAGAGAGACAAAATGGAGTGAGTGAATAGACCAAAGACAGTATTAGCCATCATTTTGTTCCTTTGCTAAAGAAATACCTGCTCAAGAAAGTAGTTGGAGCTAAATGCTTTCAAGGTAATAAATCTACAGAACAAATTATGCCAGGTGATCACCAGTTGAGTATTTTTTGAAAAACTAAAGTCTCTGTCGACTCCTTCAGTTCATGAGTGGTATGTCTAGTAGGAAAACACGACTTGATATCAAGACACATCTATTGAAATTTTTTTCTATTTTTGTGTTGCAGGAGGTGTTGAAACATTTTGCAAGTAAATTGTAAACTTTCTCCAAAATTTTGTTTTTGTTTTCAAACTAAGTGTGTAATTGTGAAGCTTTTTACAAGTAAAGTTCTCCTTTAGCTCTTACATCTTACATAGTTAAAAAAATTTCTTTTATCCTAGGAAATGTCAATCTGATGTATGGTTATAAAGCCTGAAGGGAATCAGCAGGTATGAATCACCACAGGTGACAGTGGTGTGATGGAGAAGTTTGAAACAGTGATTAGAGTTCTTAATTAGCAAGAATCTACAGGCTATAAATTAGTGCCAACAGAACTGATTAAAGTTACTTCTCTTTGAATGTGGTGACGAGCAAAGGGCATAATCCTAACAGATTGTTTTAGTGCAAAGAGTAAAAGAATAATAAGATGAAATACAGTTTTATGATTAGTTTATGAAATGAAATACAAATGAGTTTACAGATGTAGTGAGTCTGTCAGGCTCATATTAAATTTATTATGAGGTAAACTCTTGCGTTAGAACTCTTCACTTTATAAAATGCTAATTTTATGTTTGATAGATACTTTCCACCAGCTTCCCTTTGATCCTTACTGTGTGTTGTTTATTTTTGATGGACAGTAAAGAAAGTACTGGTAAGTTTAGTGATGGTAGTTGTGATTTCATTGCTTTAAATGTACTGTGTTTGATTTACTCCTGAGCTTAAAGGCAGCTGTACCTACAAGGGAGTCACCCTCAGGGTAGAGTCACTGGAACCACACCTCCACTACAGGGAAGTAGCTTTAAACTCTGGACAGAGATTCAGAGGTGCCCCAAAAGCAGGATGTGCCTGGGAAATACTTTGTATCAAAGGATCCTGTGGTTGTCCTCACCCAGCCCCTTTCCTACCCCAATTCATTAGCTTTAGCTGACTGTAGGGCTCCTGAGTAGAGCGCAGGTTGCCCCACTGTGTCCCAGCTTCTGCCAGGCTGTTGGCCTCCTCCATTTTCAGGTCTTTTTGACTAATATTGAGATCTGATCTCCTTCTCTTCATAGTAGAATGATAGCCAGCAGAGTCCCACTGCTCTAGAATGTGGCTGCCAGCTCACACTGGCATCATTCCTGGATATTGCCAGGTACTGACATTTCTTAACAATACTAAGTTGCTGGTAGGAAGAATGGAAGAATTCTTTTTTTTTTCCTGTCTGTCAAACTTTCCTTCCCTGGTGTATTTTCAACAACATCCCTTCTTTTCTTTGCAGTCATTCACAGAATGTAGCTGCTGACTGAGCTGCCATATTTATCCTGCATCTCCAGGCACATCAAAGTGACAGATGTAGATGTGGCTTTTCTTAGCAGCCCAGTGCTTTTAAGAGACATGGGTCCAACCCCCTCATTCAGATTTGTGCTTTTTTTCCTTTAAAGACTCCTAGGGCAGATCCCTGGAGTACAGGCTGCTTTCAGGAGAATATCAGGAGTTTGTCGATTCTAACTCAAGATGAGTCAGTTTCACTGTCCCCTCCTCCTTCTCCTCTTCTTGACATTTCTGCATTAGAAGCAGTAATATCTTCTGATTTTTTTTTTTTTTTTTTTTTTTTTTTTTTTTTTTACACATCAAAGGGAATTCAGTCTCACGAACACGTTCAAACAGGAAGATGTTGAGAATATTACTACAACCTGAAAACATTTTGTGGATCCTTATTCTTGGCTCTGAGTCTCCTAGGAAACGCTTTTATTTTTTTCTCTCTTTTGGTTCAATAATTGTAGAGCTGATATAGAACTGCTAAGGAGAAAGGACTTTGATTAATAAGTGACTTAATATCTGCTGTAGTTTCAAAGATGGAACATCTTGTAAATTGTTGGCAGGCAGTACCAAAAGCAGAGCAACCCACCTGGAAAGGGGGCATAGCAGAATGGAGTGGTGAATAAGAAGAAACAAGAACAGTCTCTTAACAAAATACTTAAGGCTTTGATTGTTACTGTAAACAGCCATCTATGCTATTACTTTCCTTTTGGACCATAGGTCCAGGCGACTGCAGCAACTGAAGAAGCACTTCGGCTTCAGATCATTGGAGCGGAACAATATTTTTTTGGCTGCTTCAGATTTCCCTCCTTTCTGGCACACTTTGCCTATGAACTTCATATGTCCAAACCAGGAGTTGGCATCATTTTCCACTGGTACTCCTCCTGGCAAGGCATTTCTCTGAAATTTTGTTCATAAAGAGTGACCTTCCCCGAGTTACCAGCTTGAATCCACTCTTGTTGTGCAAGGAGACCTGAGGCATATCACCAAAAGACACTCAGGGAACACTTTATCAGCTTCCCTCAAGAACAAAGTTGTAGAGGAGATTCTAACACATTCTTTTATGTTCCATTGCACTGCTCTTGTGCAGATGAGAATGGAAAACCACCATGAATTCCTGACAGGAATATTCTGCGTCTGGCGATGTCTCCCGAGTTGTAGAGCGACAGATCCAGTACCTGTATTGCTCTCTCCAGAGGGCAATGTTGGAGCAGAAGAGTGGCTACAGCGCAATGCATTCTGGCTATCTCAGCTGGCATATGAGAGAGGAATGGGCTCATAGTCAGATTGATGCAAGTTAAGAGCACTTCGATGCTGCTCTAACCTGCACCAAAGCTGGAATCAGAGAAAACTCCATGACTTCACTACCAGCTATGCGTCATCCAACAGATGTTGTGGCTCAGCAGATAATCTGGCTTTCTGTGTTACAGTTTCACGAATTCATAATTAACTCCTAAGGGCTAAATACCTCAGCAATGTGTGAAAAAGCTACAACTGAGCAACCCATTGCCCACCAGTTACTTGCTCTAGTCTCCTATCAATTAGAGACAAAGAAGAATGGAAAGGTTCCCAAAGCACCTTGAAAGCCACCTGTTAATATCTTCCATGAAAATCAATGAAGGGTGCATCTTAGCAATTTTTTCTAGGAAAGTCTAAAACACAGCTTTTGCTCAGCAGATGTTAGAGAGAGTTTCTCTCAAAGATACTCACCTAAAGTCTTGAGGCCACATCAGAAAAAGTCAACAGTAGTACAGAGATCCTCAGAATTACAAAACTGACCAATCACCAACCACCGCATTTGGAAAAAAGTACAATACTAATTGGGTTAGCCCAGAAGATGAGAAATAAAATAACGGTAGAGTACTTATCTAAAAAAAAAAAAAAAAAGCAGCATTTCCCTTCCATATAGAAGTGTCAAAGTGGTATGAAGTCAGTGTTCAGTTGTAGACTTTTGAAAGATCAACCATAACTAAGACTGCGAGTCTGTCACAGAGGTCATGGATTCCGTTACTTTCCAGGACATCTGGGACTTCTGCAGCGGCTGGTGTGGCTGGCCTAGGGGCTGTCTGAGCAACTCGGGCCACCCAAGGCCAGCTGCACTGACAGCTGCTGGGACAGTCTCAGGCCACCCCCCAGGAGCAGCAGGAGTTTGGGTGTGGGAGAGGGCTCAGGGCTGAGATAGGGGTTTGAGGTGGTGAGGACTCTGGGCGGCACTTACCTTGGGGAGGGCGCTCCCCGGAAGTGGCAACATGTCCATTCTTCCTCTCCTAGGCAGAGGCACAGCCAGGCATTTCTGCACACTGCCTCCACCTGTAAACACTGCCCCCGTAGCTCCCATAGGCCGTGGTTCCTGGCTAATGGAAGCTGCAGAGTGGGCACTCAGCGTGTGGGGAGTGTGCGGAGGCCCTTGACCATGCCTCTTCCTAGGGGCTGCAGGGACATGATGTCTGCTTCCAGGAGCTGTGCGAAGTCGGGTAGGGAGCGTGCCACCGCTACTTCTCCAGGCACCAGTGGGGGATCCGCCCGCCCCCTCCAAGCATCTGCAGTGTCCGTGGGCTGCCCCCTGCCCCAGAGCACCCAAGTTTTAGTTAGGGGTATATAGTACAAGTCATGGACAGGTCACTGGCCATGAATTTTTGTTTACTGCCCATAACCCGTCCATGATTTTTACTAAAAATACCTGTGACTAAAACAGCCTTAACCATAACGTTTTGTT
This sequence comes from Chelonoidis abingdonii, assembly GCF_003597395.2. NCBI lineage: Eukaryota > Metazoa > Chordata > Testudines > Testudinidae > Chelonoidis > Chelonoidis abingdonii. Next base: position 35,491,473 of record NC_133769.1, read on the forward strand.
CTGAGTTACAAACATTTCAGAGTTCTGAACAACCTCAGTTCCCGAGGTGTTCATAACTCTGAGGTTCTACTGTAGATCTCGATACAGGATTGTAGTCTATATTTGTAAAATTCATCTTCTGTTAGATGTAGCAGGGATCTCATATACTTATTTAACTCTACATTCAAATATAGCTTTCCATAGCTTTTTCCTTTCTTGTTTGTTGGCTTTTTATAAGTTAGATCAACTTTGTTTATAATATCCATATGCTGTACTAGTTTGTTGCCTGGCACAAGGAGAAACAGGACTATAATAGTCCTTGATTGGCCAGTTGACCTAGTGGTTAGCACACCTGGTTTCTAGTCTTTCACCTCCCAGCAGGAAGGGCCTTCAGTCCAGTTCCCAACCTTTGTATGTGGCTTATCATTGCCTCATGGCTTTCAATATCCTTACCCTCTCCTTACTGGAGAAGAACATGGTGGTGGAAATGAGAGTTATGGCCCTTCTGCAGCAAAGGCAGTTGGTAGGGGAACCTGAACCATCCCGCGGCACAGGGCTTGGACCCATGGCCCAATGAGAGACAATAATGTCAGGCACTCTGGAGTGCCCCAGAGCTGCCTCCTGGGTCACTTCCTACCATCTGTCTCCTCAAAGTCTCCAAGAGCAATATGATAGCAAAAGAAAAGGCAAACTAAACCTTCATCCCCAGCTGGGCTCAGCAGGTAGTCCTCTTCCTCACAAGGGGGGTTCTTTGGTGCCCTTGTTAAGGTGTCCTCAGAATTGGTCTGTCTTCCTTCGCCCTTTTGAGTTGAATGGTTCCCTTTTAAGCTTCCTCTCCAGTGGGAGCATACTCTGCAGACACAGAGCGGGGCTCTCTGGCTCAGTACTGTATTGTCCTTTAACCCCTTCGGTCCCAGTGTGGGGTTTGTACAGCCCATTACACTGGCATAAATAAAATGGCTCACTTCCTGCTTGTAGAAGATTCCACTGAGGAATTCTGCTTAAAAGTTGCTACAGGATTTGGCTCAGTATAATAATATAAATACAGATAATCTAGGAAAATAAGGGGACCAGACTAGCTTTTTTTTGAATTTGCCCTCTTCAAGACATTAAACATTAAAAGAATGATGAGTTCTAAGAAAGGAAGTCCTGGTCTTGGAATAGACTTACATTTTTATTGCCTTGAAAAAAAACTTTGATAATATAAAGGACAATCTCATAAGTGTTATCTTAGTCACCCCAAGACATTTGTGGGGTTTTTCTTCTTTTTTTGAGTTTTACACACTGTGCAAACCTTCCTGCAAAATTATCCCTTGAGACACCATTGTTTTTGCTTGTTTTGTACTGGGCTGTATCTTGCTGGAAAATAGGAATTCTTTTGGCTCTTACTGTTCTTGCATGCAAAAACCGTTACTGTGTATGTGGAAGATCACTAACAAATAATAGGAATACTTGTGGCACCTTAGAGACTAACATTTATTTGAGCATAAGCTTTCGTGGGCTACAGCCCACTTCATTGGATGCATGTAGTGGAAAATACAGTAGGAAGATATATACACAGAGAACATGAAACAATGGGTGTTACTATACACACTATAAGGAGAGTGATCGGTTAAGGTGAACTATTATCAGCAGGAGAGAAAAAGAACAGGCTTGAATAAAGACTGGGAGTGGATGGGCCATTACAGAAAGTAAAACTATTTCCCCATGCTTATTTCCCCCCTGCCGCCACGGTTCCTCACATCTCCTTGTCAATTGCTGGAAGTGGGCCATTTTCGTTACCACTACAGACAGTTCTTTTTCTTTCCTGCTGATAATAGTTCACCTTAACTGATCGCTCTCCTTATAGTGTGTATGGTAACACCCATTGTTTCATGGTGTGTGTATGTGTGTGTGTATATATGTGTGTGTATATGTAAGCCCGCCGGTTCGGGCCTCGTCCCCCTCAGGAGGCGGCGGGGAGCCAGGGCGCCTCCTTGTAGGCAGCGGGACGGGTTCCACGCCGGTCCTGTACTTGAGGGTAAAGCAAATAAGGTCTATGGGGCCTGGCCCTTAGGCAGGGCGAGGCACCAAACAGTTCAGGCTCTGGCCCTTTGGGGCAGGGCAGAGCGGTAACAAAGTCTAGGGGCCNGGATTAATGCACTATCTGGGGTACTGTGAACTTCAAAAAAGACACTGTTGAAACAATGTAGAAGACAACTGACCTTTTGGGATTATAAGTGAAATTATTGGGAAATACTGGGTTTTGGGGAGAATTGCAAACCCCCACTTATGAAACAGCCTTTGAAAGGGGAGACCTTTTGTCTGCTGATCACCTGTTACCTAAGGATAGTTCAAAGACTCACACTGGATTCTCCAGGGCCCAACAGACAAAGAAAAGACTTCTGAATAAGTAGCCCGACTTTAAACTGATTCAGGGCCTTCTTTCTAATACAGCAGATGAACAGGACCTCTGGTTTCATAGAGGGTCCCAATCCTTAGGGAAGGTTTGGAAGGACTTTGGCCTACGGAGGCCCTCACAAAACTGGGTTCTTCTTCTGAGCAAAGGGTGTGATGAACTTAAATCACAGGAAAACCCTGGGGTGGGGTTTTGAAGGACTGCTCCTCCCAGAGCCCATGTTGGAGGGGGTGATCTCTGGTAAGCTTAGCATGCATATAAGTTTTTTACTGTTTTCAGCATGTTTTCTCTGTAGTGCTTTCACCTTAATAAAATAGGCTTGCATAGGAAATGATGTTTGGTACCTTATAACTGTAGCAATCACACTGTGTACCATCTCTGAGGAGAGACGTGAAACAGGTCAGCTGAGGCAGACTCTTTAGCACAGCCAAGGCAGGGAACTGATCAGCCCAAGATTCCCCATTCAGGAGGGAGACATACACAGGTCTCCACCCAAGAAAGACAACAGCTGACACCTGAGAGCAGGTTTTCCTCCTGGACTACAGAGAGGGACACTGTTGATAACTAAACTGTGGAGGTCCCCAGGCCAAACCCTGATGTGTCCTCCAAGATGCCCTGAAGTCCTCTTCCGTTTGAAAAGTGTTTCTCTCCCCTTTGTTGCTATGAGAGAATCAAACTAACATCTAGGAGAAATGGACTATTCAGGAGAAATAGTGAAAGTGACTATATACCACGTACTGCCAAATGCACAAAGTAAATTAACTGAAATAAAGAGAAATATTTTCTCTAACCTTTTCAGTGGTAGCCAGCTTAGGTGTCACTTGTAACCAAAGTAGTTTTAAAATGTTAATACGCAAGAGTGATTTCTTTAGGTTGCCCCTTTAAAGAAAGCTCTTTGCTACATTTTCCCTTTTCCTCCATCTTTTTTGGATAGTCAGAAGCAGCTGCGGCTTCAGGCACCAGCACTCCAAGCGTGTGCCTGGGACGGCAAGCTGAGGGGGGTGCCAAGCTGCGGGGGGCACCCTGCCGGTCCCTGCGAGGGCGGCAGTCAGGCAGCCTTCGGTGGCTTGCCTGTGGGAGGTCCGCTGATTTGGCGGCAATTCGGCGGTGGGTACACTGAAGCCGCGGGACCAGCAGACCTATCACAGGCAAGCCGCCGAAGACAGCCTGCCTGCCGTGCTTGGGGCAGCGTCCCCCCTCCGCCATTGTCTGCCTGCTCGGGCTGCCAGAGATCAGCTCCCGGCAGAACTGCTGTCTGCTGCCCCAGGGTCCTAGTGCCTGCCACCCACTAATGGCAAGGCAGGCTGCCCTTACCCTGCCCTTCTGCCCTAGCCCTGAGCCTCTCCAACGCCCCAAACCCCTCATCCCCAGCCAGAGCCCTCATCCCCCTGCAACGTTATCCTCTGCCCCAGCCCTGAGCCCCCCTACTGCAGCACGATGCCCTCATCCTCAGCCCCAACCCTCATTCCCCTGCAGCCTGATCCTCTGCCCCAGCATGCACCACCTCCCCCTTCCTACACCCTCACCCCCAGCCGAGCCTGCACCCAAACTCTGTCGCAAAGCCTGCACCCCTCACCCCCTTCTGCACACCCACCCCCTGCCCCAGCCCAGAATTTGCACCCAGCACCCAAACTGCCAGAGCCTGCACCCAAACTCCGTCCCAAAGCCTGCAGCCCTCACCCTCTCCTGCACACCTACCCCCTGCCTCAGCCCGGAGCCTGCACCCAGCACCCAAACTCCTTCCCAAGGCCTGCACCCCTCTTGCACCCTAATCCCCAGCCCAGGACCTGCACCCCAGACCTCCCCCCTGAAACCCTGCCCAGAGTCTTAGGCAGGTGGAGGCGGACTTTGAGGGGGCGGAGTTGGGGAGGCGGGTTCTGGGCACCACAAAAATTTCTACAAACTTGCCTCCCATGTGTAGCTGCACGCTGCAGTAAAAAGCAAGCTGTGTCCACTTGGCGGTGTCTAATTACATGTGTCAGTGAAAGATCCTGGCAGGGGAGAGGTTCTGCCCTTGGAGAAAGGCTCCGCCAGCTCCCACTGCTGAAGGCCTTCCTGCTGCAGAGAGAGACTCCAGTAGCTTCGCAGCTAGAGCTCCAGGGGAAAAGACTAATGCAGCCAGGAAAGGCTTTGGCGGTGAAGCCTTTCCTTGCTGCTTGCCCCCTGCCAGAGCCTTTTCTTGCAGTGGGGAAAGACTGCAGCAGCAGCAAGGAGGCAGTGGTATACTATACTGCTAAAAATAGCAGTGTTGATGGGAAAGCATGGCTTGGGCAAGTGAAGAGCCGTATAGGGTGTGTGCCTGTGTACACACTCCCACCCTTCTGCCATGTTTGTTCTCTACTTGTGAATGTCATGCCTCACTATGTACACTGTTGCTTAAACATGTGCTCTGTGTGTGTGTGTGGGGGGGCGGGGCGGAAATGAGGGCTATCCAAGTACATACTGTACATACCCTCAAAAGAAGCATGCAGTGTAGGCATAGCCTTGATGACTTCAAACACAGCTAGAGTCTTTTTTTGGGATGCCTAAATTCTTCAGTAGTACTAGAATTCTTGATTGCAGACTGACAACTACATCTTTGCTGCTGTCAGGAATGTGTCATAGACACTTTGTTTTACTGGCAGCAAAGATTGCTTTCCTGATGACATAGCAGTGCTTTGTCCTCTAGGTGATAGTGAAGGTGTGGGTTCTCAGAGGACACAGTCTCTGGCAGCTAGCTCAGAATGAAGATCCAATTTCCAAACTTTCAGAAAAGTACTGTGTCCTTGTGGAGATTTGGTTTCTTAGCTGGCGTAGCATTACTGTGTCCTCTAGCTGATAGCAAAGAGTAAAGACCTGGTTTCCTAACTGGCAGAACATTACTGTGTCTTACAGTTGATAGTCAAGATCTGGTTTTGTAACTAGCCATATAACACTGTGTCATTTTAACTAAAAGAACATTTGGTTTAGGAACTGGCAAGGAATATTGTGTCCTCTAGCTGATAAGCGACGATGTGGTTTTAACTACTTTGAGGGACAATTTAGTGTTTAGGCTTGCAGTGAAGCACTTAATTTGTAGGTAGGCAGGTGATAGTTCCTGTTGTGCATAAAATGATCTAGAACACTGATAAAATAAATTATTAATTTCAGTTGAATGAGTTATGACTTTGCTTTTCTGTAATACTGAAAAGAAAATTAAAGCCTGTCTAATATACCTTTCCCCAAAATACACATTTTGTTCCTTATCTGCTGTAAACAGCTGTTTTGATGTGATTTCTTTTTAACATAATTTAGTTTTCCAATATATCTTGTGTCCTGTTTGTTATTTATGGGATGTCTGAAGCCTCATTGAATAGAAACTTAAAAGTCGCTGAACAGAACAAAAAAAAAAGCTCTCTGGAGAATTATCAATCATTTAGAACAGTTATATACTTTCCTTAGTGACAAATGATAGCTATGACTTGCATTGACATCGTATCTCATAGAGAGTTAAAATATCACTTCAATTTACTTTGCACATGGTGCTGAAACATTTTCTTAATGGGGAGTTACCTTGGCATTATTCTAATAATTAGAAAATAATGCTATACTCCATTTTTGTTCTGCCTCAGAATAAGTGGATAGAAAATGACCATCAATAAACCTGCTACTGTTAGAGAATTATTTAAAAACTGACATATTGTGCCTTCAACATTAGGAGAATTTGAAATAGAAAAAAAGTTAATTGGGTTTGCATTTCATAAGTAGCTATTAAGATAATGTAATTTCTGAATTTAATACTCAATGCTTCCTTTCTGTAGATCCTTTTGGGTGGATTTGCTAGTCACCTTGAATTATGATTGTCATGTTCTCAGTAACACTTTATTTTGATTTATATGTTTGTGGCTTAAACAGAGTTTGCACTTATTGATGTTTAAAACCCACCAAGTTTAATATTAGATGGATGTGGTACATGGATGTCCTAGTTGTAGTGAGGTATTGAGACTGGCTTTCTCTGCCAGAAGACGCATCATTTTTGGATAAAATGGTCTCTGGTAGGGTAAAATATCAATCGTCTTAATTATCAAAGAAGACAGAAAGCAAGGCTATTCTTCGTTCCACCATAAATTAATTGTTTCTGTTAATCTAAGACCCATCAGTCTAGATATGAGGGGTAATCTGTCATGTATCCTTTTGATAGTCCAGTGAAAATATATAATCTTTTAATTTTCAGACTCTGTTGGATCTGTTTTCTGTCAGACCACATCAATATCTGTTTAGAATCTTGACAAGGTGGATGAAGAAATATATTTTCTTGGACTGAATTCTGTTGGTGAAAGAGGATGAGCTTTCAAGCTTACACAGAGCTCCTCAGGTCTGAGAAAGGTATACAGAATGTCACAGCTAAATACAAAATGGAGCACATTGTTTGGCATAAGTAGTTAACACATATTGTAAGAGACAACTGAAGTTGAAGTGAGCTAGTCAACACCACTGTAAACGGGTTGGGACTCACCACCCGGCGCCTTCTGCTGGTGACTCCGGGAATTAGCTCTGTCCAGTGGAGCACCCCCTCCTGGTGGTGTCCCGTCCATTGTTCTGCCCTCTATTGGTGTCTCTGGACCCGCGTTGCTCCCTGCTCAGCGGCGTCCTCTTCGAGGCCACTGCCCTCCAGCAGTGCCCCTTAGTCCACCTGCACCCTCTTCCGGGGATCGATAATCAGCAGTCCCACTCCAGCCTTCAGGTGTAACCACTCGCCCTCAAGGTCTAATCCCTCTCAGCAGGGATCTGGCATGGTCTATAATGGCCGCTCCCTATGGCCAGTGGCTGGATGTACTGCAAGGAGGAAAAGTGGGGGGGGACCCAGGCCCACACTCTACTCTGGGTCCCGGCCCAGGGACCCTCTGGCGTCAGCCTTGCTGTCCTCCTCCTTTTCCTCCTCAGTCTGTTTCCCTGGGCCGCTTCCCCTTCGGCCCCTTGCACCTGCTAGGCCCTTCCCCTCAGGGCCTGCAGCCTGGTGGCTAGGGGCTAGAGCCTTCTAGCCTCCCTGAGCCTGCCCAGCACTGCACTGTCCGCAGTGCTAGTCTCCCCCTCGGAGACTGACCTTCTCCCTTTCAAAGGCCTGAGACAGACTGACTGCTCCCTTCTCTGGGCAGCCTTTATATACCTCTGAGCCTGGCCCTGATTGGCTGTCTACAATCTGGGCCCTGATTGGCTCCCTATAAGCCCTTTCCTAATTGGCTCCCGGGCTGCGCAGGCTCCCTGGCCTGCCCCAGCCCACTCTCCCAAGACGTGGGGCAATCCGCCCCACTACACCACCTTTGCAGTCATTGGACAAAAAATGGAGTGGAGGAGGGTTAATAAGTTATAGATGGTTGTAATAAGCCATAAATCCAGTTATTTTTATGAAGTCCATGATTTTTGTGTCTAGAAAAATTATGAATTTAAGAACCCAAGCTCGTCTTTTGAGGTATTGGGTGGGTTTCCTTTCAGGATGAGAACCTGAGATATGGAGTGGCCAGAGAGAGGAAAACAAATGTCTTCGACTGCATACTCCTATTGTCACCTACTTTCTCACGCTGGAACTAATATGGGGTATAGTTAAACAGTTATAGCCCATGCTTAGTGGGGACCATATCCTGGAATAAATCTTTCCTGAACACCCTCTTTTGGCCTTCAAACAACCTCCCAATCTTCCCAAGCTCATCAGCAGAATGAATCTCACTACAGATCAGAACACACAAACTCAAAGCGGCACCAGGCCTTGCCAGAATGACAGATGCAAAATCTGTAGATGTATCTCCACTGCTGTAGTGATCAAAACCCTCCCCTCAACACACCTTTCAAGATCCGTGGGTCCTACGTGTGTCTATCACAATCCATGGTGTACCTCTACCAGTGCACCAAATGTCCCAATAACAACTCTGTCTCATCTCACCCACAATCACTATGCTCTCGAATTAACTAACAGAAAAATATGATAAATGACAAAAACTTCTATTTAACTGTAACACTCTGAGTACCTTTCCCAGACCTGAAGAAGTGCTCTGTGTAGGCTCACAAGCTTGTCTCTTTCACCAGCAGAAGTTGGTCCAATAAGATATTACCTCACCTACCTTGTCTCTCTAAGATCTTGGGACCAACATAACAACAATTCTGCAAACAATGGAATCTTGACAGTCAGTCACACGTTAAAAGGACAGGGTCACCTTGATTCAGGATCCAAATGTAATTCTTTTTATACAACCAAGGTTTTAAAAATGTTGCCATAATTTCCTAATTCAAATATGAACCATTTTTTACTTTGGATTTAAAATTTTACCTGCAATGTTCAGTATATTGGGATAGTGTCTGACCTTAATAATGTAAAACTAACTAGAATCAAAAGTAAAATTTACTAGCCTAATTTCATTATTTAAACTGAATGAAATAAAAAAGGTAATCACAATTTAATTTTCATCATTAATTCCTAATCTTTTTAAACACTCAGTTTTAATAATCTGACATTTTAAATAACAACAAAAAAAGTTTGAAAATGAATGATCTTTAACTTACTGTTCAAAATATCTGTTTCCACAGCCCCCCCATCTGAGATGTACTGTTAAAAGGAGGAACATAAGGACTGCAATTGTACCAAATACAAAGAAGCATTATGCAGCTATTGTCCTTGCTGTGACATCATGTTTATCTCTTTAGAGATGAAGCTGTAATAAATGGGCTCAATAAAAACCCCAAATGCATAAAACGGTTGCTACTATAAAGTCAATATTTATAGTATAGCACGGTGGTTAATATTATGAAGTCAGCATTTCCCAAGATTTACCACAAAATGGCATCTGAATTACTGTAGTATCTTATGATAGATTAATGGTATGGGAACCTTTTACATATAATAACCACAGTGTGAAGGTGGTTTGTCAAGCACAGCTTGGGGAAAAAACAAACAAAAAAAAACTTGCTTTCCCAGAGTAGATAAAATTTTTGATAGGTAAGTTCTTAATGAGTAGGGCTTGGAATTCATAGTCTCTTTCACGGGAGGGGAAGGAGGAATCAGAGGGAAGAGCAGCCAGAATGCTACTGCCAGTTTCTTGTGAGAGGAGGTGGAGAGTGGGGAGCAAATCCCGGGAACAGAATGTTCAGATTTCCGGGAGGAGCTGATAGTCCTGCAAAGTGTTAGTAGGGAGAAATGATTTACTGATAGGGGTTGGGGAAGTGAAGAAGGGTTAGTGACAATTAAATATGGCTTTAGGTATGTGTCGTGGCCTAAGTATTTTTCACCTAGACTAGTAAACTTTGTTGTCGGTTACTACAAGCTGGTTTGAAGTATCAGCAACACCACAGATACATTAATAAACCTCCAAACTTTCTTCTGAAAAAGAAAAAAAAAGGATACCAACTATTTCAAGTGAGTTAAAAGAATATTCATTAAACACAACTCAACTAAAAAGATTTAAAGGAAGCGTAAAGCCACTACCAATATATTGGACCTTAGCCTTTTTACAAGGTCAGGAACATATTGGCAAAAGCCCTATATCCCCAAACACTGGTGTCTACCTCATTCTTCTTACAAAACTATGTATGGAACAAAACTGAACTATTCTTATTTTTGCCTGACATTAAATAGATGATGTGATTTTCCACCTCAAAGTAGGGTGACCAAATAGCAAGTGTGAAAAAGCGGAACACTTTTTTTTGGGGGTGGGGTGGTGGGGGGGTGCAATACAGTTGGATGTATAAGACCAAGCCCCTAATAATGGGAGTCTTCTGACCTTACCTTACCCTACCGTACACCATTTGAAATGTGCCACTAACCCACTGACTTGAATTTGGAGTTGAGGCTGATCTTAATCCATCTTCTATTAACTGTTTTAATTTATTTCCCCTTCTCTGTTCAATTATAAGTTGTGCCAGTAAAATTCTTTTCCCCATCCCAGGAAGTTGAACTTTGTCACAAACTTTTACTTTCCTCCTTTCCCTACCCATGAGAAACCCTGTAAAGCTTTGCACAAAAACTGCTAACACCTTACTGCTTGCCTCTTGGGTTTAAACTAGAGACGAAATGCAGTTATTTCCAAATGCTACTCAGTAGCCTCCTATACTCATGTGGTGCTCTCTCTTTGCCCAGAAAACTCCTTAGTGAAACTTGTTGTAAATAGTCACCTGGAATAAACATATTTATTTTTAATCACTCTCTTTTCCAATATGAGGATGAGGAACTGTTCTACCTAGCTTTAAGTCTTGATTGAATGCATTTATTATTTCCTATCTGGAGATGAAGTTTCTGTGACTCATATACTCCATAGGAGAATCTCTTTGGTAATATGGAAGAAAGAAATCAAGTTTAATATGAAGGACCCAAAAGTTCTGCAATGCTGTTGGTACTACTTATGACCCTGCTCTAGGAAAGCACTTAAGCACGTGCTTAAGTCAGTCCCTATTCAGAACAGACCATGCTTAAAGTTAAGAATGTACTTAAATGTTGTCCTAAAGAAGGATTCTTTTTGAACTGCGGTCTATGTGAGGCATAGAAGATCTGTCACATCTCAGTTGCTGGATTTGTGTGTCACTCCATCCTTTGTTTCACTGGGGAGGGGTACTTTTTTTTGAGGGCAGAGAAAGATGATGAGAGAAAGCATGAACCTCACTTGACAGATGGTAGTCCTGTTACTTACTTCACTGCTGGAAGATGCTCAGAAACTACAGTGATGAGGGTGGGATAAGAAGTTATATAGAATAAGTTATTCTCTGAGATCCCCAGTTTTTTCTCCTTTGCAGTCACCATCTTCAAAAGCCCTATGATATGACAACCTGCTTTGCTGCTCTGAAATGACTGAACACAACTGACCTCAGGCTTTTTACAAGGTCAGGAACAACTTTCTTGGGAGCTTGTCAATTCTGTTGAGAGCTGGCCAGTCTTCCTTGGTTGTGGCACAAGGTAATCTTTTCTCCACTCCCACTTCTGGGAATGAGCATGCTATTTCCATAAAGCTCTCTGTCCCTTGAAGATATGATCTCTGAAAAATGTGTAACAAATATAATACATTTTATAATGATTAGGTTATTTAAATTCAAAACATATTGTGGTCGATAGATATTTTAAAGAATGATCAATGGCTCAATGTCTAGTTAGCAGCAGGTATCAAGCGGAGTGCCCGAGGGGTCGGTCCTGGGACTAATTTTGTTCATAATCTTTATTAATAATCTGGACGATGGGATAGATTGCACCATCAGCAAGTTCATGGATGACACTAAGCTTGGGGGAAGAGGTAGATACTCTGGAGGGTAGGGATAGAGACCAGAGTGACATAGACAAATTGGAGGATTGGTACAAAAGAAATGTGATGAGGTTCAACCAGGACAAGTGCAGAGTCCTGCACTTAGGACGGAAGAATCCCATGCATTGCTACAGTCTGGGGACTGACTGGCTAAGCAGCAGTTCTGCAGAAAAGTATCTGGATGAGAAGCTGGATATGAGTCAGCAATGTTCCCTTGTAGCCAAGAAGGCTAATGGCATATTGGGCTGCATTGGCATTGCCAGCAGATTGAGAGAAGTGATTATGCCCCTCTATTCGGCACTGGTGAGGCCACATCTGGAATATTGCATCCAGTTTTGAACCCTCCACTACACCACAGAAAAGATGTGGACAAATTGCAGATAGTCCAGCGGAGGGAAATGGAAATGATCAGGGGGCTGGGCACATGACTTACGAGGAGAGGATGAGGGAACTGGGCTTGTTTAATCTGCAGAAGAGTGATGGGAGATTTGATAGCAGCCTTCAACTAAATGAAGGGGGGTTCCAAAGAGCTTGGAGCTCAGCTGTTCTCAGTGGTGGCAGATGACAGAACAAGAAGCAGTGGTCTCAAGTTGCAGTGGAGGAGATCCAGGTTGGATATTTGGAAACACTATTTTGCTATGAGTGTGGTGAAGCACTGGAATGGGTTACCTAGGGAGGTGGTGTAATCTCCATCCTTCGAAGTTTTTAAGGACGGGCTTGACTAAGCCCTGGCTGGGATGATTTAGTTGGTGTTGGTCCTGCTTTGAGCAGGCGGTTGGACTAGATGACTCCTGATGTCACTTCCAACCCTAATCTTCTATGATTTTATTAACGTATTAATTTGTTTCTGGTCCAGTACCGATATCTAAAGGAATTAACTGATACTTTATGTATGAGGTACATCAGCTTGACTCTCAAGGAATCAGAGATTCCAACTGGTAAGGTAAAAAATACTGTCAAGTTAAAAAATGACCACTCAGTGACATTTTGACCTTTTAAATATTTTTGGATAGATTTTAGAAGGCCAGGTTAAGATTGAGTGAGCACCATAAGGCTACGTCTACACTACGAGCTAGGGGTGGCAAGTCCCAGCTTTCATAGCCATACTCACATTAGCTCTTGTCTGAGCTAGCACACTGAAAATTAGTTTTGTAGCTGTGGTAGCACGGACAGCAGTGGCACAGGCTTGCTACCCTGCCTACAAACCCATCTGAACCCTGGGAGTATGTTTTCGGCGATGCTAGCCCAATCCACCACTACATGTCTACACTACTATTTTTAGCATGCTAGCTCGGATGATTCCTAGGACAAGCATATTTACACCATGAGCTGGGACTCATCCTTAGTTTAGACATAGCCTGTATTGTGTGGTGGATTGTATTGTACTGGAGAATAGACTGGATCGTTCCCAGACACTTCACTGTTTGGGATTGAGATTTGCAGTACAGCCTAATAGAGTATGGGCCCAATTCTCATTAATTTTATAAGGAATTGTACATCCAGATTCCTTAGATGGCTGTGGAAGACCGCAGCCTGGGTGTGTGTGGATTTTTTGTTTTGTTTTGTTTTTGTTTAGTTTTGTTTGTTAATGGGGAGCATAGTGCTCTTGCAAAGAAGATTGCATTATTGTTTACAGATGGTAGTGCTTGTCATTGGATTCCAACTTTCAACCTCAACTTTTTTTGGTTGCTGAATTTTTGTTAAAAGATAAAGAACTGTTGACAGTACAAGTAATGTTCTTACACAAGTATTAGCATGGCAGGTATAAAAGATAAGGCAGCAGAGCACATTTGAGGCAGTGCAAATTATATTTATGATATAAGATGAAATTATCTATATAACTTCTAAGTTCCTCCCATTTGACACATTCTTCTCAAATTATTCAGATAATACAGACAGTAAGTCATTCAGTTTCTCTATATTATTTTATCCTGGTTATGTACATTTCTACAGATTAGTATATTTTTGTAACCATAGAGATGAAATATGACTATTGGCTGTATTCACTGAATTTTTAAAAAAGGCCTCTGTCTTTAATAGAAAAATAATGCACTCTGCCAGGCAGCCTCCTACTATGCTGCCTGCCTGGGATGCTGCCCGGTGCGTTACACAGAGGCTGTCTAGGAGAGCGTAGCCACTGTGTGCTGCACCAGGCAACGTGGTGGAAGAGGAGAGGCCTCTTTCCTTCTGGCTCTGGCCCTTCCCCTTCATCTCGTTGGCTGCTGGCCTTGTCTCTTCCCCCCTCCCCCTGCCGCTCAACTGGTGTTTTGGGGAAGATCATGTGACCCTTGGTCATCCCCCTCCTGCCCCCCACGGGTCACCATTGGTATGTTGCATCTCTTTGTTTCACCTAACCTTCATTCAGAAGGTTAATGCTTTTTGAGCTACCCACAAGCAAAAGATTCTGAAGCTTTACTTCCTCTGCAATGCTGAAGTAACTCAAAAATGCTCAAATGGATTTTTTTTAGGAAAATATTTTTTTAAAAAAGGAATCTGGATTGGGTCCAACTATGAGATTTCAGTCCAAAAGAGAGAACTTGAAAGTTATTATTCAAATTTGGGTTTAGAATGGAAGTGCAACCGCAGTCTTAATTTACCACACTGTTTCTTTGACATTCCAATTCTAGTTGTGGTCACAAATGTTTTATAAAGTAGTTAAATTCTAAAAAAAACCCTGTGATATGTTATAATAAAATGGAAAACTACTTTGTGCTGCTCAGAAATCTGATCCTGTGTTGAACTTACTATTGGAAAAAAAATAACACTGTTGAATAATGAGCATACTTTTTTATAAATACTACTAAGGCATAACAATTTCTAAAATTAAGTAACCATGGAAACATTACTAGGGGAGACTATAGGGAAGACCATTCAGGAGTACATTTACAGTTAATAATTTAATAAAAAATGTGTCATGTAGTCAGTTACTTCAAAAAAAAATCTCAGATCAATTTTATTGTGCAAGCTGATCTCCTTTTTATACAAGAAACTCATAAGACCTTTTAAAGAAAGCATAAAGCTGAAATAAGTAAATCTCTTGTTTTTGCTACAACCTTTTCTTAGAGGGGCAGAATTGTTTTGGTTTTACTAAAATATTGTTCTTGAAGCTTGGTCTAATGTAGGGATCGGCAACTTTTGGCACGCGGCCCAAAAGGGAAATCTGCTGTCAGGTCGGGATGGTTTGTTTATCTGCAGAGTCCGCAAGTTGGCCAATCACAGCTGCCACTGGCTGCAGTTCGCCGTTCCAGGCCAATGAGGGCTGCAGGAAGTGGCACGAGCCGAGGGATGTGTTGGGTCATGAGCCAAAGTTTGCCGATCCCTGGTCTAGTGTAACTTTTGGCTTGGGAGAGGAACGGAGTTAGGATGGGAGAATTTTTTTTCTATTTATTTTTTAAAAGGCATGTTTTGCAAGCTGCTTGTTATTCTGAAATAGTAAAAGTAGAAGTTATGGATTAGTGGTTAGAGTTCTGGAGAAATGGTCAAAACAGCAAGGGGAAGGTAATTTTTTATCATTAATGTACACACACCATATATAAATTGTGATAAATTGCAAACCATGTGATATACACATTTTGTGTGTACCATGCCTTCATTTTTGTTTGTATGACACTTGGTACATACCAGAAATAAATTGTTCTCTCCCCCTTTACGTTTCACCTTAGTTTGGATTGAAAAGAATAGATACATTTCCAGCAAGACACAGACGGTGGGCCTACAAGCTATAGCATTCATGAAATGACCTGCAGACTCCCATTCTTACTGTGGGTCATGGTCTGCCTCATTTTTTTTTGTTGTCTCTTAATATCCTCAGATAGATTAAAAATGTCCAGCATGGTAAGCATTTCATGTGCATTGCTGGGGCTGACATCCTTAGGAGTTAGCAGTGCTGATTTTTAACTTAGTCTTGCTCTCTGCTCTTTACTAGAAACCCTAATAATATCAAGTAAATTAAGTAGTAAGAGCAGAAAAGCAGAAGATTTTACCTTTTCCTGCTTTATACTTTTCAGGGGTTGAGTCTAGGGATTTCTATTCCTTTTCTGGTTCAGCACTGGGAACAAAAAGAGCCTGTTTTAATTTTTTTTTTTTCCTTTCCCCAATGTTTCTGCTACTTAGCTCCTGTTTTACAGAAGGAATGAAAGAGAAGACTCAGGACCAAAAGTGTTTTCTGGATTGCAGGGTGCAATCACTAAAATGCATCAACTGTCAGGCTATGCCCACTGTGAGAAATTCATGAAGAAATTGCCTCAACATTTTGATCAGTCAGTCAGTTTATTCTAAAAGTAGCTGCCATAGAAAGACACCCTGACAAGTGGGAAAACTAGCAAAACAGTAAAATAAGTGATAAAATTGAGCATAGCATTTGCACAGTTCAGCATCTGGCCCTGACAGTAGCTGTTGTCTTCAGTCACACCAGGATTGACTGGAAAATCCCATTCCCTTTGTAGGGAAGTTATTTCTCATTGACTAGCTTTCATTTTAAGATCAGATAGCATCTCACACCAAAATCCCAGATGTAAGCACCTCTTCACTTCAGAAGTTTTTCATGCCTAATGAAGACTCTGCCTTACTAAAACCATCTATATTTAAGACTTAATTTCTCAGGATACTCCTTCCCTTACCCTCAGAGAAATGTGAGCCAGGTGAAGGAATCTCTGCAAACATGCACCTTCCAAAACAGATAAATATTCTCAGATCTACAAATAAGAGAGGAAGAAAATGGAATTACGAGTAATCCACATTGCAGGAGTTAGCATCACTCCTTGCTTTGTTAGGGTAGGGAGACCTTTCCCTCTAATTTTATGGAGCATTTGCAATTTGGCTGTACAGAAGCAGAACTGACTCAGTACCTATAATTTTCTCAGGAAGGGGTTTATATCCTCACACCTACACAGAACCTTCCTCTAGCTACAGAATGGGCTTAAGTCAAACACGTAGCTCTCACGTACCTACAGAGGCAGTAACTTTTTGAGTATCAACTTTTAAACGAGGCCCATGTGTTTGTAGAATATGAAGAAAATGGTAGTCATATTGACACATTATGGATATAAAAGTAGATACCTCCTTAAACCTGAGTGTTATTCAAAACTGGAAGTTACGGAGGGTCTGATTCTCCACTGCCTGGCACCTTGTGCAGTCTTTTATACCTGTGCACAAAGAGTGTAAAACACCACTGTGGTTTGATTGTATTTCACACCCAGCATGCACAAGTGTCAAAATTGCTATGTACACCAGATACAAAGCAGGGGAGACTCATGCAGTAGATGTTTGCGATCATAGGCACTGACTCTGTGGGTGCTCCTGCGGCTGAAGAACCCACAGAGAAAAATTAGTGGATGCTCTGCACCCACCAGCAGTCAAGCTCCCCTCTCTGCTCCCCCTCTGTCGCATCTCACCTCCTCCGACTGCGTGGCATCCCCACTCCTCCACCTACCTCCCAGCACTTGCTGCCACCAAACAGCTGTTTGGCTGCGTAACCAGGTCTGGTTGGGAGAAGGGAAGAACAGGAACGTGGCATGCTCAGGGGAGGAGGCAGGGAAGAGGTGGGGCCAGAGTGGGGAGTTGGGGAAGGAGCTGGGATAGGGGCAGGGAGGGGGTTGGGAAAGGGTTAGAATGGGGGTGGGGCACAGCCAGAAGGGGGAGAAGCAGGGGTGCAGGGGGGTTGAGGACCCAGCGGCCCCAATAGAAGTCAGTGCCTTTATTTGGGATAACAAATCTTGCTGTAGAGAACCCTGGAGGTAGCTGAAAATTGGAATCTATAGAAAGAATCAGTTAGAACTTCTCCTCCAATTAACTTAGGGCTTGTCTACATTACCCACTGGATTGATGGGCAATGATCGATCCAATGGGGATCGATTTATCTCATCTAGTCTAGTCTAGATGTGATAAATTGACCGCCAGCACTCTCCTGTTGACTCCGGTACTCCACCAGGGCGAGAAGCACAGGCGGAGTCAACTGGAGAGCATCAGCTGTTGACTTACCACAGTGAGGACACCGTTATTCATGTAGCTGAAGTTGCATAACTTACATGGATTTCCCTCCCCCGCCCCCACCGTGTAGACCAGGTCTTAGATTTTTGTTTTAATGAGTTGGCAGACACAAACACCCCAAAAAGCACACCACACTATCTTTAATTAAAAGTTTAATCCAGAATATCAGGACACTTCATAGCGGTATCATTAGAATGTCCAAGAGTTAGGACACCTTCATTACAAGGAGTTTGAACTCAGACCTATGTTAGTGAAGACACTAACTTCAGCTATAATATTTAGCATTGGGTCTTTTTGTTTTTTTTATTTGACCTTGATATTATGTTTCTAATGGCTCTTTGTTCTACCAAAAGGACCAGCAAATCTAATGATTTTGAATGTCTCTCTCCTTTTAAAGCAGATTTTTTTTAAATCCAGACTGTACCCAGTTTTTCATCAAAAGTTAATATGAAATTTCATGTAAGAACAGAAATTCTTTATTCTGTGTACTTTAACCTTTCCAATTATCTAAACTCTATTTTTTAGGTTTTATAGATATTTATGATATGCTTTATCACCCAGATTTCAAGAATTCTGAAATATTTTGAATTAGAAAAGGAATCCCATTAGAGACACTCTTAATATGGGTCAGATCTTTTTTATTGTTAATGAATCACACAGTATAGGAGATGTCATCTCCACTAATTTTGATTGGAGCACATTCTGCAAAGTAGTAATCAGGGTTTGCAAGTTACCTATTTGCAAAGCTGAAACAGCTGTGGCTCGAGCCAACCAGTCTTCTCCTGGTTTGGTAGCCCCCACTTCTTGTATTTAAAGACCTCAGTCTATTGTTGGCTGAAATCTGAAGATCCACTACACCCACCACAGATTAGCTAACTAATAGAGCTGCTGTAATTCCTCCCCATTTGCCCCCTCCCCCCAAAAAAATGACTGAGGAGCAGGAAGGCCTCACCAGCCTGAAGACCAGAGGTTTCAGGAGCCTGACATGTCACCCAGGCTGTGGTTGTATAGAATCAACATCACCTCACAAAGCAGTGAGCTCTGTGGAGTGGCTCCTCCTGTCATGCCAGCAGAGAGATGGTCAGGGAGGTCAGGGAGGGTTCTGCCAATAGAAGAGCAGAGCCATCTGCTGGGATAGTGGTGGCAGATGGTCTCTCTGCAAGAATTCCTTCTTGGGTTTTATAAATTCATCTCTGCACAGAGCCATCTGCTGGGGTGGAAAGATAGTGATGGTTGGGGCCTCAGAACACTTGCTGAGCCCCCTGCTGGGGTGGTTCTCCCCTGCCACCCTGGAAGAGCCAGATAAAGGCACTCCAGGGATTTAGTTGCACCCCAGCTGGACTTAGGGTCAGTGTTTCCTCTAAACTGTGCACCATGCATGGCCACATAACAATCCATCAAGTGCCACACACTTTGATTTTTATAGTTATGCACATCCTCAGTGTTCAGGTGCTCCTCCCCACCCTGCGCTCTTACCACCCTGCTCCTGGTCTTTGCCTTGGAGTCCCTGGCCAGCTATCTCAGGACCCTCCTGTTTGCAATGCAGAGTGAAGGGAAGGGATGGCACTGATGTCAGGGTGTTTCTCTCTCCCCACTAACGTACCCCATCTCCAGAGAGCAGTGGGGTGGGGGCGGGAGGAGGGACAGGGCTTGGAGGAGTGAGACAGAGCTGCTGGCGGTTGCTGCTGTGTCTGAACACAGTGCATGGACTCTTATACACTTCCCTAGCACACTCTTTCTCTCACACACACCCCATCTCTTTCACACTCACCTCCCAACACACTTGTATTGTTGTTGTTACTTCTTGGTACTTCATGCAGTGCACATATATTCTCTGTAATTTTATTCTTTCAAAGTGCTGTTATTTTAGTTTTTTGACTGGTCTATGCATTTCATAATTTTATTTCTCTCTTATGCTTAAATTTAATTTTTTGAGTAGGAAGTTCTAAAATGCCTAACCTGTCCTTGCTGGAGTAATTATCCTTATAATATATATTTGTGAAAAGTTACCATATCTAGACTTTGTTTCTACTGCTGACACACATCTGCACATTACTGCGATAGTGATGCACATAACAAAATTCATTCCGCATATGGAAGGAAAAAAATAGAGGGAACGTTGGTTAGGTTTATCAGCTTTGAAATGCAAAAAATGTGGCACCCCCTTCACAAGGCAAGCCCACTGCAATTCCAACGTCTGACCACAAGGGAACTTTGCAACCCCCTCTTCGCTCTGGGTCACATGACTCAAACCCTCTCAGTCACACCTGCATGGTGCACTTGCGTGTTGCAGGCAGACAGCTGCTGTATTTTCAACAATTGTATCCGCTATCACTTAAACTGTGGATATGGCAACACTGTAGCACAGGGGTTGGCAGTCTTTCAGAAGCGGTGTGCCTAGTCTTCTTTAATTTAAGGTTTCGTGTGCCAGTAATACATGTTAACGTGTTAGAAGGTCTCATTCTATATGTCTGTAATACATAACTAAACTATTGGTGTATGTAAGGTAAATACATTTTTTAAAATATTTAAGAAGCTTCATTTACAATTTAAATTAAAATGCAGAGCCCCCCGGACCGGTGGCCAGGGTCCGGGGAATGTGAGTGCCACTGAAAATCAGCTCACGTGCTGCCTTCGGCACGCATGCTATAGGTTGCCTACCCCAGCTGTAGAATCTTTATCTGGACACAGAAACTTTTAACAGTGGCTATCCCAGTGTATTATGATAATAATGCAAATCTTTGGAGCCATGTGAAAAAAAAAAAAGAAGGTCATATTAAATTACTTTTTGGCAACCGGCAAATCTATTTAAAAAAAAACAAAACTGCCAGGCCACTCAAATACTGGGCAAGTGGCAACCCAAGCTGTGGTTCAACATGATCCTAGCTGTTAATTGGATGACAGGGGCCACCCAAACAAGCCAGACCTGCCTGAACCACCATTTCCTGTCCTCAACCAGGCTTGGTGTTGCCTGAGAGAGAGAAGAGTCTGTCAGAAGTGGGGAAGCTCTGTTGACACCAACCTAGGACTACTATATTAGAAAGCAGCAGTGAGCTTCTCTCTCCTGCTTCCTCCACAAGTGTTCTGTGCAGGGATGATCCTGCTATCCCCACTCCCTGCAAGCTGGTTTTAGGATTAAGAGGAATAATTCTCATTTCTTGGAACAGCTGCTTCAGGCTGTCTGCAGTCTTAGCCTGACAGTGCTTCATCCATTACACTAAGTTAACATTTTCCTTTGCAACCATGAAGACTAGAATACACTTTTTAAAATGAAAGCTGAGACTGTTCCCGTCATGTGACTCCAGGAGCTGGAGCCTAGCCATGGGAGTATCTTGTCTTAATCCTGTCCTGCCCACAGGATATGGAAGTGGCAGTCTCCCTTTAGGGAACTCTAAGGCTTTGTCTACACTGACAAAAGAAGACAAAACTTTTGTCGTTCAGAGGTGTTTTAAAAAAAACCACCCTCCCTCCCCCGAAAGACAAAAGTTTCACTGGTGATGAGCACGGGTGTGAAGAGTGTTTTGTCACCAGGAGAGCTCTCCTGCTGACAACGCTAAGCCGCTTGTTGGAGGTGAAAGACAAACAGCAGCTACACTATGTGCCTTTTAGTGGCACAGCTGTGTCCTTTAGCCATAGCCTAACAGTAGGGGCAACCAGACTCCTGACTACTGCTGACCCCTGGCCTCTGTAAAGTTCCAGTGGTAGCACTGGAACAGTATTATGCTACACAGGAATAAATGACTACGGGCACTGGATTCCTTCACCAGGACACCCCCTAAGCCATTGGTTTCTGCTCTGCAATGTCCAGATGTTCCACAGCACCAGTCTGGTCGTAAGAAGCTCAACACTCTGACTGCGCTGCAGACAGTCCAAACCTTCCTGGCTTGTCACGTGCAAAAAGAGACACAAATTGTCCCACAAGTGTGGTAAAGCTCTCTTCCTTCAGAGAGATTTCTGTTAAGCTGTGGCCTCCAACTAGGCTCACTAGCTGATGTGGCAAAATAGTCCCTCAAAAGGTGGATGAGGATCTCGAACTGGTTCAGGTCCATTTGTCCTCCATCCTCCCTTCATGGCAGTCCACTGGGTGTCGGCCATCCAAGCAGCAGTTGCCTTCAGTCATCCCTCTCTACAAGAGCTGAGTGCGGATTAACGGTCTGGTCTGTTACAACTGTACTGGGTTTCCCCATTGTGAGAGCTTCCCTGCAGATCTGTCATGTCTCCCAGGTGTGGCAGGGTAGGACCTCCTGCGCCCACATTAGCTCATTAACCTTGTGTTGCCCAGTATGGAGTTTGAATCTCAACTACACATGGTGCAAAGCAGTGGAGAATCAAACCCCTTCTCAGTAGCAAAAGTCAAGAGCAGAACCAGTGTGTCTAATTCCCAGACCAAAGGCTAATTCCCTAGGCTTTATTAGTGAGTGCTGTGCTGTGAACAGGCATTCGGAATATGTAATCCATCAAACAAAAGATCTCCATTTCACAGAAGATTCTTTCTTTGGCTCTTCAACTGATACATTTCTCTGTATTGAAGCTTTACAATATTCAGCTGTTTTACAGTCACCTAATGTACAGTGAAGTTCAGGGCTTGCTTTCTTTATTTTGAAAATCGATACAAAAACATGAACCAGCTTCTATTCTGTAGTTGTTAATACACAGATGAATTGCATTTGAATACTTCTTTTACAAGTGTTCATTCAATGATTACGGAAAACATGATTTACAATCAACTTTGAAGTGCTGAGTTTATGAACCCAGGACTTTCTCTGCTTCACATTAGTAAGGAAATCAAGTTGGAGCTAGCTGGAGAAAGTATTTGAAGATGACTGCCATGGTGTTTCTCAGTCTGGGGGTAGGAGTTGCAAAATGGATTTAAGGGGGTCACAAGCAGGGCTGGTGTTAGGGAGCAAGAAGCAGGACGGTTGCCTGTGGCCCCATGCCACAAGAGGCCCCACAAAGTTAATTTACACATTTCAGTGCTGGGCAGCTGGACTTAGGCTTTGGCTTGAGCCCCACCACTCGGGGCTGAAGCCCGAGTCCCGCTGCCTGGGGCTCAAGTCCAAGCCCAAGCCCACCGCCCGGGACTGAAGCCAAAAGTAGGGAGAGGGTCACATTTTTTTTTTTCAAGTCAGGGGTCATGGGTTTTTTTTAAGTCCAAAGAGAGTCGCCAGCATAAAAAAAGGTTGAGAAACAGTGGGATAGATGATCAGCTCTTAAGCAATTCTTTCTGCTGCTGAATGAGTGAAATGGTGCTTTGCTGTGAATGTAAGCTCTAGTTTTGTATCTCTGAATGCATTTTCTCAGCATGGCTTTTATCCCAAAAGAGATGGTTTTCATTGTTCTGTTTGCATTTCTAATTACACAGTTAAAATTTTCATTGTGATATATGTTGTGAGAAATCGTAGGAAATATTTTTCCTGCAATATGTACAGTGCTGTTAGTAGTGCTGCACATTAGGGAACATTTGGTGAAGAAGTAGGGAGGAAGGGTGATATTGCAGATGAGATACAGGACTGGGAATCTCACTAGTTTAATCATTCCTAGATCCTCCACACACATCCTGTGGGAGTGTGAACAAACCACACTCCTTCTGTGCCTCTGTTAACCCATCTGTAAAATGGTGAAAATAATACCTATCTTACAGAGGTTTTGTAAAGTGTTTAGAGAGATTTGGATAGAAGGTGGCTATGCTTTATTTTAAGCTAGTATTTTCTGAAGGAGTTAGTTATAGTACACTGTAAATATCACACCTTCCCTGGAAACAAAGGATTTGTGATTGTATCTGTGTCTTGTTTTATTGTTCCATCTATACATCTGCTCTCCCTCCTGCTTTCTCTCCTCTTGATAAGCCTCTTACAGTTCCTCTCCTTTCCTAGTCTGTTTCGTATCCTTTTTCTCATCTGTTCTGTACTCTCTCTCCCTCTTGTTTCAGATCCCCCTCTCATACTGATCCTGCCTCAGGGTTAGGAAAATTGTTTTTTCTTTGTTTGACTTTCAGGAGAAGAGAGAGATCCTACCTAGCTCAGTGGCTATTTTTTAGGGTTTTTTTCTGGCTTAGCAGGTTGTCTTCCAGGATGGGTGTTTGTGATTCTTTTTTTTAACATCTGTCACTTTTGTGTCCTCACATGAACAAGTTTGAAAGTATTTTGTGTTTAGAAACTTTGAACTTTAATTTTTTTAAAATCCTGCATCTTGGCAGAGGGTTAGACTAGATAATCCTTGTGGTCCCTCCTAACCCTGTGGTTCTATTAATCTGTCTCTGAATGAAGATTCTACTGTTTTTAAAAGTCATTTTGGGCATCAGGGTCCTTGGTATGTTTACTAGGAAGTTGTTTTTAATTCAGTGGATGATTGTTTCTCATTTCAATGGTAGTAAATGTGAAATCTGCTGATCAATACTGTGGATGGAGATTAGTGTTTGATGATCATGACTGATTTTGTCTGAGTCAACATATTTCTCCCTTCTGCCCTCTCACACTGAAAGTGAATATTATAGTTTTGGGGTTGGAGACAGAAAGAGGGGAGAATGGAAAGTACAAGGTAGAGGAAACTGAGTGATGAAGAGGTGATGGTAATGAATAAGGGGCATAAAATGAATGAGCATTGTAGAGGATGGAGGGAGAGGAAATGAGTGAATGAAGGAGTTGACTGAGTGAGTAGAGTAGATGAGACTTTACTCATAGTTCTTAAACTTGAGCACTGGCAGTCACCTTTTTTGCTCAAACTAATACAAAATGGAACATTGAATTCAATCCTAAAACTGAGTTCAATTGTTTTTTTCTCTAACAACCATTAGCTTGGTAGTTGATGACTTGAAATTGGAGACCAGCTCCCCTGGGACACTCAGTGGAATTAAAGCAGGGATGAACCCTTTATACTTGCATCTGACTGCAAGGAGACTTTGATTGGAACATATTCCAAATGGGACTCTAATGAGAGGCACCAGCCTTGCAAAAACAACTGAAGGAGGTTTCCGAGAATTTGACAGATTAGAGGCTGATTTTACTACTGTCGCGATCTGATGGGACAATGTATCTTGCCCCAACAAAGAACTGGATTTGTACAAAGAAAACATTGAAAGAAGAATAATTCTTGTTGTGGAACCTTTTCACTACTTAAACAACATGGCTGATCTCCTACGGAAAAGTTGTATTATTGAGCCCAGAACTCTAAGAAGAGGATGAAATGTGGGTGATGGAATGTAATCCTGCAGATTGCTTTGTTCTAGCGTTAAAAAGATCCAGCTTTCTACTCCATACCTATGTTTGTGCAGGGGACTGTGTCACAATTTGTTGCCTCAGAATGGTGGAAAAGAGGAAATACAATCATGGATGACAGGAATCAAATTAAGGGTTGTTAAATTTTGCAGTAGATTAGGTGCTGTGAAAGCAAATGAGTTGGTAATAGTGTAATTGTACCTAGAGGCAGCTATGGAAGAGTGGTAGGGGAGGCTAGTTTTAGAACTCGATTATTATGGCTTGCCTATAAAATTGGATGCTGTTCCTTTTGGACAATGTGTGTCTTCTATTGTTTGAAGATCTAAATATGTTCACAAAGTGAACAGAATATGTTTTTGGTATTATTTCATATAATCTGTACTGGTTATTTTGCCCATGTTCAGGCTGAGAAAATGGCATCCATCTCCCTTCTATTGTCATTGATATACCTCATTGCCATGCATCTCCTGGCGTATTGCTCTCTGTTTTGCTTTCTATTTGTTTGTCTTGTCTGTGATGCAGTGACATGTCTTTATTCGTAGAGCATTTTACTTTGGGTTACTTTTACAGCACTGTGTAAACATTTTTAATTATGCGCTACAGTGTGTCAGTCTGTGTAGCTATACTCAAAGCTAAATATATTCTATGAACTCTGTATTATGATGCTTAAATTCAATAATTTTTGATAACTACATATTCTAGTCTTGACCTACTAGTTTAAGCACATGCCACTAATGAGCATTTTAAATGCTGGGTGCATGTTCTGTCACTCCTTACTCCCTTAATTAAATGTCCAGTGTTTGGGGGATGAAACATCAGCAGAAAAGATGAGATTTTTTTTAAAAAAGTGACTAAGTGACTTAGAAACATAGGATCCATTGACTTTCAACTTTCCTTTTGAAATTCTCATCCTTAAGCCATAGACAGGAAATCTTTAAATCAATATTAGTGGTTATTAGAAGACAATCTGTAGTAATCATCACAGTGGTTTAAGTAAATAAATCTGTTTAATCCTTTTCATCTTCTAAAATAATATGCCAGTTTTAATAGTTGTATGAATGAACTTCTGTTTATTGATTATTTTTCTAAAATGACAAATATAAAACTGACGCTAGATTTACAGGTTTGAACAAACTGCAACAGCCCATTGTGTGGCTCTTCTATTCATAGCGCAGGAGTTTAATCTGGGTATGGCAAACAAGTGTCACGGGGCTGTCACTTTCCAGTCAGACCTAGACAGTAATAAAAGGTTGACATAGACTTGATGGTGCTGTACTCCAATCTCAGTCTAAGGGTATGTCTTCCTTGGAGAGTGAATCTGGTGTTTGGCACGGGGTTTGAGCATCCAGATTAGTCTACCTGTGTGAGCAGCTGTCCTACAGAGTCTTACTTAAGTGTGAGCACTCATCTGCAGCTATGTGCAGTTCTGTGATGTTTTAGGACTTCTAGAGTCATATCCCATGATCCTTAGCACTACAGTAAGGTGAGGTGTCCCATAATTCTTTCCTAGTGAATTGTATGGGTACCTGTCCGTCGTGGGCACATAGCTGGGAATTGTGAGAAGGCACTGGAGGATTCTTGAATGGTTTAGCCTGTGTCCTCACTAGAAAGTGGGTGAGTTACCAACCCAAGTGTAAGTAGCATTCAGGCTTTTACCCATACCCCAAGATGGGCTAGCTGGCTTTGGTGTAAAGCACCACCATATTTAGGCCAGAGGGTTTGGTGTGTAGAAGGGAGCCAGGTTAGGTGCAGCACATGAGTAAGACCCCAAGTTAACTCTTCAGTGAAGACAAGCCCTACGAATAGGAGAATTGGAAATCCCATCCTAAGAGAGGTCAGAGCATGAGGCTTAACACCTGTGAGGATGTACTCAGAGGGACCAGAAAGGGTATATAGGTACAAACACCCCCATAACTGAGACAATTGTGAAGGAAGGGGTACCATTACAATGCAGTGTACTATAATTAACAATTCATAGGGAAAATTTCTGCTGAGGTTATGTGATCCATGTTTCTGTGGGTAAAAAGGACATTTTCTTGTCTTATTTTTGCAGATTTTGTTCCTGAGGCTGTATACCAACAATGTACTTGAACATTAATTTCATATATGGGCATTTACTTTGTGGCGGTGCCTACACTGGTGGGCTCATGTCATAAACAGATAGTAAGGGTTAATGTTTCTTTTACCTGTAAAGGGTTAACAAAGGGAACCACACACCTGACCAGAGGACCAATCAGGAAAGCCTCAAAGGGAATGTTGGTGTGTGTTTTGTCTGCTCCTGGTTCTCCCGGTCTGTCTGCTCAGCTTATGAGAGGGATCTTTCCTATATCAAGCTTCTAGATTCTGTTTCCAGTTTGTAGTACAAGTATACCAGACAATAGGTTTTATTTTTTTTGTATTACATGTTGTCAGTTGTGGAGATGTTTACCGGGTCCCTTTTGAATAAGGTTTGGTTATTCATTTTTTTTTTAACAATTGACCCTGTATATGTTATCATTTGATACAGAGAGTATGTTTATGTCTTTTTCTTTCTTGTTTAATATTAAACTTTTCTTTTTAAGACCGTTTGTTGAGTTTTCTCTGGTAGCTTAAGGAACGAGGGAAGGGAAATTTTCTTTGTGAGATTACGGAGGGTGGATCGAACAGCGTTCAGGAGAAAAGGAGGGGGGAGGAGAGGATATCTTAATTTCTGGTGCTCGCACTGCATGTTTCTTAGACTTTGAAGCTGTTTCAGGGGAAGCCTGGGAGGATGGTAAGAGGAGACACAGGGGGAGGTTGGGAGGAGGTTATTTCCCTTTGTTGTAAGACTCAGGGCATCTGAGTCTTGGGGGTCCCCCAGGGAACGTTTTGGGGCGACCCGAGGGAGTCAGGCCCTGGAAATTCCTGGCTGGTGGCAGCGATATCAGATCTAAGCTGGTAATTAAGCTTAGAGGGTTCATGCTAGCTTCTCAGTTTAGGAACGCTAAGGTTCAAATCTGAGTAGGAAGCTATGACAGCTCAAGTATGGTAGATGGGACCTTTCATCCCTTCTCTCTGCTCTTCATGTCCACTGGTCAGGTGGCAGCCAAAGTTCTGAGTATAAAGTTCTGCTGAGTACTGTGGACAAAAGGATGGCCAGCTCAGCCTGAAGTGTTCCATGAGTCGTGGTACCCTCCCATACACACCGGTGAGTGTCTGTGGGAGTGAGTGTTGGTTATGCCTTTTTGAAGGCCTACCCAAGTGCTCTAAACCAGGATATTCTCCTTGCACCCAAGTGCCATTATTCCAGACATAATGCCTCCTTGCATACTGCTCAGAATCTCACGTCTTGTGCTCTCCTGGATATTGAGAAATATTTTAGCTGTTATTAATAGGAGCATAAAATGCAGATAGAAGTTGGACAGGAGATTGCCTAGTGCCTACTTAGCACATTTAGTAATTAGGTAGAAATACCAGTTTCAGATCTTCATAGGATCACATTTCATGTCTTCACAATTAAAAAAAGAAAGTCGTAAAAGAAATAAATCATGGAACATTATCATAATTGCCGTAATGCAAAGGCTTTGCATGCAGTCTATTAGTATTTGCCAAGCCATCCGGTTTGTGATAATTAGCAAAATAGCTGTTCCTATATAATTTATTAGATAAGCAATGCATTCCAGAAACCAGACTTGCAGAAATAAGCCATGGGGTTCTCTAGATAAGTGGGTACATGACTCGGGGGGTACTCAGAGGTCTTCCGGGGGCACAGCAACTCATGTAGATATTTGCCTAGTTTTACACCAGGCTACATAAAAAGCAGTACCAAAGTCTGTATAAACTAAAATTTCATACAGACAATGGTTTGTTTATGCCAGGGGTGGGCAACCTTTCAGAAGTGGTGTGCCGAGTCTTCATTTATTCACTCTAATTTAAGGTTTTGCGTGCCAGTAATGCATTTTAACATTTTTAGAAGGTCTCTTTCTATAAGTCTATAAGTATAATGAAACTATTGTTGTGTGTAAAGTAAATAAGGGTTTTAAAATGTTTAAGAAGCTTCATGTAAAATTAAATTAAAATGCAGAGCCCCCCGGACCAGTGGCCAGGACCTAAAAAGGAGAAGAGATTCCTATCACCTACACCTCCAAATTTGCAGATGATTTCTATAATAATTACTATGCGCCCATATCTTCCCTGGCCACAGAAGTTAAATAAACTGGTCTAGTTAGTCCCCTGGGTTGTTTCGTGTTTCCTTATTTATAGATGGCACTATATGACCTTTTTCCACCAGTGCTTCGGCAATCTCTCGTGTCTCCCATGACGTCCAAAGATAATAGCTAGAGGCTTCAGATACCTCTCTATTAACTCCTTGAACTAGCTAGGAGCATTCATCCAGCCCTGGTGACTTGGCATGGCATCTAAACTTCTAAGTGATTTGTACCTTGAAGTCTTTTATTATTCTAATCTACCCCCTTTCCCATACATTCACTATGGTAAGATTCCTCTCAGACTCATGAAGACGCGAACCACAAAGAAGTCATTAAGAATCTCTGCCATTTTCACGTTTCCTGTTACTGTTCTCCTCCCACTGAGCAGGGCCGTACCGCTGATCCTTGGTCTTCCCTTGGTCTAATCTATTGATAAAAAGTCTTCCTGTTTCCCTTATTTCCCATAGCAGTTGAGCTCCATTTTGTGCCTTATCGCCTTTCTAATCTGCCCCTGCAAATTCCCGTTTAACCGGGTCCCTTTTGAATAAGGTTGGTTATTCATTTTTTTTTTAACCAATTGAGCCCTGTATATGTTATCTTTGATACAGGAGTATGTTTTATGTTTTTCTTTCTTTTTATATTAAACTTTTCTTTTTAAGACCTTTTGTTGAGTTTTCTCTGGTAGCTTAAGGAACGAGGGAAGGGAAATTTTCTTTGTGTAGATTAACGGAGGGTGGATTCTGACAGCGTTCAGGAGAAAAGAGGGGGGAGGAGAGATATTAATCTCTCCTCGGTGCCTACCGCGCTGCATGTTTCTTAGACTTGAAGCTTGTCTTTCCAGGGGAAGCTGGGAGGAGGTAAGAGGAGACCAGGGGAGGTTTATTTCCCTTTTGTGTCAAGATTCAGGCGATACTGAGTCATGGGGGTCCCAGGAACTTTGTGGGCGACCCGAGTAGGAGTCAGGCCCTGGAAATTGCCTGTCTGCGTGGGCAGCGTATCAGATTCTAAGGCTGTATTTAGCTTAGAGGGTTCATGCTGCTCTTTTTTCAGGTTTAGGGGAAAACGCCTTAAGGTTTTTCAAAATCTGTTGTAGTGAAGCTATGACATAGCTCAGTATGGTAGATGGGACCTTCATCCTTCTCTGCTCTTCATGTCCCTGGTCAGGTGAGTCTCAAATTTGAGTATAAATACTAATGACTAGAGATATAGGTGGACAAAAGGAAGGCCAGCTCAGCCTGAGTTGTTCCATGAGTCGTGTACCTCCCATAGCACACCGGGTGAGTGGCTGGTGGAGTGAGTGTTGTGTTATGCTTTTTGAAGGCCTACCCGAAGTGCTCTAACAGGTATGTTCTCGTTAGACACCCATAGTGCATTATTCCAGACCTTAATGCTCTGCATACTGGCTCGAACTCACGTCTTGTGCTTCGATGGTATTGAAAATATTTAGCTGTGTAATTAATAAGGAGCATTAAAATGGCAGATGGAAGTTGGACAGGAGATTGCCTAGGCCTACTATGAGCAATTAGTAATTAGGTAGAAAATACCAGTTTCTCAATCTTTCATAGGATAATTTCATGTGTCTTCAAATTAAAAAAAGAGTCGTTAAGCAAGAAATAAATCATGGACATTATCATAATTGCCAGTAATGCAAAGCGCTTTGCATTGAGTCTATTAGATTTGCAAGCCATCGGTTGTTGATAATTAGCAAAATCAGCTGTTCTTATAAATATTATTAGATAAGCAATGCATTCAGAAACCAGACTTGCAGACATTAGCCATGGGGTTCTTAGATAAGTGTGGTCATGACTCGGGGGGTACTCGAGGTCTCCGGGGGCACGCACTCATTGTAGATATTTCCTAGTTTTACACCAGGCCTATAAAAAGCTAAGTACCAAGTCGAGTAAACTAAAATTTCATACAGACAATGGTTTTGGTTTTATGCAGGGGTGAGGCAACCTTTCAAGAAGTTTGGTGTGCGAGTCTTCATTTATTCCTCTAATTTAGGTTTTGCGTGCCAGTAATGCGATTTTAACATTTTTAAGATTTGTTTTGCTATAGTCTATAAGTTATAATTGAAATATTGTTGTGTCGTAAGTAGTAAAGGGTTTTAAAATGTTTTAAGAAGATTCATGTATAATTAATTGAAATGCAGGCCCCCGGAACCAGTGGCTCAGGACCTTCCCGGAACAAAGTGGCTCAGTCAGGACCTGGGGCAGCTGTGGTGCCACTGAAAATCAGCTTGCGCGCCGCCTTTTGGCACTCGTGCCTGTGGTTGCTACCCTGGTTTATCATGTTCTTTATACTATGGCACTGAAATGTAAATACAAATTTATATTCATGTGATTTATTTTTAAATTAGTAAAATTGAGAACGGTCAGGCGAATTTTTCAGTTCATAGCGTGTGTTGACACTTTTGTTTTTTTTATGTCTGAATTTGTAAGAAGGTCGTTTTTAAGTAAGTTGAAATTTGGGTGGTAACAATGCAAATTCAAACTCTTAAAGGGTTACCGTCTATTCTGGATTAAGGTTGAGAGCACTGCTCTAGGTATTAAGAGGAAAGAGAAACCCCTTGTGGCAGGACTGGAGCTGTGCTCGGCTCTGCTCAGCTCCAGGCAAAACCTGCAGCTCCACTGTCCGGAGCTGCTCCACGCTCCAAGTCTCAGGCTCATGCTGCAAAGCCCTGCCTTGTGTTACTGGTGTATTGGGGTACTGATTGTAAATATGTAGTTGACTAGCTAGAATGTAGGTGTGTTCTAATTGAAAACACGGATTTTTGAGGATAGACTCTACGATCAAGGACTGGAAGGACCTCGAGAGGTTACGAGATTCCAGTGCCCTGCCCTCATTTGGCAGCCATAATCCTGTTAGACATTCCCTGATAAGACATTTATTCTACCTACTCTTAAATATTCCAGGGAGGTGGAGAGTTCACAACCTCCCTAGGGCAATTTATTCCAGTGTTTAATCTACCCTGCAGTGTAGGAAATTTTTCTAATGTCCAACCTAAATCTCCTTGCTGCAGTTTAAGCCCTATTGCTTCTTGTTCTAAGATTAGAGGCTAAACGTGATACAGAGTTTTTCTCCCTCTTCCTTGATGAGCACCCGTTTTAGATACCTTGAAAACTTGCATGTCATTGTCCCCTCTTCAGTCTTCTCTTTTTTCCAAAGCTAAATAAACCCAATTCTTCGAGCCTTTCCTTCATAGGTATGTTCTCAGAGCTTTATCATTCTTGTTGCTCTTTTGTCTGGACCTCTCTCCAGTTTTCTCCAACTTATTTATCTCTCTGCTTTTTGCCTATATTCATCCTTTGTAATCTGACCTAGTTTCCATTTTTTATATGACTCCTTTTTATTTTGTAGGTCATGCAAGATCTCGTGGTTAAGCCAAGGTGTCTTTTGCCACATTTTCTATCTTTCCTACCCATCGGATTGGTGACTTGGTGATTCTTTTGAAATTACACTCCACTATTCCTTGTCGGCGGGATGCTGTGGCAGTTGATGCCCAAAATAGGTGGTGGGGCAGCAGTTACTAATCTGTACATATAATCCCAGGTGGGTCAGTGTGGTCAGGGATGTCCCAGGGAAGTATTTTCGTGAGACAAAAGGAGATTTGTGGAAAGATCACATGTTTATGGTAACCAGGAGGGCAGCATAATTTCTCTCCATATGTTGGAATATACACCTTCAATTACATATACCGCTGGTGGTGATTATATCAGCTAACCATTTAACCAACATCTGTCTACCTATCTAATATTACTACTTGTTATTTACATTACACTATCAACTAGAGACCCCATCAAGCTAGGTACTGTACACACATCTAAATAGACAATACAGACAAAAAGTGGGAGAGGAAACAGGCATAGAGAGGTGAAATAACTCTCTTGAGGTTTCACATAGGTCAATGGCAGAGCCAAGAAGAGAACCCAGGTCTGTGGATTCCCAGTCCAGGGTCTTCTCTACTAGGGCACATCACATCTTCTACCTATTTAATGCATATGAGCTTTTTACAAAAATCAGTCCCTTTAACTCCTTCATTATTTTAGTTGCTGTTCTCCAAATTGCCCCCAGTTTCTCACCATCTTTCTTTTTTGAGGTCTAGTGTCCTGACTGTTTGCAGTATTCTTGACAGAATTACACCTATACTTAGACCACCCATGGATTATCACTTCTAAGGCGTCTGTTGTGCTGCCTTTAGTAACAGTACTAATAATCATCTTGGCTTTGTCATCATGTTTCATAGAATATTCATATTGAATGCATGGTCTGCTGTTACCTCTTGTCTTTTTTCCCCCCAATATTGTTGTTGAGTGGAAGAGAGTCACTTGTAATACTGTGTTCCAGATTATTTTGTCTCTAGATGTATGAACTTTAATTTTTCCAGTTGTCTATCTCATTATGTCACTTATTATGTCACTGCACAAGAATGATCTAAATTGTCTAGATCAGGGGTTCTCAAAGTTCATTGTACCACAACCCTCCTCTGATAACACAAATTACTACAGGACCCCAGGAGGGGGACCCTTCACCCTGTGCTGGTGGGCCAGAGCCCAAGGTCTTCAGTCCCAGGCAGGGAGTCTATAATCTGAGTCCCACCACCCAGGGCTGAAGTGCTTGGGCTTCGGCCCTAGGTGGTGGGGCTCAGGCTTTGGCTTCAGCCCCAGGCCCGAGCAAGTCTAATACCAGCCCTGGCAACCCCATTAAAATGGAGCCCTGACCCACATTGGGGTCCTGATCCACAGTTTGAGAACTGCTTGTCTAGGTCATTCTTGTATCCATTATTTTTGTTTTTAGAGATGTTTACAACACTTGTCATGTCTGACTGTATAGGCCTTTTTCTTTCATATTGAGTAGCGCCTCACTCCTGGAGCAGGCCCTGAAAAGAATGCAATTAGAGACAACAGGGTGTTGAACTTAGGATATCCAGATACAAGTTATATTGGTGCTTAAGTTTATAAAAATATTATCTGTTTAATAATCTGCTTTGACAAACTGCTTGAGGCAGTCACCACAGTTTTGTATTCAATGCAAGTCTTTTATTTGTGTGGAAGAGGAAGCTTAAACTTGTATAACAAATGATATGATAAAGATGATGATTATTTTACTTTAGAAATTTTGCCTTCCCCGTGATGAGATTCTTGCTATTAATAAAGGACTAATTATAATAAGTGGCCTGATACGTTCAGAAGTGGATTGCATTAAGTAGGACCTGATCCAAAGGATCAGTAGGATTCTTTCCACTGGCTTCAATAGGCTCTGGATCAGGCTCCAAGCTCATAAGGAAATTTGGAGCACAGGAAAAAGTACTACACCAGAGGTCGGCAACCTTTCAGAAGTAGGGTGCCAAGTCTTCATTTATTCACTCTAATTTAAGGTTTCGCGTGCCAGTAATACATGTTAATGTTTTTAGAAGGTCTCTTTCTATAATATATAACTAAACTATTGTTGTATGTAAAGTAAATAAGGTTTTTAAAATGTTTAAGAAGCTTCATTTAAAATTAAATTAAAATGCAGAGCCTCCCCGGATTAGTGGCCAGGACCTGGGCAGTGTTAGTGCCCACTGAAAATCAGCTTGCATGCCGCCTTTGGCAGCATCCACAGTCTACCTGTACACCACTTGAATAGTATCATACTTTTCCCTTGTACAATAAACATCAAATTATGAACACTGGAGATCGTGAACAGGAGATGGTTCGTAACTCGAGAAGTTCCACTCTAAAAAAACGTAAGGTCTTACAAAAGTTACAACGAACATGACTAAAACAGCTTAACACTTCACTAGCCGAAGAAAAATCTGCCTTAACAGTTATTTAAATGGAAATAAAAAAGCACAGAAACAGTCTTCTACACTTGTCATCTTTGTAAACTTCACCTTTCGTTCTTAGTAGAACTCCACGTATGTTTTTTGTTTGTTGGTCTCTGCTCCTGCTATGCCATATCAGTTCCAAATGAAAGACGTTGACTGTCAGTTGGAACCTGGGTTCCAACTCAAACATTCAACTGTATAATAAATGCCAAAAAACCATGCTGTGATGCAATATCACTACAATATAGGGAAAAAATCCAACTCCACTGCAGAATAGCATGGGAAATTGTCTATCTGTGTTAGAAGAAGTTAAATAGAGCTGCGCAGAAAATAAATCCCGATCGACAAAAATCTTTTGTGTTGTTTTTTATGTCCGAATTAGTTGAAAAATTCCAAGAGAGGATCCTGAAAAAATCTGTTCGGAAAGAACGAATGGATTTCTGCTTGCGGCTAATGCCTGCCTCGGTTACCTTGTAGCCTGGAGACAGCGAGCCTGGGACTGGGAAGCGAGAACTGGTAGCTGGAAACTGGGAGGTAGGCCAGGGATGTTGAACCACTAAGACGGGTGCCCAGCCCTGATGCCTGTGATCACATAGCAGGACCCACTTTCCATGTAGCCATACCGCCAACTTCCTCCACGCCATGGCCCGTGCCCCCCGCCTTCCCTCCATCCACACCCTTGGCCCCGCCCCATCCACCCTCCAAACCCCACACTAATCCCCCTCCCGCCCCTATGGATCCTTCCCCAAATCCCCACCCTGTCCCCGCTGTCCCGCAGCAGCTGCATCCCCGCCCCCCCCCCCACAAATACTTTGCAAGGCAAGCCTGAGGGAGGAGCGAAGCAGGAGGCACGGCTGGAGAGCGAGGGAGCAGCAGGAGGTGGGCGGCCAGAGAGCTGCCGGGAGCTGACACACACCAACTTGCCAGTCTCTGCCCAGAAGCACCATGATGCGCCTAGCCAGTAGCAATCAGAGCTGGCACACTGCCCAGCAATGACACCAGAAGACTGGAAGCCCGAGCCCCTGCCGGGCACTCACCCGGTACGGCGAGCTGGAACCTGGAAACCAGACCCCTGGCCCCCCCCCCCCCTTTTTGAATCCACAAGAAACCAGCCTGTTCTGCAAAAAGTGACAGAACGCAATTCCATATAATTCTTTTTTTTTATCACACTTCCAGGGAAACTTCTGACAAAATTCAGCACCGACTTTCGCACCATGAAGTCACAGATATATGCCGTTCCAACGTCGTGACTATATCTTGAAGATACATAGAACAACATAAAACGTCATTGTAAGACGCTCAGGACGTGGAATCAAATGCATATAAATACAAGAGTAACTACCTGTAAGGTGGAAAATGTATATAAATGGAATTAGTAAAACATCTTTCAATGGGAACGATTGAATTAGATTGAAATACGTTTCCTGATCAGCTGATTAAATTGAATTTAATGACAGTATCCGAAGTATACCATCTTTGAATCGTGTGTGTGTGTGTATGTATATATGTATGAGGGCTGTCAAACTATTAAAAGAAAATCACAATTGTGTGATTAAAAAATAGTTGTGATTAATCAGTTTTAATTGCACTGATTAAACAATAATAATTACCAATGTAAATATATTATACATATTTTGGATGCTTTTCTACATTTTCAAACACTGATTTCAATTGCAGCACAGAATACAAAGTGTACAGTGCTCAATTTATATTATTGTTTTTGGTTACAAGTATTGCAGTGTAATATCTATATTGTGAAAGTGCAACTTACAAATGTAGACTTTTTTTTTTTTTACGTAACTGTGCTCAAAATCAAAACAAAATAAAACTTTAGAGCCTATGCTTCGAAACATGAAGGGGCATATGCATGTTTAATATATCTGGCATGTAATACCTGCAATGCTGGCTACACCAGTGTCTTGGGAATGCCTGTTCTCACTTTCAGGGGACATTGTAAATGAGAAGAGGGCAGCATTATCTCCTGAAATGTAAACAAACTTCTTTCTCTTACCAAGTAACTGAAGACGTAGGACTGAGTGGACTTGTATGAGGTGAATTGAAAAATACTATTACTTTTATCTTTTTTACAGTGCAAATATTTGTAATGAAAAATGGTATAAAATGAGCACTGTACACTTTGTATTCTGTGTTGTAGTTGAAATATATTTGAAAATGTAGAAAAAAATCCAAAATACTTATAATAAAATTAAATGGGTATTCTATTAGGAGCACAATTAAAACTGTGATTAATCATGACTATTATTTCTAATCTAGTTAACTTGTATTACATTAATCACATTCATTAACTGTGATTAATTGACAGCCTGTTTGTGTGTGTGTGTGAGTTTAAACAGTTTTCCAGAGTTCTCTATGAAATCCATTCACATATTTGAATTCTAGGTGTGAGTATTCACATAGTATAGCTCAATACATAGTGCTATATGTTCCATTAATAGAATGAATTTTGAAAGTAGTATGGACATAGATTTGAAAAAATATGAGACCTAGCTGTCAGTGAGGGAAGAATGTATGCTGGCAAAAGTGATAAAGTCACACATTTTGTTTTGTTGTTTCTTGACTTTTTGTGAGCGAGAGAAACACTGAAGCATATTGCACTGATTAAATGTAGTACATGGGAGCACAAAATGTCACAAAACATATGGAATACTAGGAACATTCATCACTGATGCAAGAATCTGTCTAAATCCTTGATAGGCTGGTCTAACAGTTGTGCCAATAAAATAGCGAGTGAATGAAATGAAGACCTAGAAGCTTGAAAAAGATGAGGAAAAAAATGAAAAACAACAACAACAAAAAAACCCAACCCCTGGGGTTGCGATGGAATTCCACACACACACCCTTGCCCCGAAGGAAGAAAGAAGATTGCTATGACAAAAAGCCATGCAGAGACCATTAGTTGTATTCTGGTTATATGCAAGTCTTGACCAAAATGAACTGGTGTGCATGTATGGTTTGGATTTTAAAAAGTAACTTTTTAAACACAGTAGGTGCTGCTACAAATTTTATTTCAACAAGTGCAAGCCTATAGTTGTGGATTTCATTATTAAGTCAAATCCCTTTTGTTCAAATGAAGCTAAGTACCTAAGTGATCCATACCATTGTTTCTTTGGGAGATAAGTTGCTTTAAAATAATTTATTTTAAAACCTCTAAAACTGTGCTAAGAGGGGAAAATAGCCTGCATAATAAAGGATGGTTCAATTACTTACCAAATAGAATTTTGAATACATCATAGGCACAAAGGAAAGAGTTCTTAACATTCTTATGAATTACTTGAAGGCTTTGCAAAAATATTTTTAGGTGGTTTGTGAAAACTCTCCCCTGACTTCCTTACTTGCCATTATCACACATCTCAGCTTTTTCATAAAGGTTCCATTTTTGTTCTATACTAGCAGAGGTAGAACTTTTGTCATGCTATCTTGTTATATAAAAATAGACTTCTTTTAAGCATGGCATTTTATTGACTGAATTTTTTAATAATCAATATCTATTTGGGTAACTAAAAGGTTCTTATCACAGACTCTGTATTGAAATATGAAACATAATATAGTATGTATAGAGCATGAATCATCTGATATTTTATAATTTTATTTTTCACCAATATAGTGAGAATATTTTCATTAGGGCTGTTGATTAATCACAGTTAGCACACGTGACTAAAAAAAATTAATCACAATTAAAAAAAATAATCATGATTAATTTCAGTTTTAGTCACACTGTTAAACAATAGAATACCAATTGAAATGTATTAAATATTTTTGGATGTTTTGCAAGAAATAGGACGAACCTAGTAAGTAAGGCAGCATGAAACCCCCAGGGGCCACTACCACTCGAGCGACAACTCCAGTTCTGGGAAACACCCTAACAGCGACCGAGCGCTAACCCGACAATAAACCCTAGCAACCGAGGACAACCCAAAACCCCTCTACAATCCAAGAAAAAGCCACAGACATGCCTATCACTCCTTCCACTCCACCAGTCTTACAGTAACTTTCTTCAAACCCAGGGATCTCCCTTATCTGAGCAAAATGCATAGAGTGTAATGAAACGGGACCATCAAGGCCAACTGCCCAAGGCCAACTGGCCCAACAAACCCCAACCGGGTGCAAGTCATTACAACCACCAGCACAACCAAGGAATCCCCCAGGCCCAGATACCTCTCCAAATCCGCCTTGGGAGCGAATGGAAACCATTTAAATGGTGGACGGAAGAAGGTTACCGCATCGGAGTAGACACGGAGCAACAAGTGTCAGCTATCTACCAATTCGCTTCCGTCGATCTCCAACTCATCAACGCCAAGGGCCAAAAGTGACCATTTACCCCTTCATGTCACAAGCTTGACCTTGCCTACAGTTGAACTGCCTGTCCATACAGAAGGCTGGTCAGGACAATGTGGATCTTGCAGTCTAATCGACAATATTCCATCCCCAATGCTACTGGGGAAGACTTGGCCAACCGAAGTGAAGCAGTCCAAGAGAGAGGGAATTACACGCTCGCAGCAAACCAGGCAAGCTTCCAGACCATTCCTTCCTGAGCCGTTCCACTAGAGAACCTGTTCTGTGTTACCAAGAGACCAGACCGGCGGTAGTAGGACCCGGATACCATGTCATAACGGCTGAACCAGCCACATCACCTCCAGTCCCACACCAGGATACCTGGAACAAGCAACGCAGCACAGCACAAGCAAGTGCAACCACAACCTAATCCCAACGCCAGAAGCGGACCAGAGCCTGAACTGCGAAGCAACAGATCAACCATAACCAGAAGAGGCTCAACCAGAGCGCTGGCATACTACCAGGTGCACAGTGGACACGGTTAGCACCACTACAGAAACAACCCCATCATCTACATACTTCCAGAGGGACCTAAGCCCAAAGTGCCAGCAGTCTCAGGAAGAACTGGTGTCCCCAGCTTTCAAGGGAAAGTTTCCAGACGAGCAGAAGCAATGACAGCCTTCAAGAAACTGCGTGGGGCGCAACGAGCAACCACCGCCTCTCAGCTCTTCTGACCGAATCCCCGGTTTGTTATAGACCAGGACTTTTATACCAAGGAAATCTTCTGTGACGCGCAAGGTAAGGATGGCAGCTCGCAGCAAACGATTGGTGGTTTCCAACTAAATACAGGGGGAAATCTCTTAAGCTTAGCCCACGATCATACCCTAGTGTCATGCTGGGGTGAACAGAAACCAAGACAGTTGGTGAAGTCCTTCTTATCTGGGAAGGGATGGGACACAGGAAGTTGCCCGGTATTCCAGTGTCTTGTGAGGTGTGCCAATAGAGTGGAAAGCCCAAGATCTGGTCAAGGCTCCTCTCCACCACTCCCACATAATTGAGGTCCCATTTCAGTCGAGTAGCTGTGGATTATGCTGGGTCCTTTTCCGAAGGAAATGAACACCCAGGGGAAAGCAGTATCTGTACAGTTGACTTTCGTGGACTTGCTACCGATGGGCCAAGCAGTTGCTCTAGGCACCATCGGGCTAAAGCTAGTGTGGCCAGGCCCTAACAGACATTTTTGCCAGGGTAGGTTTTGGCCCTCCGATATTCTTACCGATTCAAGGATCAATTTCTGGCAGGCACCATGAAGGACCTGTGGGAGAAATCATGGGGTGAATCATTTCGTTGCCACGCTATTCACAGTGTTCCGTAGTCCACAACCGTACCACCATCAAACCAAATGGCCTGGTGGAAAGGTTTAATGGAATTTGGGGGCGCATGATCTGTAAATTCGTAAATGCATATCTCCAACGACTGGGACCCTAGTGTTGTAGGCAGTTGTCTTTGCTACAAGGGCTTACACATCCCAGTTTAGGGTTCTCACCCTTTGAACTTGTGTATGGCCATGTAGGTTAAGGGGCCTATTACGAGTTGGTGTAAGCAACGAATGGAGGGGGTTTAACACCTCTTCCAGACTGATACATTCTGGACTTTGTCAGCACCTACAAACACCCTCACAATTCTTTAGCCTTGCTAGAGAAAACCTAAAGGATGCTCAGGAAGAGGCAAAAGGCCTGGTACGAATAAAACATACCAGAGACCGTTCCTTCAAGATAGGAACCAGGTTATGGTCTGACAGGCGCCAACAGGCCCATAAGATGAAGCATCATGGGAGGGGCTCAGGTCCAAGAGCGCTGGGACGTTAACTACCTCATAGGATTGTCACATTATTCGCTCACTAAAAACCTGCAAAGTGTATGCCATGTTAATTCGTCGTCAAGCCCTTTTATTCCAGATGACTTACAACGGTTTGTCAGTTTACTGTCCAGGGAGCAGAGGAGCCGAGTGGCCTGATGGGCGTCTACTATGACGTGGAAAAAGATGGCAGCGTGGAAGAGGTGGAACCTCTCAACCACCCTGGAACGTCTGCAGGCGGCAACACAAATCCAGGAGCTTGCACCAGCTTCGCACCAGTTGTTCTCAGCCCCGACTCCAGGACGGACGTGAACGGGCATACCACTCCATTGAACACAGGAATGCTCACCCAATTAAGAAGCACCACCCCTAGAGCCGGGTGTCCCTCACGCCAAGCTGCTACTATTAGCGGAGATCGCAGAACAGCTACAGGATGGGTATAGCATCCACTCATCTAACGTGATGGGGCATTCTCCAGTAGTTCTGGTACCACTAACCAGATGGGAAATAAACGCACTTTGCGTGGACTACCGTAAGCTAAAGTGCCGTAACTCGTCCAGGACAACTATCCAATCCACGGACGCACCGAATGAAGCATTGGAGAGAGTTGGGACGTGCCAGTTCATAACTCTACAATCTTAAGATTTAACAAAGGGTACTGCAAGTAACACTAGTGAACGCTTGCAAGGAAGTCAGCATTCGTCACCCATTTTGCAGTGGTGTATGAATTTTAAATGTATCTTTCTGGCTCGAAATGCACCCGCCACCTTCCAGAGGCCCTGGTAGATGTCTACTAGTAAGGACTGGGAGAAATGCAGGTTGCCTACCTCGATGATGTGCCATTTTTGTCAAGACTCCTGGCCTGAAACACCTAAGAACACACGAACCTGGAATAGGTCTTTGACCGTAATCAAGGCAGGCAGGACTGAAACTGTTAAGGGCCAAAAATGTCAAATTAGGCAAAACAGAGTGACTTACCTGGGACACCAGTGCGGCGATGGAACCAATATAACCCCCTAGCAAGGCCAAGGTGGAGAATAGCCAAAAGTGGCCTGTCCCACTAAGCGAAGAAAACAAGGTCCAAATCCTTCTTAGGCTTGGCCGGGTACTACAGGCGTTTGGTACCACATCTACAGCCAAATTCGCTGGCAGCCCACTTGACCGGGACCTGACCTAAGAAGCCTCCAGCCAACTACAGTTAATATGGAGCTGAGGATGATTGCTGAACAAGAAGTAGGACAAGTGGGATGCTTGTAGGCTCTAAAGTTTACATTGTTTTGTTTGAGTGGCAAGTTATCGATAACCCCCCCAAAAAACATCGACATTTGCACCTTCACATTATAAGAGATGTAGCTACATAATCTTGTATGAAATGAATTGACAAATGCTATTCATGATCTTTTGTTTACAAATATTGCACTGTAAAAAGATAATCAAAAATGAAGATATATAAAAGTGAGCAGTATTACACTTTGTATTCTGTGTTGTAAATAGAAATCAATATATTTGAGATGTAGAAAAACAT
>NC_133769.1:35534032-35634575 GCF_003597395.2 Chelonoidis abingdonii
TGGTAGCAGGGCCTGAGTGAGGGAAGATATCAGTGTCTTAAGGACCTAAATGGCTCCTACTACTACAGCTGACTGCTTGTTCTCCTCAAGTGGCTTCAGGGAAGCAGCAGGAAACAGGAAACTCCCTGAGAAGCTGGTGTTAATCGGTACAGGGTCCTGGGGGTACTAGAGAGGCACATAAGAGGCTCCTCCTCCTCTCTCTCCCTGCAGCTCCTGCTGCTTTCTGTTGTTCCCTCTCTCGTTTTCTCCTGCCTGCCTGTTACGTCTCTTGTGCCCTTCTTTCTCCAGCACAGCACTCCACCATCTCTGTGCATCTAGAGCAGAGATAATACATATGCACCAGCAGCAGACACACTTTTCTACACTCTGGCTCCTAGTGGTGCCCCCCCACAGTCTGGCAACTGAGGCGGCTACCTCAGTTTGCCTCATGGTAAGGCCAGCCCTGCTTCCTCTGTCCTTTTTATAGATCGATACAAACAAATTATGTATTGCATTCCATATGTCTGTTACCACCCTTGTATCTTGTACTTCAAAGAAAACATACTGATTCATTATCCTGTCATCCCATCTTTATCTTTACAAGGGATCTCTGTGTTAATGTATCACCCTCTTAAGAACATACTTATGTAGTTACCTGAGAACTCTCTATGTTCCCTGTACCAACCTGTCAGGGCAGGAATGTGTTACTTGGTTAGCTGATACCTAGTATTACTATTCTGACAAGGGTAGCTTTGGTTTTCAGCCTTACTTTGGTTGATACTTTCAGCCATGCCTCCGGCTCCAGCACTGTAACATATAGAATGATAAGCACATGATCAAATTGTTGGAGAGTTTTAAATTTTCTTCTTTTTTGTGAATTTAACAGTACAATTTTAATTATATATTTACATTAATTTTTCCCATTTCATTATTATATGTTTGAGCTGTCTCGTTAATTAAACAATGGCTTTTTTGGAACCTGAGTGACCTTAAAAATGGGAATAGATTTGTAGGGATGTGTGCAAGTTTTGCTGCCACTCTGTTCTGTTCTTCAGAGAAGGCAATGCATCTGGTTTTCTGTGTGCTCCAGAGCTCAGGATTCTTATGTATTTTTATATCCTGTCTACTTAGAGCAATTTAACAGACAGAGTAGAGCAATTTGTATATGTGCATCCAGGATTGCTCTTTTCCAGTCATTCAGCAAAGAAGTTTGAATTTCATCTGTGTTGCAAGCTTCATTTTGGAAATATATATATATAAACACATTTTTTTCTGCTTTGAGCAGATAGTTTAAAAAATGGGTAACCTG
This sequence comes from Chelonoidis abingdonii, assembly GCF_003597395.2. Classification (NCBI taxonomy): domain Eukaryota; kingdom Metazoa; phylum Chordata; order Testudines; family Testudinidae; genus Chelonoidis; species Chelonoidis abingdonii. Next base: position 35,535,321 of record NC_133769.1, read on the forward strand.
GCAACCTTGACAGTATCTCTTTAGTATACTAAAATTAGAATAATTTTTCTGAAGGTGAGGATCATTTCCTGTATAAAATGAAGTCTGTTGTAGTTATAATAGAAATATGGTTATGAAGAAACTAGGAAAAATAGTACATAATTTCCATGTTAATATGCACAATTATATAATTACATAATCTGTACCAAACAAAAACAAAAATAGTAGGTTTCTGTTGGTAGTACAAAATTTTGATTTAGATTCTGCTCAGAACTTATAGCTTCTGCCCAGACGTCAGCAAATTTTGAACTCCATAGGACTGATTCACACCAGTGCAGGTGAAAAAATCAGAAGTAATTCTATTAACTGCAATGGTATTCGACTGGTCTAAAACCAGTTCAAGTGAAAGGCCACTCAAGGATTTTGAGCATAGCAGCATGTTTCCTCAGGGTGGAACAGGCAGCTATGCTCAACAGCCCGATCTCCACCTTATCCCTGGCATCATGGCTGCTCAAGTCCCTGTGCTGCTGTTGGTTAATTTTCCCTCACCTGTGACCTGGAGGCAGGACTCATCAATGGGGACTTACTGCTTAACAGAGTAGAGTGGAGCATGCGGTGCTAAACATCTTTTCCCTGGTTCTGTCCCCTCTCATAGCTCCATATGCTCTCCAGTGTCACGGAGCTTTGACTGCATGTCTTCCATGCATATGGTCATTGGAGCCATGGAGGGGACTGCTACAGGGGCATCATTTTCCAGCCCCTTTCTGTTTGAGGGGCTGTCTTTCCACATCATTTCCTCCCCAGAATATAGCATTTTGTATGTGAATATGCAGCAGTGTGCAGGGGTGTTTGTGTTGAAGGCAGCATGTTTGTGACAACTGCTTAAATATCACTATTAACAAACTGGATAGTTTTCTTATTACTGGTCATTAACATTTTTAATGTTTTTAGTTTAGTTTTTTACCTCAAAAAAATATCGCCCTTGTGAATGCTCATCTCCAGAATAGAATTGTCTTTTAGCTTGTGTAAAATAAGATGTTGCAAGTTGCTTTTATTGAACTCTGTTTGAATAGTAATCAACTGCAACATAATTACAAAGTGTTTATTATGTTATGCCAACAAAGTACCAATCATAAGCTAAAGACTGACATTGGAGCGGGCATTTTGTGAGTACTACTGTATGTCAGGATCTTCATTAATATGCACATTAACTGAACATAATTGACTGTAAGCCAGCTGGACAGTGGTAAAATACTTAATAATGAACCACTTCAGTGCAGCATTTGCTGCCTCAAGGAGAACAATAAGTGTCCATATTTCCTTTAATATCCTTCAATAAAATACTGGCATATTAGCAAGCAAAATTATACTGTCATGTGAGGTCTTTACAGATTCTGCTTCTCCAAATCATTGAGGTAATAAATTCTAAGACTGTGAGAGCTTATGAGGTAAGAGAGCAAACTATCAAGGCTGTTGTCTCTTGACTCTACCCACTTCTTTTCTGTAACCCAAACTAAAAAACAAACAAAAAACAAAACACAACAACAAACTTCGCTCCTTCAGAAATTTGGGCTCAAACAGCAGTTTCCATTTAACTGAGTAATGATGTATATTTTTAAGATATAACTGCTTGTAAATAAATAAATTAATCATGTCAGCATAATTGGAAAACCATGATATAGAATCACAGGGAATATATCATTATAATATTTTTATTTAGTTTTATTTAAATTTTACAAACATAGTGGATGGCATAATAACATTTTAGCCACTTTCTGATGGTGTCCTGTCTTGTGCTTAGTTTTCCATCTTTAATACAGCTAAGATACTGCTTTCCTTAACTGTGACTTTTTGTAAGCTGTTCTCCACATATATTTCATAGATCATAGCTGTGGAATATATTAAATTAGGCAGAGGTAACAAATCTATACTTAGTGGTATTTAGATTACATAAGAATTAAACCTCCCTGCAACAAAGCATTGAAGAGCTCAGTTGTCTCTGAAGATCATAATTACATAATTGCACATAAAAAATCTGTTGCAACAAATGGGAAACAGCATAATAGTGTTGTGTTTATTATGGCCAATTTCCACCATAATCTCCCTTATGTACTTTTATTATACAGTCTTATCTACATAATATAGTAAAGTATCAGAGCAGTCATATTCTCTTAAAGTATTTGATGTTATTGCCTCTTAAGTTCTCATTATACAGAACTATTGAGGCCTTGGTTTCACACAGGTCTGTAACATTCCTGTGTTACATAAAGAACAAATTAATTTCACTGTAGTGTTTTAGAAGCAAATACATCAACACTGTGCCCTCTTAATGGAGTCTATGTTTTAAAATTTGGTCAGCAAATTTATTCTTGGAGATATAGCAGACTATCAACAGCAATGTATTTTTTATTTTTTGAGCTGTGTTATAAAGCTTCAGAAAAGAAATGTGGCTTCCTTTAAGTTTAGATTTTTCAGAGTTTGTACTGGGAATAATCCCCTGAAAATGATCTGCCCTGAGGGTGCATGCAATCTGATGTAAATAGTCCGCATCAGGAAAAAAAAAACAATAGGAAGGACAAATATACAAAAAAAGTTCCATGTAAAGCTGCCTGGTTTATTCACCCAGCTAGCTTTGGCTCAGATGCAGCAGCTGGTTTTCTGTGGGATTCTGCTTTTTACTCAATTTTACAGCTGGGTTTGTTTGCTGGAAAAGGTCAGGTGATTTGTCCCAGGTCACACACTGAGTCAGTGGCATTAAACACAGAATCCTCTTTGTGTTGATACTTAGACTGCACAGACTCCTGACTTCCTTTGATATTAACATATTTAAGGAAAATTTACATACTTTACCATACGTATTTTTCCCATAATTGTTTTGTATGGTAGGACTGTTGCATTATTATTTGTATTATGCCATGAACATAAAAAAACACTTTTTACAGAGGGTAACAAGATCTTTGTCCCAACAGTATACTCTCTAAATGGATAATGTAATGGATATTGACAACAGACCATGATGGGCAGAGAGGGAAGGAAGAGGAAGAAACATAATAAACATAAAATGTACAATGTTAAATGGCACCTTAGAGACTAACAAATTTATTTGAGCATAAGCTTTCATGGGCTACAGCCCACTTCATCGGCTGCATAGAATGGAACATACAGCAAGAAGATATTTATACATACAGAGAACGTGAAAAGATGGAAGTAGCATATTAATTCAAGTTCAGCAGTCTCTCTTTGGAGTCTGTTTTTGAAGTTTTTTGGTTATAAAATTTCCCCCTTCAAGTCTGTCACTGAGTTGTTAGAGAGGTTGAAGTATTCTCCCACTGTTTTTTGAATGTTATGATTCCTGATGTCGAATTTGTGTCCATTTATTCTTTTGTGTAGAGAAAGTCTGGTTTGGCCAACATTTGCACGTGTATATGCACATGATGGCATATATCGTATGATATATGCTATCATGTGCCAGCAATGCCCCTCTGCCATATACATTGGCCAAACTGGACAGAGGCTGCTGCATAGATGGTTCATAGAATCATAGAATTATAAACTCTTAGGTCAGAAAGGACAATTATGATCCTCTAGTTTGACCTCCTGCACAATGCAGGCCACAGAATCTCACCCACCCATTCCTGTATCAAACCCCTAATCTATGTCTGAGCTATTGAAGTCCTCAAATCGTGGCTTAAAAACTTCAAGGTGCAGAGAATCCTGAAGCAAGTGACCAGTGCCTCACGCTGCAGAAGAAGGTGAAAAACTCCCAGGGCCTCTGCCAATCGGCCCTGGAGGAAAATTCCTTCTCGATTCCAAATATGGCGATCAGCTAAACGTTGAGCATGTGGGCAAGACTCATGAGCCAGCACCCAGGAAAGAATTCTCTGTAGTAACTCAGATTCCACTCCTTCTAATATCCCTCCAAAGCCCTCACAGAACTGCCTTAAAAGGACAATGTAGCCCTTACATTTTGCTTGGAATGCCTTTGTGGCATCTACTTATTATTATCCTTCTCTATACCTTTTACTATACCTGATTTACGTATATATTTTGTAGATAAGGTGGTTTAAAAAACAGTATTCAAGATGATGCCATACCACTGATTTATTTAATGGCATCTAAATATTATCTGTACAATTTTATTCATTATGTAATTGATACTGCTGTCAGCTGATATCTTCACTGAACTATCCACAATGACACCTGTGTCTTTTTTCTGACATCTTTTTTTCAGAAGCCATCAGTGTGTACAAGTGTGTACAAGTAGTTTGAATTGTTCCTGGCCCATAGTACATTATCTTGCATTGGTCTGTGTTGAATTTCATCTTCATCATGTTGCCCAGTTACCTAGTTTTGTTAGGTCTTTTAGAAGCTTCATTTTACAATCCTCCATAGTCTTGACTTACCTTATATGGTTATGGTCTCAGTGCATTTTGCCACCTCACATTTTGCTCCATATTTAACAATATTTGGTCCACTACTAGAGCACTCGGCTGATAACTATTTTAAATGCGAAGAATGTTCCTAAGTTTTAATCCATGTTCTCTCATTCCATAGTAATCAAGTTTCCTTAAAAGTATTTTCAACAGGATTTGAATAAAATTCTTCAGAAAGTCTAAATAACTTATAGCCACCAGGTATAAAGCCAGCTATGCTTGCATTTATTTATTTATTTTTAGTGCCTTGCATTACATCTGATGAATAAGCCACTTGTACAAGTGCTGCACAAATGCGTTGGTAGGGGGGTTTGTAACTATTTGCCCCTTTTAAATATTTTAAAAAACTGTTTGCTTTTTGAATAATTCCTCTTTGTGCCTCTCCTGGTTACTCATAATTACTGGCTTATGACCTACTTCTGGACAGTGACGTTGGAACATAGTCAGGATGCTGAAAGCCAGCCCCCTTATCTTTGTTCATGCTCATCCCCCAGAGCTGAGGATGGGAGCAAAGCCCTGGGTGCGAGGCTGGCCGCTGGGAGCCTGGGGGCACTGTGCTGGCTGCCGTGAGCCTGGGGATGCTGCAGCACCCCCCGCCTTAGTTCACTTGCCTATGCTTCTGGATGCAAAGTTTCACTTATACTTAGAGTGACTAAGGGTCACTGAGGACAAAAGATCCTACTACTTGCCTTGAATGTTACTTTGCATCAGCCACCTTGTTCCCAGCTGTTACATGGCCTTGCCTACACAGGTTGGATGGAAGTTGACCGTCATAACTATTCTGGAATAAATATTCTACTATAGCTTTTCTGTAATAGATCTCTGTGTGGACATTCTCTTCTGTAATAAAAATGATCTTATTCTAAAATAATTAAGCCACTTCCAAAGCACAATTAAGTCCTCTGTGCTCGAGTTCATGGTTCCCTCCTGTAAAGCATTTGTGTAGTGAATGTAGGGGCTGCAGGCCTCGTGTCTCTTCCGTCCTGCACCTTGCCCTGCCCTAGGTCTCTGTTCTTGGCAATCCTGTTTATAATCTCATTAGAAGTGAGTAAAGGTCTTCTGCCTATAGCAAGTAGGAAGATGTAGGCTTTTTGGTTCCCCACTTACCTCCCCCCACCCCCAGCTTAACTATCTAAAATCTAATGTTGAAAAAGATTGTTCTTTCTCTCATCAGAAAAAAAAAATCACTCAGTTCCCTCACCCAAAGAAAACCAAATAAATGACCACCACCACCGAAACTCCCCAAAGAAACTCCCCATAGGGTTAGGACAGTATTAAGGCATTGTACAGAATTTCAAATGTTTGCATAGCACTTGTATTGTAATAACAGTCCTCCAAGGCTACATCTACACTGATAGCTAGGGGTGTGATTCCCAGTTCACATAAACGTACTCATAGTAACTGTCACTGAGCTACAACACTGAAATTAGTACCATGGGTACATACTCTGGTTGGATAGCCCCTGCAACCACTCACCACTGCCCATGCTATTGCGTTCACTACTATTTTTAGCATGTCAGCTCATATGTGTATACAAGTTGGGAATCACACTCCTAGATACAGGTGTAGATGTACCCTAAATGCTTGAATCTGAATGACCTGATTTTCAAAGTACCTAGCATTTAGTCACTCTCAGTGAAGAAAATCAGACCAGAAATCTTTTTGCCATGTTATTTTCTTAGGTTTGTCTGTCTGTCTACCACACACTCCTGCCTTCTCCCCCACCTGCACACCCTCCCTCAGACACACTTATTTGTTGTTACTGGGTTTCTCCTGAGCCTTATGTTGATGTTCTTTGTTCCTGTTTATAATTATTTATTTATTTATTTATTCATTCATTATTTTATTTATTAGTAAAGAACACTGAAAGATTTATTTGGGGAAGAATAAAACAGCCTATGGACAAATATTCAATCTATCAACCTAGAAAAACTGTTTAAAGACTGCTGTTGCTCCTACAAAATTCTTGTTGATTTGAAGGTGTTCAGGATCATTCCCAACGTGGTATAAAATGCACACACAAAAATAAGAGCTTGAGAAATTCCAGGCTAATAAAAGGAACCTAAAAATGAATCTTGTTTCATACCTCTAAAATCTTCTTTGTAGAAGAACCCTCCTAAACTGAATTTATGGAAGAAGAAATATATGTATGTGTTATATTTGTGTGTAGGTATATATTATATAGACATATTTTAATAATGCAGTTTTTTATTTTGTATTTGAATAGTGTAGTTTCAAGTTAAATAGCCTACATTTCAAAAAATTGCTATTTAGCAAACTCTGTGTCTGTTAATAGTAAATTTGATAAGACCTCATTTATAAGAAGAAAGGGCTTTATATTGCTGGGAGTCACAAGACAAGTCTATTACAAATGGTCTTACAAGTTCTGTTTAAATGAGTATATAGACAAATATTGGGAAAATGCTGTTTGTTAGTTGTGGTGCAGTTTTCTGAGAAGCTGTGAAACTCCTCAATCAAGTTGATTCATTGCTTGAGAATTCTTTTGATGTGAATTATTTATCAGATACAGAGCTGCTGCCTCTAGGATATAACCACACAAGCAAGCAAATAAATGTCATGCAAAACATTACACAATTATACATAGAATCTCTTTATGAAGCGTGTGTCTTTTTGTACACGTTTATCTGCTATTGCCAATTGCCATTCATTACCAATGAATTTATATGGTACAACACACATCATTGAGTGTACCCATGCAGTGGCACACAACCAATTAAACCAACAAATAAAAACCATTCCTACTTGCCTAAAATTGTAGACCCTTTTGTCCTAGGAAGAAAATCTTTTTGTCATTGGAAAATTAATTTCACCTGAGTCCCGTATACCTGTTGTTTGCACTCTGTGCTTCTGCAAGGCAGAGTTTATAGAGGAAGCAGCCTTTTTTCTTGTCATAGGTAGTATGTGTCAAAGACCTCAGTGAATGATCAAAGTAATTATTACTGGATCCAACTTTAATTGGGAGAGTGGTAAATAATAAAGGGGAGAGGTCACCTATTCAAGGTGATCTTAGCCAAGCAAACAATGTGTATTTTAATATAGCAAATTGTAAATGCCTGTGTTCTTTTTTTCTAGACATATGCATACTTAGAGGATGGGGGATGCTCTTCTAGGAAGCAGTGACTCTGAAAAAAAAATTTAGGGTCATGGTGGATAATCAGCTTCCAGTACAATGATGTATCTAAAAGAGTTAATGTGATCCTGGGATGCATAAACAGGAATTTCAAGTAGGAGCAGAGAGGATTTATTGCTATATTTGCACTCGTGTGACCACTGCTGGAATACTTTGTCCAGCTCTGGTGTCCGCAGTTCAAAGAAGCATGCTGGAGCGGGTTTGGAAAAGAACCACGAGAATGATTACAGAATTAGAAAACATGCCTTATAGTGATAGACTCAAAGAGCTCAGTCTAGTTAGCTTAACAATTTAGCTTACGGTCTTATGTTAACAAAAAGAAAGCTGAATGACTCGATTACAGCCTTATAAGTACCTACATGGGGAAAAAGTATTTAATCATGGGCCCTTCAGGTTAAGAGAGAAAGGTGTAACATGATCCGACAGCTGACGGATGAAGCTAGACAAACTCAGAGTGGAAAGGGGGCGTACATTTTTCAGTGAGAGTTTAGCCGTAGCACCTAGTTTTAATTTATTGGATAGTGATGAAAATTTTAAAATAAAGATTAGATATTTTTCTAAAAGCTATGCTCTAGGAATTATTTTGGGGAAGTTCTATGGCCTGTGTTATATAGAAGATCAGATTACATTATCATAATGGTTCCTTCTGTGCTTGGAATCTATGATCTGTGAATTAATTATTGTATAATTTCTTTTCCACTCTCTTTCCCTATGAAAATGAGCACAACTGCTCTGTACAATGTAACAAACGTAGATGAACCAATCAGATTAACATGTGGCTGGCATTATAATCATGAACACTAAAATAAGTTTAACATTCTATTTTTTTACCTTTCTTTTTTGTTTGTTTAAAATTGATATTTTACTGTAGGACAGCAAATACATTTTATAGAATAATTAAGATTTCCAAAAATACTATGATCCTGAAACTTTTTGTGATTATAAAAATTACCAGAGACTATGTGGGACTCCTCCTTCAGCTTGAACACAGAGGTGTTTAGTTTATCCAGATACTGTCTTTGTGTGAGAATATTTGTTCGTATTTTTAATTCAGTTCTTCCAAACCATAGGGTTACAAAGAAAACAAATGAATCTTTGATTGCAGACACTCCTAGAAAATATAACGTCAGAAATAATAAACAAATCACCACATATTTGTTTTTCCCCTTGGCTGTTTACTCTTATTCTTTTCAACATCAAATTTTAATTCAATAGAAACACTCATAGCTAATACGTATTCTTACAGCATAGGTGCAAAAATTCCACTTTTTCAATATAAACCAAGTTTCAATATGGAATACTGCAAGGTGCATGTACAGATTTAAATAGACAGACTTAACAGTTTCACTGGCATGAAGCCTTAAAATTAAATATAAAAGATCATATATAGATCTGGCATAAGCAGCTGCAATTCTATTGAAGTCATTGGTATTGCACCTGCTTATACCAAACATTTGACTGAGGGTATGGCTACACTTGCAACTTCAAAGTGCTGCCATGGCAGCAGCGCTTTGAAGTGTGAGTGTGGTCGCAGCGCCAGCGCTGGGGGAGAGCTCTTTCAGCGCTGCACGTACTCCACATCCTCTATGGGTGTAGTTTGCAGCGCTGGGAACCGCGCTCCCAGCGCTGCGGCACTGTTTACACTGAGGCTTTACAGCGCTGTATCTTGCAGTGCTCAGAGGGGTGTTTTTTTCACACCCCTGAGCGCGAAAGTTGCAGCGCTGTAAAGTGCCAATGTAGCCATGGCCTGAATGTCTAGCTAAATGGAAGAGAAAAAGCCTAATACCTGTTGTTCAAGTGTGTTCTTTCTCTTGGTCTTCAATCTTATTACTCTGTGTTTGTAGGGATGCATATCTTACACCCCTTGCCCCATATGAGATCTCAGAGCTCTAATGCTGCACACTCATAGATTCCAAAGCCAAAAAGGCATCATTGCGATCGTCTAGTCCAGCAGTTCTCAAGCAGAGGTTCATGGCCCCCGGTGGAGGCGCAAGCTGGTTTGGAGCGGGGGGGGGGGGTGTCACAAATCCCAGCGCCCTGCAGGACAGAAGCCTCAAGCCCATGAATGGAGTTGGAGGGAGGCACCAGGGATGTTGCTCCTCTCCCGCCACCCCCTCCCCCAAAAAAACCCCAATAACAAAAAACAAACTGCAGTACCTTAACCAGAGTGGGGCAGTCCCGTGGGCAGCTTCACTTTCCATCCCCTTGCCAGGTTGGAGGCCAGAAGCCAGAGACAGGCAGTGTGGGGCGGTTGCCACTCTGGTTGGTGTCATGAAGCAGTTGGCCATGGCACTGTCCTGTGTGCTGCTGGTGCTCAGGGCTCCAGGCTGCGGGTGCTCCTGAGCTCACAGCTCCCTTTGACTGCTGGTAAGAGCCCTTGGGGAGCAGTGACCACAGGGGAGTCCTCCCTCAGCACACCACCCTGAGCTAGTCCCCTCTGCCTGACACAGCTCCCAGCTACTCCTGTCCTTGCACCCTGAGTGGTTTTCAAACTTTTTGAGCCGAATCTTCTCCTCCCCCTCCCTTTAGTTATAATTTTTGGTTGCACCCACCCCTCCTCTCCCAAACCTACACAGGCTGAGTGACCTGCTGAAGTGAGTCGGGAGGTGGAGGTTTCGCTCCCTCCCTAGGCCCTGCCATACAGAAGTCAAAATAGAAGTCAAACTATGCCTGTGGAGGGCCCCTCCCTGCTCAGTGCCCTGCAAGGCTAAAGCCCTGATCACCTCCTTCCCCGACCTGGCGGCTGAAGCCCAGAGCCCTGAGGTGCCCTCACCCCCCGACTAGGCCTTGGAATTTTTCTAGTATCTTGGGGGAGAGGGGGGTCAGAAAGGAAAAAAAAAAAAAAAAGAGAGAGAACCCCTGATCTAGTCCAATCTCTTGTATAACACAGACCATAAAACTTCCCCAGCATAATTCTTAGATCATAGCTTTTAGAATAACATCCAATCTTGATTTAAAAGTTGTCAGTGATGAAGAATCTACCATGACCCTTAGCAAATTTTTCCAATGGTTAATTACTCTCACCATTAAAAATTTACAGCTGATTTCCATTCTGAATTTGTCTAGCTTCAACTTCAAGCCATTGCACTGTTACGCCTTCCTCTGTTAGACTAGAGAAACCATTATTTATTTAAAAAAGAATTACATGTTTGTTTTATTTCATATTTCCCAGGGGGTGGGGGTGGGGGTTAAACTCTCAGGTCTGCCTCAGATTTTTGTGTCTCAGCTAATCTAGCTGAGAGAGAGTTTAAATTACAAAATTTAGTTTCAAATATAGTGGGATAGAGTATATATGATGGAAATGCATACACATACCACTCCTAACTTGAGGAAGCATATCTGTTTAATGACATTGCAAACAGCTTATTTAGACAGATCTCACATGTATGGCTTTACCTTCAGACAGAACCGGCGCTAGGCATAAGCAGACTAAGCAATTGCTTAGCACCCCAAACCGCTCCGGCCCCCACTATTAATTATTAGTATGTATTGTGTGGGGAAACCCCCCAGAATATTACCACTTAGGGCCCCCAATAGGCTAGCACTGCCACTGCTTTCAGATATGAACTATTGTGATCACATAGCTTTTCAGAGACCCCAAACATTCATAGAATATTCAAAATGCCATACCAAATCATGCCAGAGGTCAATCCCGTCCACTATCCTTTCTGACAGCATTGTTTAATCATCTCCTTGTATGTGGCTAAGTTTTGAGCCTCAGTATCTTGTGGCAATGAATTCCATTGTCAGATATGCAATGTGTATTTAAAAAAAAAAGATTTTTCTTTTTATCAGTTTTAAATTGAAAGGCAATCAATTTAATTCTAGTCCTAGAATAATTTCACCCTTACTTAAGGCTATTAGGCCTGGAGTCCTATGTGAAATGAGAAATTTTGCTCCACTTATGCTCAGCTTTGGTTCCTGAGCTATGAGTTGGATCGTGGTGTGAGCTAGAGTTGGATCGGGTGGACAATGTGCGGCGTGATGAGCCCGGGATGCGATGACAGGTAGGCTAGCGTGATAGAGTTTTTATACTAGATTGTGTGATAATTAGTGACCATCACTTATTTCACCCTTGTGTCTAGAAAGTGGATCTCCCGTGTAGATTGGTCCAGCATTGAGGTTATGGTGGGGTGGAAGTTGTTGAAGTCGTGGTGGAATTTTCTAGATTCCTTCCCATGGTCCAGATGATGAATTCATCAATGTAGCGTAGTAGAAAGGGCGTGAGTAGACGAGAGCTGAGGAAGCCGTCTTTCCAGGTCAGCCATAAAAATATTGGGTTTGTTGCCATTGCGGTGGCCCATAAGCAGTGCCACTGATCTGGAGGTATATATTGTCATCAAACTTGAATATAGTTGTGTGTGAGAATAAAGGCACAGAGCTCAGCAGCCAGTTGTCTGTGGCATCATCAGGGATACTGTTCCTAACAGCTTGTATTCCATCTGTGTGTGGGATGTTTGTGTAGAGAGCTCTCACATCCATGGTGGCTAGGATGTGTTTTCGGAGATGACCAATGCGTCACCAGCAACTGCACACCGTACCATAGCAACTCTAGCTCAGGAACCAATCCAGCAACAAACTCCATGCCAACTCTGCCACATATCTACACACACGCAAACCATCATAGAACCTAACCAGATCAGCCATACCACACTGGTTCATTCACCTGCACGGTCCACCAATTGTAATATACGCCACATACCAGCCAATGCCCCTCTGCTATGTACATCGGCCAAACTGGACAGTCACTACGGAAAAGGATAAATGGACACAAATCAGATACAGGAATGGCAATAATACAAAACTGTAGAGAAGCACTTCAACCTCCTGGCACACTATAGCAGACCTTAAGTGCTATCCTGGCAGCAAAAAACTTCAGGACCAGACTTCAAAGGAAACTGCTGAGCTCAGTTCATTTGCAAATTTGACACCATCAGCTCTGGACTCAACAAAGACTGTGAATGCTTGCCAATTACAGAACCAGTTTCTCCTCCCCTTGGTTTCACACCTTGCTATTAACAGGGCCTCACCCTCCCTGACTGAACTAACCTCGTTATCTCTAGCTTGCTTGCTAGCATATATATACCCTGCCCCGAAATTTCACTACCTGCGTCTGACGAAGTGGTATTCACACGAAAGCTCACGCTCCAAAACGTTGTATGCTATAAGGTGCCACAGATCTCTCTTGCATTACTTTGATTTCCAAAATTACTTAAAGTCCAAGAGATGGAGGTTTAACAATACTGGTCTGATCCAGGTGCTCAGCACTGCTTGGTCAGATACACAGTGGGAAACACTTGCTACATGCATCAGAAATGATAACATAAGCAGGGTCAGAATGAACCTTCTCTGACGTCTAGTGACATACTGGGAAGAGATTTCAAGGGAGACTGTGTTTGCATTGATGTGCTACTCTGCCTGATGCTCAGCATGGGCAGCTGCTTTGCCAAAATGATTAATTTTGTCTGGTTTGGGTTACAATCACTCATATTTGAATGCAGGGTAATGAATATTGTTATCTTTATTGTATGAGTAAAAGAAACAAAGCTGTGCTTAGCATAGCCTGATGAGAGGTCACCATTAAACTGAGCCTCACTTGCTAAGCAGGGTGGGATGCCATATCTCAGTGAAAATGAGGAGTGGGTGGGTACAGTGTTTCTACCTGGTGTACAACTCTGCCTGAAGAGTCTAAACAATTGACCTGCCCTTCTCCAATATAGAAGAGTTAGTGTAGAATCAAGTGAGAGCTTGTTTCTGGTTAGTGATTCCTGAAGTTTGACATCACTGCTGAGCAGGTCTACAGGGCTCAGCTCACTTGTGTGGGTCAGTGTACAGTGAAAGACAACACAGAAAGCGCATTTCAGTGAGGTTCCCCACTACTATGCTGAAAACTAGAACTAGATACGTTGTGAAACCTCAGAACATAACGTGCAAAGAAACGGAGAGCCAGTTGCAGATGCAGTAGCAGGAGAGGCTTTGCTCAATGCCCCTCCCCAAATGAGTGACCCCATGACACACCTCTGAATCTTGGTCTTGCTAACCAAGGACTGCCAATGTGAATGGCGGCAGCAGAGGAGAGGGAGTTGATATAAAGACACCACAGATACACAGTGGGAAACACTTGCTCAACTGCATCAGAAATGATAACATAAGCAGGGTCAGAATGAACTCTTCTCTGACGTCTAGTGACATACTGGGGGAAGAGATTTCAGGAGCGGACTGTGTTTGCATAGATGTGCCTACTCTGCCTTGATGCTCAGCATGGTGGAGCTGCTTTGCCAAAATGATTAATTTTGTCTGGTTTGGGGTTACAAATCACTCAGTATTTGAATGCAGGGGTAATGAAATATTGTTATCTTTATTGTATGAGTAAAGAGAAACAAAGCTGTGCTTAGCATAGCCTGATTGAGAGGGTCACCATAAACTGAGCCTCACTTGCTAAGCAGAGGGTGGGGATGCCATATCTCAGTGAAAATGAGAGTGGGTGGGTACAAGTGTTTCTACCTGGTGGTACAGACTCTGCCTGAAGAGTCCTAGACAACATTTGACCTGCCCTTCTCCAATATTTAAAGATAGAGTTGATTAGAATCAAGTGAGAGTCTTTGTTTCTGGTTAGTGATTCCTGAAGTTGACATCACTGCTGAGCAGGTCTAAGGGCTCAGCCTTACACTTTGTGTGGGTCAGTGTACAGTGAAAGACAACACAGAAAGCGCATTTGCAGTGAGGTTCCCCACTACTTGCTGAAATCACTAAGAACTAGATTAAGTGGTGGAACCTCAGAACATAACGTGCAAAGAAACGGAGAGCCAGTTGCAGAGGCAGTAGCAGGAGAGGCTTTGCTCAATGCACCTCTCCCAAAGATGGGAGGTGAACCCCATGACACACCTCTGAACTCTTGGTCTTTGCTAACCAAGGACTGCCAACTGTGAATGGCGTGCAGCAGAGGGAGAGGGGAGTTGCATACTAAAGGGACATTCAGTCATCGGACTTTCCTATTGCCAGATGGAAAACTGAGACAATGGACCTGCTCAAAGCAGTGTGAGGTTAGCTTTGCTTGTGGTCAAATGGTTTTGAATGTGGTTGTGGTGTTTTCCTAAATTAATGCTGGGTTCCCTTTCTCGTTTACTGAAAGTTCTCTTTTGTTATACATATTACTCAGTGCTTGTGAGTGGGGAAGTATTGCCTCTTACAGATGCCCAGGTGTGGTGTTAAGTTTTCCCAGGTTTCTGGTTGTGGGATCTGTTTTATCTTGTTAAAAGGAACCCTTGGGTATTGCACCCAGCCCTTGTTGCTGCTGATTCCGCCTGGCTTAGAAGGGTTACAGTAAGAAAAAATCATTTGGAAGGATAGCTATGATGTTATTAGTATGGGAGTGACTGTACTAATGAGATAATTTGTGTTAGTATGGCAGCCCCAGATTTAGGATCCTAACCATTTTTGAAAATCTGGCCTGAAGTTACTATGCTGTTGACTGATTTTAAGCCCTTGCGCATGCCCACTGTGAACTAGGGGCCTGAATCTGAAATCACATATTCAGGTTTTACACCAATGTAATTGCATTGACTTAACTGGGACTGTTCTTCATTAGTATCCATGTAAGTGACTGCAGAATCAAGCCTTGGAAAAGGGCATCTCGGTTCAGTGGTAAAGTAATATGTTTTTAAAGTATATTTGAGACAAAGGAAATTCTAATAATGGTGTAGGCCCATTATTAAATGGAGATGGTTTATAATCATTGAAGGCTGTTTGGTTGAACTGATGCCACTGACGGCCTTCAGAACATTAATTACTGGTGATGATAGGTGAGATGCCTTTCATTTTAGAGCCCAGGCTGAGTTGGCAGGGCTGGTAATTAGGAAAACATCATTTACTGGCAAACTAAGCACATTCTGGGCACTATTTCTAGTACAGAAACGCTTGATACAGAAATCATTGTGAGATAATGATCATGAAAACCTTATAATGCCATTTGTATAGTCCTTTTTCAGAGTATAACTGCAGTTAAGGGATGATCATTATATCAAAATATTTGGGAAAAATCAAACAACTGTGTATTAGGTATCTAAAGCTAAGGATGAACTCACTGAAGAAGACTGCCTAAAATTCATGAGAAAATGTGAGTGAATGGGAGGTGATGTTGCATTGATGATGACATGGGGAGATTCAAAACTGAATAGGTTTCTTTCTGGTCAAAAGGGAGAGACTGAGGGCTTGTCTACGCTTACTGAGCAACTATAGCACTAGTGAAGACACTATCTATGCTGACAGGAGAGCTTCTCCTGTTGCCATAGGTACTCCACCTCCCCAAGAGGTGGTAGCTATGTTGACAGGAGAAGCCCTCCCATTGACCTAGCCCGGTCTACACTTCAAGTTAGGTCGATATAACTACATTGCTCAGGGGTATGAATTTTCCACACCCCTGAGCGATGTTGTTATACTGATATAAGTTGGTAGTGTCAACCAAGCCTTAGTAAATGCCTTATGCTTGCAACCCCTGTTGACTTTAATGGGAGTGCCATACATGGAGCAGCTACAGCATCAGTTTCTTAGACATACCTGGCTGACAGTGTAAAACTGGAAAACATTGAATTGATTTGAAATTTCCAAGCAAGGGCTTTTAATAACAATGGCTTCAATTCACATTGGAGGTTATTTCAGGAGTTACGCCATCTAAAACTCATGCAACATTTCAAATACAATTTTGACATGTTTTGGAGATGAAGTATTACCACATCATGTTGAAGAGAAACATAAAAGTCATGCAAAGTGAATTGCATTCTAGTCTGCTGGCTTTTAGGCCTTAGCAGTTACATACCTGTGCTTTCCAAGCTGTTCAAAAATATTAATAAACTCACTCCTTGAATTAATGGATGAGTTTGCAGGACACCATCAGACATAAATTTTGAAGCTGAATGATATTTACATTGCTATTTGTACTGTACAATTAGTAAGGGTTATTAATTCTGTCTGGTCTTGGTGTTATAAACTTTACACCATAATTACATGCACAGACACACACAACCTCTTGAAAGAAGTGCTGAAATGAAGGCATTTAGCGGTACACCAAGGGCTGAAACAAGTGTGCAGAAGCTATGCTGTCTGTCAGTTTTAGTGATTTTACCTTTACCTTATGGTGATACTGCTCATCTCAGTGATGACAGATGGAATCACAACATTTGCCATAATTATACTCTCAAAGAGTAAGAACTATCATGTACGTGGTTTTAAGAATATAATCCCTCATTGATGGGGCCTGTTGAGATCACCTCACTATCTGTAGTATCACAGAGAGACAGATCACCACCAGAGAATTTTCTAGACTTTTTGCTCCATAATTCAAAGATGTTTCAAATATTGCTGTTGTCTTAGCTTTATAAAGTGGTACTTCCCAGTAATGATAATAATACTGGACAGAAATGCCTGCTTTACTCATGAGTTCCAACTCCTCCGATCTATTTGTTAGAAATTATCAGTTATACAGAAATGGGGGAAAAAGGGAACAGAATTTCAAATTAAAAACTTCTTGTTAGCTTTTTGTAAGTACACTGGTTAATGTAATGCAGTTCAGTTATGGAAGTGACTGTCTGAAGTATTCACCACTTGATGCATGTTATTTGTGTGTTCGATATTTTTTCCCCCTCTATATGTAGGGCAGATGTACTATAATGTGCAGGTTTAGTTATCAGATCCCTTTCCTGGCCCTTCTATGGAATGAGAGCAAAATCTGCCGCCATCTACTCCCCTCCAGAAGATTTCCTGGAAAGCTCTGCAAGTTTAAATTTGTGGAGTTTCAACCTCTTGTTAGAAAATGACGTGCCAAAAGATATTAGTAATTCAAGAGAGAACCTATTCATAGCTAACTGACCAATGAGAGAGAGAGAGAGCAGGGAACTGTATGTAGCTTTTTCTTTTACTTCATAGCTAAAATAGTGACTAAATTGCATGAGTTTTGCCATAAGACTATGAAAGGTTATTAATTTTAGTATTATCATGGACCCATATTCTGCTCTGTTACACTGGTGTAAATATGAAAGAACTCCTTGCATCTTGGGGGTATCCTCTGTCTGCAAAGAGGCAAGAGACGGTAAAAATGCCTACAATGTTGTTTATTGTAGACATTAACTTTCATAAGTGGTCTGTATTACATTAACCAGATTTTCCCCTATAGAAATGAGAGATGGAAAAGTGCACTTTCTACAACATATTTTCTAATTTTAAATCTCCTCAGAGTTGATTTCACTAATTATCTCATCAAACTGTACCACAGTTTTTATTACAGGTTCACTGATGTTTGAAAATGGGTTGTATATTTATTGCATTTTCTCCAAACCTTTATCCTGTTATAATTTATTTATATTCTAGTAGGGCCCATTGCTTGTTGCATTAGGCAATGTACATACAAATATATGTAAAGATTAAAAGATGACCCCTGTTCTCCAAAACCTTGACAAGAGGCCAATAGATATGACAAATAGATGTTTTTTTCAAGTAACATTATAGACCAAAAAAAGGTATCACTCTTCATGCGAACCTCAGCAGTCAAAGGAAAACCAGCAATTACCTTATGTTGCTCTTAGAGCATATATTTTCTGTCATTATTAATAGCAAAAAATGACTTATAGGTTAATGACTGGTTTTGATATAAAGGATCTCTCAACTCTTGAAAGTGGTCATTAACCAGAAAATTAACCAGAAAGTGGTCATTACCAGAAAATAGCCTGCATTCTCAACCAATCATGATTGCTTAAATAAAGTACAAAATAAATGCTAAAATGCCCTTCATGACAGATTTTAAACAGAAAATATTATTCAAAATGTATATTAGAAAACCAGTTTCAATGACTTTTTAGGATTATTCCAGTGACATGCAGTCACAATCAATGGTGATGAGAGTGGGGTAGAAACTTAGAATCCTAAAGGTGTTTAATATGGGGACTATGACACCGACATCTACAGATGAAAAGCATTGAGCAGTTTACAAAGTGGGGAAATTTATTCACATATTTTGAATGGAGATGAAGCACAATTATTCTGAAAAGATGATTATTTATCATGCCAATGAATTCTGAGTGTCCTTATCCAGTGGATCACCAATACTTTTTGTTAGTTGGGACAGCTGCTATTTATTTAGCATCAAAAGTGTGACTGCTGCATTATAGACAATATAAAAAGAGAGTCGTTTTCTCAAATTTACAGTCAAAGAATCTGTCTAGAGTAGATTTTGGTAGTGTTGTAATTTGAGTGAATTGATTCCCCTTAGTGTGAATAAGCTAACATGATTGTAAATACTAAGGTAAACACTACGCTTATGTTTTTATTAGTACATGTAGTTCATCCTAGGCTGAAAGGGGGATACAGAAGAAGGCAGGGGAGAAACAGAAGGAGAGGGAGAAAAGAAGAGCAAGATGCTTGATGAAGGTGAGGCTGAGCAACAGTGAGGTTAGGGTGACTGAAGACTAGTGGCAGGCTCTTAGAACCAATATCCAATGGGAGATCAGCAAACTAGCAGAATTGAAAATTCATTCTAATTATACCAAGCTGAGTCTGAAGAATGTTGCCACCTAATCTTGTTACTCTTGTCTGGCTGCTGCTGTGATGTGGCTGGATCAAGGTCCCAGCGTCCTTGATTGGCTCCTGGATGGACCTAGGTAGGTGCAGGGGTGATGTCAGGTCTGATTCTGACCCATTCACTCCAATTCTGCTTTCCTCTGCTCGAGTAATAGAGACAGAAAAGAAACATGGATAGCCATCCAGTAACCCATTGTAGAAGGAGCCCTGTGGCTATTGTAGACGGTATGTTGTCATCAGCATAAAGGGTATGCTGGAGCTCAGGTGAGAGTGGAGGACACAGGAGGGGGCTGGGCCAGCATGCACAGTGTTCCAATTATTAGTTGCTTTCATAATGACCCATAGAGGACTGTTATGAGGCAGTACAATTTAAAGCATCCCTGGAGTTGCTGTAAATTACTCTGTAGGCTAGGTAAGCCCTGACAGCCCAGAATTGGGGTTTAAGCTACCTTTTGAGGCTCTGCTCCTGCTCCTGCTCGTGGTCCAGGAATGGTGCAATGCAGAATTGAGGCTTCTGTTTTTGCTGGAGGGGGCTGCTGTATTTTGTTAAAGATCCTGAATCAGCTTGTCATTGAGAAAATTTCTGGGCCATTATATTTGCTTGAATCAATGCAAATGCAGGGTCTTGCGTACACAGATTAATGACAGTAATAATCAGTGACGATATGGTGTGTCTAAAGCAATAGATTTTTTTCAGAATAGATTATTGAAAGGCAAGGGAAGGGACAAGAGTTTCTCCTTCTCATTACTCTCCTCCATCCCTGCCACACACATTTAGAAAAACCTCAGTTAGGAAGGTTAAGTGCATAGAGCTCTATATAGGAGATATAAAATAGAATGTGCTTGACCTCCAGTTTACTGTAAATTGCAGTAACTTCTCATGTAGCAGGAATGTTCATACAGCATTCAAAACTTCCAAACTTCTGTTTTATCAATATAAATGAAACCATTTAAAATCCAATTTGGGAGAAAAAAATAAATTTTGCTTTTTAAGTGAAAACCTTTCACACAGACTTTGTCTATAGATATTTGCTCAGCGATATATTATGCACTGTTGATTTTTAAACATTTATAATGACAATCCTGACAAATTCTCAGCTCTCACTCTAGATAAATAATTGAGGAATAGTCATATTCTTACAGTTTTACACTTGGCTGATGGGATTATTGTATCAGGAGTATGGAGTTGACAACATTTCATGTGGAGAGGTCTGATTCACTTTTTAGTGTTGCCTTTTTAGCTTGAATGAGTTAGTGACAGAGTTCCCAGGTGAGTTCAGAGAGCTCTTACAGACTTAAATAGATTCATGTTTCTTGCTGATTTGGATTTGGTGTTCAGCAACAAACCAAAGTTGAAAACTCTTTGAATGCAGAAACTTATTGCCCGTTATGGAGAATTAAGAAGTTATGTATTTTATTTTTTTGTTATAAATATCATACATAGCTAAGTTTACCTGTGTGGTGGTATCCTGCCTGAATGCATAAGTTTAAATCAAAGGAGGATGTTCTGGGGGAAGCTGAAATGAAATGAACTAATGGCAAAGATAAGGTGTATATCAAGAGTCCTTAAGGAACTAAAGGAGAAACAGTTAGTTGACAGAATGGATCCTACGTGGCTTCACCTAGTCTGGTGAGGGGTAGTCTTCCCAGACCAAAACCTAGGAGTAAAGCCTTAAAAATGCTAGCATAGGCAGGAAGAAGGGAAGTGGATTGTCAGCAAGCTGACAGAGAGAACAGGAAGTGCAGCAAACAGTTCTCCCTACCCAGAAATGGGAATAAGCTGGACCTATCTGTGCTATGGATAGCGAAGGTATGCTTAGGTAAGGAATGGACTCTGTGGTTTTAACCCATTTCCCTAGATGCTCTTCTGCTTGGCAAATAAATACAGCTTTGTTTTGAAGAAGCCGTTTTTGAGTCACTTTATTCAGCTACTGTCAGCTATCCTAAGATAAAGGGTTCAGAGGTGACAAATCCACTGGGCCTGTTGGATCAACATATTTGGTAAATGGGGGAGCTTTACTTCAGAGGTTGAGTCTCAGAGCGGTCGGACTGTGTGGGAAGGTAGTGAACCCTGTCCCCAAAGGGGTGCACACTTGAAAGAGACAAAAAGGGGTGTAAGGTGCAGCTAACCTGGTAATCATGACACTTGCATTAATCATTATTTGATTATGTCCATGGATTCTTTAACTTTAGTTGGCACTCAAATCCTACCTTGGGAATTATTCAGTCAGGCAGAAAAAAATGCAAATTGTCTTAATTCTCAAAGGAAGACTAAATATAGAACAGCACAGCTACTAGGAGACATTTTTTCATCATGGTTAACACATCAGTAGTAAATTGGTAGTCAAAATGTTTCCTTTCCACTTTCTTTTTTTGGCCTGGGCAACACAGAAAAACAGTGAAAGCCCAGAGGAATATTTAAAATTTAATGAAGTGATACAAATCACACTCTTTACGGAGATATGAGCCTCTGTTCCTTCATTTGCAAATATTTGAATAAGTGAATGAGAGGGACTAAAAAGTGAAAAAAAAAAAAGGTAAGCAGCATCCTAGGAGATGCATTGAAGTGATATAAAATAAGAAAAAAACAAACATGGTCAAGGCAAATTAGAGAACTAAATCTCATAATAAATGCCCTAGAGTCTCTAAAGAAAACATCATCAGAATAGAGAATACTGGGCACAGCGGAGAAAAGTAAGCAAAGGAATAGATGAAAAAAAGAAAATATGATGCTAGTTTGAATTATTCCTTTCAAATAATTTAATTTATTATTAGAAGATTATAACAGTGTAACACAATAACAATTATCCAGGGGTTAGAGTTGGGAAGAGATTCTTATTTACAGTGGAATTAATTGATGTATTGAAGTTTGGGTATTTCTAGTCAAAAAGTAATTGACACTGTAAATGTGTAGAAGGTATTGTGGAAGAAGATTCCCTAGCATATATAGAGCAAACCTGTAGAATTGATGCTTTAGAACATAAAGAGTTTCTTGTCAGAGGATTGCAAGTTACTATAGTCAAAGGGGCTGTGACGTTCCCTTGGTGTTATCTGGATGGTGATCAGCTAGGTCACCCCAATCCTCGACTCTGGGACCCAGCCTTTCCCTACTCTGCTGCGAGAACCTCCACCCCCGGGCTGTTCATGCACAGCCTCTGGCATGTAAGCTCCTTGAATTGTGCTACTGAATGACACTAGCCAATATCTCTGGTCCCAGACACAACCCTAGGAACCTCTATCTTGCAGTGTCCAGTTATGCCCGCTGGACGCTGCAAACTCATATGGGTTCACCAATTTAAGAAAGAAATTGATTATTCCAATGGGTGTCTCTGACAAGCTTCAAAGCAAACACACTGCTTCAGGTAGAATAAACAAACACATCAACTATAAAAGATAGATTTTAAGTGATTATAAGTCAAAGCACAACAAGTCATAACAAGAGAAAAGCCTTTATTGAATGGCAGAATGATCCCTCCTCAGTCTCCAAACGGGACCATTTCAAGTACCTTCAGAGCAAAACACAGAAAGATCTTCGTCAGATACAAGACAACTGGTGGGAGAGCAAAGCCAAAGAAATCGAGCACTATGCTGAGACTCGCAACTCAAAGATGTTCTTCAGTGCTATTAAGACTGTCTATGGACCTTCTAAACTAAGGATCACCCCACTGCTCTCATTAGATAACACAATGAAGATTAAAGATAAAGAAGGCATCAACGAAAGATGGCGAGAGCACTTTAGCAACCTTCTCAATAGACCATGAACCGTGAATAATAACGTCCTCAATGAAATTCCACAACAACCTGCTCTGATAGATCTTGACTCTCTGCCCGCTATAGATGAGATTAAGAAAGCTGTTAGCCAGATGAGTTCAGGAAAAACTCCTGGGAAAGATGGGATACCAGCAGAGATATACAAAGCAGCAGGTCCAGCAGCACTAGCAGCATTACACAGCGTGATCGTCAGCATCTGGGAGGATGAAAACATCCCACAGGACCTCTGCGGCGCTACTATTGTCTCTCTTTTCAAGAACAAAGGCAGCAAAGCAAAATGTGGAAATTATAGAGGCATATCCTTCCTCTCCATTGGAGGGAAAATCATCGCCTGCATCATCTTGAACCGCCTAATAGCCAGTATTTCTGAGGCAAATCTACCTGAAAGTCAATGTGGTTTTCGACCTGGCTGGAGCACAGTCGACATGGTGTTTGCTGTCAGACAAATACAAGAGAAGTGCATTGAACAGAACATGCACCTGTATGCTGTCTTCATAAAGGTGTTCGAATCTGTCAATAGGGAAGCCCTTTGGATCATTCTAACACGACTTGGCTGCGCAAGCAAATTTGTCCAAATTATATGCCTTTTTCATGACAGCATGACAGGTGAAGTATTGTCTGTGATGGAGCCAAACATCTGCCCCTTCAGCATCACCATGGCATGAAAAAGGATGTGTTCTCACTCTGTCTTTATTTAAACCTGTTCTTTGCATGTGTCCTAAACCATGCAATGAAAGATCTGGATTGAGGTATATATTTGAAATACCGGCACGATGGTTCACTTTTTGACCTCTGTCGCCTGAATGCAAAGACTAAGACAGTGCAGAAACTCCTTCTTGAGGCACTCTTTGCTGATGACTGTGCCCTCATGGCTAACACTGAAAATGATCTTCAACACATTGTCAACAAGTTTGCCGAGGCCTCGCAACTCTTTGGACTAACTATCAGCCTCGGAAAGACAGAAGTTCTGCATCAACCTGTACCTCAATCAAATGCTTCTGTCCCAAGTATCTCCATTGATGGCACTCAGCTTAAAGTAGTGGAGAACTTTAAATATCTGGGTAGTGTCATATCCAGTGATGGATCACTGGATAATGAGATCAACGCACGAATATCCAAAGCAAGCCAGGCACTTGGCTATCTGCATGTCAAAATTTTAAACCACCACAACATCCGGATGTCAACAAAACTGCTTGTGTACAGAGCTGCTGTTCTTTCATCTCTTTTGTATGGATGTGAAACATGGACACTATATAGGCGTCACATCAAGCAGCTCGAAGCATTCCACATGCGTTGCCTCCACAACATCATGAAGATCCGCTGGCAAAACAAAGTGCCCAATCTTGAGGTTCTCGAGAGAGCCCAGATGACTAGCATCGAAATGATGATCATGAAGTCACAGCTAAGTTGGACCGGTTATGTCAGCCAACAGAATCCCCCGCCAGCTTCTCTATGGTGAGCTCTCTCAGGGCATCAGGCATATAGGTCGTCCACGAAAACATTACAAGGACACCATCAAAGCCAATCTGCAGTATAACTGTATCATACCCAGGGACCTTGAGGACGCCGCCAGCGACAGAACACAGTGGCGTGCAACAGTCAGAAATACCTGCATTGCCTTTGAGGAAGACTGCTGCCGGCATCTACAAGAGGCACACGAACGACGTCACAGACCACCAGCAGCGCACAGCCCACTGACTGCTAACTTCCCATGCACAATCTGCAGCCAAATGTGCTCCTCTAGAATTGGTTTGTATAGCCATCAGAGGGCACACCATGAGATCAGTAATAGATGATTTGCTCAGATTTGTCATCATCGGATCGATGGACTACCAAGAAGAACAAGAAGTCAGATTTAGTCAAATGAAATAAAAGCAAAACACATTCTAAGCTGATTTTAACCCTTTCACTGCCTTTACAAACTTAGATTTTTCTCACCACAGGCTGTCTGGTTGCCCTTCAGTCAGGCTCTCCCCTTTGATCAGTGCTTCAGTTACTTGGTGGTGGTGTCTGTAGATAGAGATGGAAGAGAGAGTAAACATGGCAAATATCTCTCCCTTTATTATGTCCTTTCTTCCCTCTTGGTTTTGTGCCTCCCCACCCCTTTCAGAGTCAGGTGAGTAATACCTCAGCATACTCCCAAACTGACCAAGGGAAGGAGTGACTCGGAAGTCCAACAGATCCTTCGTTGTTGCCTAGGCCAGTGGCCTTTGTTTCTGGGCTGGGCTGGGTTTGTCCCATACATGCCCTGATGAGGAATGAACTGTCACTCTGCTTCTGGAGAGTTTTGCCTGGCCCTCTGCTCCTGGAGAGTGTTTTGCCTGGGCTTGTTTTAAGTCATGAGGACACATTTTCGGCATCATAATTATATACATGAAATTACAATCTATAACATTACTATAGCAATGGTCAGTGCATCACGAGCCTTCAGAAGACACCTGAATGACAAACTTTGCATTGGATACCACATAATCATATTATAAGGATCAATATGGGGGTGCAGGGTGTTTTCCCTCGAGGTACCGAGTGTTCCAGGGCCATCTTCTCAGGTGTTGTAAATCACAGTATCTCCTTTGGCTTCAGTGGAACTGTGCTGATTTATACTACATGACTGTGTGCCCCAGAGTGTTGGAAGTATCTTCAGATCCCGTTGCGAAACCCATATATTCACGTAAGTCTTCTCACAATAACAAAGTTGTGGACAAGCAAGGAGAGGTATTTTGTTTTTTAAAAAATCCTTGTCTAAGTTGCAGCTCCAGAGAAGAAAGATTAGAGCTGGTAAAGTACATGATACAATATATTTCTGTATCCATACTTTACAGACCTTGATACTCTGGGGACAAGTACCTTTATAAATGCCTTATACAGAGGGATTAGATTAACATATCACATTTTGATTTTAATTGTTTTATCAAAAAAGTGCTTTATATTTTGTTTAATAAAGTAATAAGGGAGAGATCTAGGTTCCTTCTGAGACCCGTGAATTAAAGCCTAATGCCAGGGAGCAATAAAAAGAGACCAGAGTTAGGATTAGATTAATTTAGTTCAGATTATGTCTCAAATATAATTGGAATAGAGTACTCAGAAGACTAGGTAGTCTAGTGGGTAGTTCACCCAGTATCACCTCTCAGCAGGAATGCCTTTCTGTCCAATTCCTCACCAAAGGACAGGCTTAGCTTTCCTTGGGTTGTAATGTCCTGGCCCTCTTCTTATCAGAGGGGGAGTCAGAGGGGAATGTGGTTTTTGCCTGACCTGCAGAAGCGGCAGCTGGTAGGGTAGTTTGGGCCCTCCCATTCCACTGGGATCTGTCTCAGGACCCTATGAGATTCAACAGTCTCTGGCACCCTGGGGTGTCCTATGAGTTACTCTCCCAGTGTCACTTCCTACCATCTGTCTCTTTCCATGTCTCCAAGTCCAATGTAAGGTAATAAAAGAAAAAGAAAAGACAACTAAACCTTCAGCCCCAACTGCGCTCAGTATACAGTCCTACTCCCCACAGGGAGGCTTCTTCGGTATCCGTGTTCAAGAACCCTCAGGATAAGTTTGTCTTCCTCCCCCGACTGAGCTGAGTGGCTCCATTTTAAGCTTTCTCTCCCGTCGAAGCATGCTCTCCATATGTGGAGGAGCAGGGCTGCTGGGGCCCAATATCGTCATTTAACTCCTTCAGGCCCAGTGGTGGGATTTTACACCCCATCACAGTGACCTGAATGCCAACATCTGTTTTTCTGTGAGCTTGGCTAAGAGTCAACAGAATAACACCTACTTACATTCGACTTAATATTTCTGTTTTCTGTATTTGTACTATACAGCAGCAACAGACAGAGACTTGTACCCTAAGGGCCATTGCAAAATGTTTCTAAGATGCTGTTGGGAAGAAAAAGTGGCTAAACCAAAAAGGTCACATTTCTCAGCGCGTTATAAGAACTGCAAACTTTCGACTAGACTGTTGATTTTCTTATCCTTTGGATCTGGCTTTGCAAGAGCTTTACTGAGCTGCACTTCAGGAGCTCATGGTTAGTATTAAGCAAATAGCTGAGCTTTTACCTGTGGCTTTGTTGATTCATTTTTCTAATATTCAAAGGTTTTTTCCCTGGTCTCAAAGCATATTGGGGCTCGGACATGAGGTGTGCCTGTCCTTTATCACCCCCTGCTGGATGAGTGTGGTGCATCAGGCACTCCCACCTGAGTAAGACCCACCGCTAGGTTTTCTGTCTCCCAGGGGTTCACAGGATGCCACCCTCTGGCTGAGTCACTCCAATTTCAATCCCCTTTCAGGATAATAAGTTCAACCAAAAGTCCAAAATCAATTAAAAGTACTTTCTCTCCACTTAGCGTTCTCTTCAGTCTGCCTTGGACCCAGTTCTCAGTCCCTTCAGGGTATCCGTCAGTCTCTGGCTTTTGGATATCCTTAATCCCAGGCTCCTTCCCTTCTCATAGGGTATGTCTACACTCCAATGAAAAACCTATCACATTGAGTCTCAGAGCCAAGCTCACTCAGTCCAGGCTGCAGGGCTAAAAACAGAAATGTAGCGTTTCCCGCCCTGGTCACCAGGTTTCAGAGCTCGGGCTCCAACCAAGTGGGAACATCTATTTTTAGCCCCAAAGCCTGAGCTGGTTGACCCAGGCTCTGAGACTCAGTGCTAGCGTTTTTTCTTTGCAGTGTAGATAAACCTTCAGTCTCCAGCAGATTCTCACTCAGGACCTTCCACAGAAACCAGTCTGGTCTCTGTTTCCTCTCAAACTGAGTTTTCTCAGCCATTTTGTAAGAAATCACCCAGTTGGACAGGCTAGTTTGGGAGGGAGATGGGTATCTAATCTCGCACTGTCTTTAAAGGACCAGCCAACCTATGGTGCTTAGTAATTTTCTTGGATAGCAGTGCTGCATATTGATGGTATTTAGTGTTAGAAGGATGATCACTCTGTAGCACATTTGTGTTTGTGCTGGAAAGCAAGTCTCACTGTATGATCTGAACAATAGGTTTTGTTCCTATTAGGATCATTGAACTATCACAAATATGGGCCATCGATGTATAATAGGAAGGCTGCCTAAGGTAGCATGTTATTAGAGGCATTAATTTTTTTATGTATGTCATGGTTTCCAGAGGAATTATACCTTAGACCTTTTTAGTCCCTATTTAATATGGTCCTTAGATAATAGGTCTGGTTCCCTTTACCTCACTTTGGGTGGAACCAGGTAGTCCAACTAATATCAGACTGGCTCTCTGGGCTGCAGACCCTGGTTCCCAACCGTGTCAACACGATAGGCCTGTCATAAATAGATAGCTAAGGGTTAATGTTTTTTCTGACTGTAAAGGGTAACAAAGGGAACCAAACACCTGACCAGAGGACCAATCAGGAAACCGGATTTTTCAAAGCTCAGGGGAGGGAATTTTTGGGTCTGTGTCTTTTGTCTGGCTCTCAGCTATGAGAGGGGTCTTTTCTATCTGTAAGTCTTCTTCAGTTTCCAAGTTTGTAAGTACAAAGGTAAAAAACAATAGGCTGTGTGGTTTTTTTGTATTTACATGTGTGTAGTTGCTGAAATTTAATTGTATCTCTTTTGAATAAGGCTGTTTATTCATATTTCTTTTAAGCAATAGCCCTGTGTATTGTCAACTTGATGCAGAGATCATATTTTTATGTCTTTTTCTTTCTTTTATATAAAGTTTTCTTTTAAGACTTGTTTGAGTTTTTCTCTCTGGGTAGGCTAAGGAACGAAAGGGAAGGAAATTCTCTTTGTGTTAGATCTACGGAGGGTGAATCTCTGTAGCACCAGGGAATTGTGGGAGGGGAAGAGAGAGAGAATCATTTCTGTTTCCTTGTCTTTGGGTTTGTCTCTTTGTGGAAGAGAGGAGACATGCTTCTTGGTATTGTGATGTAAAGAGGTTGCATCAGTAACTCTCAGGTTAGCCAGAGAGGAAATTCTGGGTGGGAGAGAGAGGGGGAAGGGAAGTGGGTTATTTCCCTTCGTGTAGACTCAGGGCATCTGAGTCTTGGGGGTTCCCCAGGGAAGGTTTGGGGAGACCAGAGTGAGCCAAAACACTGGAATTTTTGGTGGTGGCAGCGAGATCAGAGCTAAGCTGGTAATTAAGCTTAGAGGGGTTCATGCAGGCACACAGATTTCTGGACGCTAAGGTCCAGATTTGGGAATGCTTATGATAAGGCCCAACTGCATTTGGCACCTGTAAGCCCTTTAAATCCCAGAACCTGCGACAGGAGCTGATTAAAATGACTTAGAAACAGCTTCTTCCACACAGAAAATTATTTATTCATTCCTCAAATATACAAAGAACATAGAGCAAAGTGGACAAAGACATAGAGCAAAAGAGCATGCAGGGATATTACCTCAACTTTTGTAAATTCCTCTCAGCCCAGCTAACTCTATCTCTGAGTTGGTTGAGGCCGATTGCACCTGCTCTCACAGCATCAATGTCTTTCTGTTCCTCCGAGTAACCCCTTGCCAGCCTGCCAGCTTATCACTGACACACACTGGGCAACCTTTCTTACTTCACCTAACCTGCTCCCTTCCTCCTTTCCTTTTTTAGGATCTTTGTGGAATTAGATGTCCTTTGGTCCCAGGCTTAGCCCAAGCTCTGAGACTAGTTGTGTTTGTTTTGTTTTGTTTTGTTTTTTGTTGCGGTGGAGACATACCCACAGAGGCGTGTACCATATTCCCTAAAATTAATACAGATTTTTCCCTGTTCATCACATCATACTTATGGCTGTAAGAAGCTTGTACAAATGGTGTTGTGTTATCAATCCATTGTTTCATCAATTTTTTCAACATCGGATAATTTGTATTCCTATGAACACCAAAAATAACAACTTAGCAATACAATATGCTTGATTGTTAATGCACTGAAGCAGTATGGAGTAGGAGTGGCATAACATTGTGTAGCCTGTGACATGAATGACGTTGAAATAAGAGGCATGTTTCATATGTCCTTATGGTTGTGGTAAGTCACATAAGCTATGCCATGGAACTGGTATGATATGTAGGTGTGCCGTGTTCTAAGAAATCATCTGTAAAAACCAGTTATGTGTGTTGTTTTCCATTTCAGTATCACACATGCCACTTACCACAGAATACTGGAACCTTGTCTCATATTTTGGGTAAAACATTTCTATAGTTTAGTGTTCAGACATATGTGATGCTGTAAAATAATAAAGGCCACAGTACCTATTTTGAGTTACGAAGTTCTGAAAAGTAGTCCCACTTTGCCACATGCCTCAGTTTATCGATGCCTACCAGCCATTCTTTCCTTTAGACATTTTAGAGTGCTGATCTGAGGTCAATGGATAGAGTTTGGCTTTACATGATGTAACCAACAGTAGAACAAGCTAAACAGATACCTGAGATATAAATACGGTAAAATTCCAGTCATCTGAAGGGTCTCAAAAGAAGAGATTTCTCAGATAAACAGGATATTCATGGTGTGCATGGATGTTAGGTGACCTGACTTATCTTCAGTTAATGAGCGTCGATTAAGCAAGTTTATACTATACTATATTTATGATTCCATGAAACTTAGCCATTGATTTTTGGACCTGAAATCCTCCAAGTGGTGTCACAAATCCACTCAGTACTCTTGGATCTCTGATTTAGCTGACAGATGTTGAAAAGAGTATGTTGCCAGAGAACTCTCAAGTGACCAGTCGTGAATGCTAAAGAACACAAATTACTCTAGCTAAGTTTGGTATTAACTTATGTTCAAGAGTACTTCTCCTGGAATAGCTCTTTAATGTGTACTTGAAGAATAGATTAGTGTAGTCATTTTTTTTTTGTTCCACACAGATTTTAGACAGACTATGAATCATTTTGGGTACTATTCAAACATTTGTTGAACTTGATTCCGCTTTTTTTTTTTTTGCAATTGTATCCTACCAGTTGGGCACAAATCTGGTACTGTTATATCCTTAAATGCATACATTAACACAATGTGAAGATATAGTATAGGATGAAGTTAATATCTGATGTAAGCAGGCATATCTTAACTGACTTCAGTGGAAGTTACAGAATTTGAACTCATATACAATAATGATGAAATTGGGCCATACAGGACCCCGTCCATACTCACTGAAGTCAGTCGAAAAACTCCCATTGGCTTTTATAGATGCGGGATCAAGCCCACAATGCATATCTCAATGGCATTGCCTATGCTAAAAATTCTATTATCCCTCTGACGCTCAAGGGAATTGCTCACAAACTCTGATTAATACATATGACACTTGCATCAGTAATTTTGGCACACACTCTCTTAAAAGTCCACTTCTGTCCTCTGAAATACAGGCAGGCATGTTGTTGAATATCTTGTAAAATTAATTAGCTGCATACGTAAATGTAGCAAGTGAATTTGCAACATAGCAACATATATCTTCTTCCCTGAGATCTAGATTGAGCTCTAAAGAATAGATGTTGTGGGTGTGTGTGTATATATATACATACAGAGAGAGAGAGGCAGAATTAAATTCCGAGAACCTGATTCCCCACTGTATCTTGTATCTTCTGTAGTCATTTACACCTGTGCAACGTGCAGACTGGTAGCACTCTTCACCCACGTTGCACAGGTGTAAATAGCACAAGGTGCAAGGCAGCAAAGAATAAGGCCCCATGTCTGATTTTAGAAAAGTTACTAGAACACACTCCAGACACTTTTAGTTTTATTTGTTAATGCCTATGAAGTCACATTGGAATACAGTGAGAAGCCACAAGTAAATAAAATATAGCAGAGTCCACCTAATACATTTTTTTAAAAAAAATCAGATTTAGTTGGATTTATCAGTGGAGCATTAAGAAACCTTTCTAACCAAAACCAGAATAAATGCCTCAGACAAGTGTGAACATTGAGTGCCACTGAAAGTTGATAACTTAGAACTTAAGTTTAAACACACTTATTTTGACTTATTATTTTGTTATCTTGACATATTATTTCTAGAGACAAGGAAACCACTGGAATGAAATACTGCTGATGAAAGGACTAACAAGCCATTCAAGCAATTATTTTCATTAACTATTCTGATGTATTAGACTGGAAGTGGATGATACAAAATGCTGCACATAATTTGTTCCATTCCGCCTTATAAAGCACAACACAAAAGTTAGAGGCAATTACATTTTTATTCAATATACACCTCCAGAGCCATTTCTTCAAATCCTCAGTAAACTCATTCCAAAGTGGATTTCTTTTCTTGCGAATTTGAGGACACAATGTGTGGGGATTCATAAATCCCGTCATTAGAACCAAAGTTACTCTTGATGAGTTCCAGAGTATCCCAGTCCATTTAATGAAGACTTAAAAAAAAAAAAAAAAAAAGTGCTGCTGGAGGTGGGGGATCAAAGAAAGAAGACTATTTCTTTTAAAAGCAGGTCACAAAGCACTGGTGCTATCCCCTGTAATATTTGTTATATTTGCAGTCAGCTGGTTCTGTTATGTACACTTGTCAGCCTCCCTCTCTTATGGTTTGTTAGTTTTAGATGTCCACCAGTTGAAATAAATCCTAAATTATTTCCAACCCTAAATAAATAAATTAAATCATATAAATGTGTAATTGAGCGGCATACTGTAGGACATGGATGCTTTATAGACAAAGCATCACAACTCTCTCAGTTAAGTATATCTGGTCATGTGGTGTATTGTACGGCTGCAGCTGTTTTGCCAGTGCACTTAGAAGCTGAATGAGAAACGCCCATCTTAAAGGCTTACCTTGAATTAAACCTCATAGAAATCTCTGGAATCTAGGCCTCCAGAATTATGAGTTTGCTGGAGTGGGCTGTGGAATCTGCAGTGTTTTTGTGACGTTGTCATGGGGATGTGCAATGAACAAAAATTTACAAAGAAAATACGATTGGAATGTTGTAGTCACACATCAGTGCTGGTGTTCAGCTACCACTAGTAAACTGTCTGAGTTGGTTCCAAAGAAGACAGAACTGATTATAGGCTGGGGAATTCATGTAGAATAACAGTGCCTACATCTTTAGCTGATAGCCCAGTGCATTTGCATTATTGTACAGAAGATACAGACAGTAATCATGGCCTGTCATGCCTTTTTCCCTCTGCCACTGACCAGGAGATTTTGATCTCCTTTCTCAGATGCAGACCTCATAAAACTTTTTTTGGTTCAGATCACTTTGTGAGTAGCATGGCTCCTAAATAGCCCATATTAAATGACGTGATTGGAAGTGGGAGGTGTTGGAGGATTTGCTGCTATCCCAGGCCATAAAACCTCAAGAGGAATAATTTTCTCGTCTTCCCACTTTTCAGTTTTTGACTCTTGGAACAGACAGATCAGAGAATGTTTCAGTGCTCAGCTAGTTCAATGGAGGTTACTGTAATCTACATGTATCAGAGGGGTAGCCGTGTTAGTCTGGATCTGTAAAAGCAACAAAGAGTCCTGTGGCACCTTATAGACTAACAGACGTATTGGAGCATGAGCTTTCGTGGGTGAATAGCCACTTCATCGGATGCAATCTACATGTAATCTATATGTGTGTCAAATGAGGAGAATAGATCATGTAGGGTTCATTTTGTTCTCTGAAGACAGCTTGTTTAATTCCCTTTCGTTAAGGTAGTACTATAGTTGGTTCAGATGAGTAGTTTTTCCTAACCATTTTCTTCTATCCATCCTCTGTGATCTTTTAGAGAGATGGTCTGACCATTATTTCCACTTCTTTACATCTCCCACCCTCTGTGCTCCAAGTTGCGACCATCAGATCTCTGTTCAGTCTATCATGATGCTCCTTACTTGTCTGAAGGAGACAATGTTGAATGCCATTTGAGAAGGGCAGTGTTTTTATTGCTGTGGCTTTCAGTAAAATCACAGATGTGTCATTATCATGAAAGAGTGGTGGCATCTTAACACTGCTACGAAGTCTGGCTCCTTTAAAAAACAGTCAGTTTGTAGAGGTGGCTGTTACTTATCACTGAACTTCAGGGGAAGCCAGAGTGGGCTCCTGTGCGAAGTCAGCCAGTTTTCCTATAAACATGGGCAACTATCAGGGCAACAATCCCAGTTCTCTTCTTAATCTGAGCCATTGTGTCTTCAGTCTCATAGTAGCTACTGTCATTAATTCCCCCACTGAGTGGGAAGGCAAGTACGCACCAAAGAAGCTGTAGTTCTACTGATTAGTGCATCTGTGTATGTAAAATCACAATAAACAATCACCCTCTGGTGCAAGGTGCAGAGTGATATTTCCATAGTCCCATGTAAAACAAGAGGAGAAAGGATGCTAATTCTAAATATCTAGCTGTGCATTGCACCAGTCAGCTTTGGATTGGCTGCTGTCATTAATTCATAAGATGATAAACCCAGAATGGCCATTGTGATCATCTCGTCTGAATTTCCCATCTGGCACAGTGCATAGAACTTCCCTGAATTAACATCTGTTTGAAATAGAGCATATATTTTAGGAAAACATCCAATCTTGATTTAAACATTTCCAGAGATGGAGAATCCACCACTGCCCTCTGTAAGGTGTTCCAAAAATAATCTTTACTGCATTTGAGGGATGCCTTGGGCAAGCACCGTTGTCTTCACTGCACTCTGTGGATGGGATGCTGAGACACAGTTCATTGCAGTGGGCTGATGGCCTCTGAGATTGGATGGCTGGCACTATCTCCATGCATTCTGAGTTTGGGAACCTGGAGTGTTACCCTCTGGGAGCAGCCAGCCAGGATCGACAAAAAGTGTGTGTGTATGTGTGTATATATATATATATATATGTATTTTTTAAAGACAAGGGAGTGAGGGGATGGAATAGAACTTTATAGTTTTTGGCACAAAAGTCACAGCTGTGACACAAGCACTACTCTCTGCATTACACTAACACTTGTGAAGGTGCTTCTTATTGATTTTGTAACTCTGTTGACTTGTATGCAGTTACTCTTGTTTTGCGTTAAAGTGTTTAAGCAGTCAGTCAGGTCCAGTACTTCTCCATATTCCTAGCCCGTGCCAGCCTGAAAAGTGACAACACACAGGGGAGTGAATCTGGGTCTGCCAAATGGAAGTGCACAGTGGTTCTTTTAGGCCAACAGACTAATGTGACTTTCTTTTAAAATAAATAAAATTTAATACCCAGTGTTGAAATACTAAATAAATGACTTACAAGTGATAGGTTCTGCTTTAAAAAAAAATCCTTGCTATACAGTAGCAGAACAGTCAGTGTTTATGTATAATAAACTGATACATTTGCTGACTATGACTGCACCATATATTTGGAGTATTGAACAGATGGGAATATAAAACAAAGCATAGCATTAGCTGTAAATTTATCTTCTCTGTTTTAAGGTATCTGCAAAGGCGAAATTAAAGTTGCTTGGTTTTTACTTTATTCGTATAAAGATTCCTTTGAATTATTATTAATAAAACCATGATGTTATCTTTGCCTAAAGCATTTTGCACTGTTTTTATACATTTCCACCCCTCTCTCCTACCCCCATCTGTCCCCTGTCACCGCTGCCACCCTTAAATACGTAACAAACATGAACACAATCATGGGATTCCAAGGGAGGGTGGGCAAGAAAGAATGTCAGTGTTTATCATACAGCTGTGCCAAAAGTAAAGGCTGAATGAATGAGATGGAGATTAAAGCCAGTAGTCTGAGCCTGTATTCAATCATTGCAGTCACTCTGTTTGCCTGCTGCATGCTGATGAAGTGTCATGAATGGTCCCATGTACTTTCATTCCAATATATTTCAGGCAGTAGTGATTATTGCTTGTACTCGGCTAAAGCTTGAAATAAATGGCAAAGTCTTGCTTAGCAACAGAAGGCCTAGTCTTATCTCTCTTGGGACTGCTAACTCAAAATGGGTTACTTCTTATAGAAGTTAACCGTAGGAAGGAGATATAGTTTATGCTCATTGCTTTCCTTGATCATTTAAAATAATGAATAACCAACTAAAACCCACAAGCAATGCTGTTTCATAAATAATTATCTTGTTTGTAAAATCCAAACCTCATGATTTTAATCATGCAGTAAACTGTCCTTCAGCTGACTAGGGGACCAGAGGTTGCCTTTATTTGTATTGAGAGAGTGCAAGTAGCATTCCACCTCCTAGAAAAGTTCTTAAAGCATATTTTGGTTAATATAAAATTTTAGAAATATATTTATGGAATATTAAGGCATTTTACATTCAAGTATATTTTAAATGCTTATATATAAATTTGTGCTTTTCATTGGGCTTAATCTTAAAAATAAATACATTTATATTTTAAAAATAAATGACAAAACACAAGTATGATTCAGGTTATAGATCTTCAGTATATGCACAGAGGAATTAAAAAATGCAGCAGCATGATTCTACTGTGAATTATAAGCTGCTGTGTAGGTTTCTATTTTTGGTCACCACAAGATGGCAAAAGCAATGAGCACACAAACACAAGGCAGAATGGGTTCCATAATAACGCACTCTGCATTCACACTTTATGCACATCAAGATAGAATCCAAGCACAGCAGGGGTGACAATCACTCCAACAGTCTTTTGAAATCAAAGTACTTCCTAGAGATTGTCTTTCCAGTGCTAATTACACTCTTTTATTGTGGTTCTTGTATTGTTCAAAGTAAAATGTTTACACTGTCACTGAATACAACTCCATCATTGGGGAAAAAAAAGATATCTAAATCTATTCAATAATCTGATTTTGGAATTGTAGGGAGTTGTTTACCTGTTTGTTTTGGAGTCTAAACCAAAGTGTGGGTTCTTTTTCAGCAAACTGACTTTGAGAAGGGTGTTAATGTCCGCAAATGCCAAGGGCTAATCTCAACTCAAGACAGTGAATATGCTGTAGAAGTGACTGGTTGCTTGGAGATCCCAGTTCTCTTCTTAATCTGAGGCATTGTGTCCATTGTGTCTTTCAATCTCATAGTAGCTACTGTCACAAATTCCCCCACTGAATGGGAAGGCAAGTACTCACCAAAGAAGTAGTAGTTCTACTGATTAGTGTGTCTGTGTATGTAAAATCACAATAAACAATCACTCTCTAGGGCAAGGTGCACAGTGATATTTCCAAAGTCCCATGTAAAACAAGAGGAGAGAGGATGCTAATTCTAAATATCTAGCTCTCACCTAACAGTGCAAAGGTTTACTCAGATGGCTGATGAGCCACTCCATTCTTGACCTTTTCTTTTAGTCTTTATATTAAACTGATTCAAAGGGTAATTGATAGAATGGATAGTCAGATTTAAATGCAACTGGGAAACCATTTAACATACACTACTGAAGATGGGACTAAATGTCTTGCAGCATATGGGCCTGAGTCTCCATCGTATTGTGTTTGTGTAGTCATTTACATCTGTGCCAAATAGATGTAAAAAATTACTGCTCATATGAGTCAAAAATTTCTGATTTGGGAGCATTTTATACCATTTAGAGGACTACATAAAGTGTGAGATTATAGAGAATCAGGCCAAGGGTATTCATTTTATACACATCAAAACACATCTATCTTGTGTATATTTTATACTTAATATAATATATAAGTTGCTTTGTATCTGGATTTGACCTCCTTTTATTTATTTATTTTTCTTATTTTGTCATCTGTTTGCCATGCATGTTCTAATTAAGTACCACTGGAGACCTCACGTATGTTATCAAACAATTTTAGGCTATCTCTGCAATTTCTGAGTGTGTAAAAAACCCTTAATACAATTGTGTGTGTGTGTGTGTAAAATACACACACCTATTTTTCATTCAGTTAAAGGATTTTACAGACTCAAAAATGTCTGAGACACACTTTACTGTTAATGAATTCTTGGGAATTTATATGTCTACGTCTGCTTTCCTAGTGTATTTCTGACAACGGTCAGTCTTGCTTGATTAAAGATATTGGAATTCAAGTATTAAATGGAATGGAGATGGAATAAGCTTATCTCACATCAGCAGAGCAGTTCTGTTATGTCAAACTTATATTAATATATGAAATCAGGAGTTGTAGTAAACAGGAGCTGCCTACCTGAAATTGCAAAGGAAGAGAAGTAGAATGAAGCTCTAATGCTTAAAAAAATCTAACATCAGCAATAATGAAGAGGTATGTCTCTATATGAAGGCTAAATTCCAATTTGAAAAGTGAATGTTTATGAAATTTGGAGCCTGATCCTGTAACCTTTATACATGATGATAATATTTACACTTGCAAATCTCACTGTAGTAATGGTTATGGAAGTGGATCCTTAATATGTTGTTTGTAAAGGGAAAAAATCTACAAGATCTCATCCTTGGATGCAGTCAGAGAGCAGCTAGCACAGTGCAGCGCAAAGGGATGTGCACAACACTGGTTTTAAGTCACCTTTCTGCTCCCCAATCCATGGCCACCTTTGCTCTGGATTAGTCCTCTGGCATACAGCAGTCTGATTGGTGTTCTAATTTACCAAAGGGCTAGTGCCACACCTGGGGATTGCGTAGGCATAGAGTTGGGGTCCCGCCACTTTTTCTACCCATACCCCATACACAAGCAGAGATTAAATGAGTTTTGATTTAAGAGCTTCAGTGGTGGCATTTTGTGTTAGAATGAATACGTCATGGCTGGTTAAGCTGGCGCCATTTTGCTCTGGTGGCACAGCATAAAGTGACTGCACCACAGCTGAAGATCTGGGTGAGTCTTACTGTTTGATAAGTGATACTGTACAGTTGTACATAATGCCCTCCATCTGAAGAACTTAAGAGTTCTCCTCTAATGATGATGAATAAAGCTTCACAGCACCTTGTGGAGGCAGATGACTATTATTGTCCCCCATTTAACAGAGAAATCAGGAAGTTAAGTGACTTGTCAAAGGTCACTCAGGAAACCTGTAGCAGTACTGGGAATAGAACTAGAATTGCCTGACTCCCAATCCCAGGCCTTAACAACAATGCCGTTCTTTCTTAATTCTCCGTAATATGTAACAAATACAGATATTATTAAATATACATATTATGGTAGTGTGTCTACATGCCTCTATCAACCCAATGTACTGGGTGCTGTACAAATCTAAAAGAGACAGTCTCTGCACTGAATAGCTTACAATCTAAGTAAACAATATAAACATACAGTAAGTATCAAATATTTGCATGATTCCTACAGAATACTGAACCTTATGTGGACTTTCTTGAGCCTTTTATTCACTTTTATGAGCTTTCATAACACCCTATGAACACAGTCTTGAAAACTGATACAGTGGAATATAAACATTTAAACAAATCTCCAAATTTTAGCAGTGATGGCCCATCCCTTCATATAAAATGAATGGCTCTTGGACTAGAGCTGCCACTTTGCTAAGACTTTATTTGACAAATGTCCTTGGTTAGAACCACAGCTATTGAAGATGTAACACAAATTCACTAAAGGGATAGTTCTGAAGATTTTCTCATCAGAGTGTCAAATGTTCTGCCTGGGAAATCTGTGCCAAAACTTCTTTTAATGGGAGCAGCATTGGACACTGCATAACAGATAATACAACTAATCTTCCAAAGAGCTGGAGCCATCTTCACTAAAGACTAGTGAAGGGCTAGATTTGTTTAATCTATTTGTTTCAGCAGAATGGAAGACCAGACTACATTTGATAAGTACTTTTAAAGTCTCAGAATCTTATTTGCCTCTGTGTCATTCCAGTTTTACGCTAGTGTAATTCTGTTAAAATCAGTGACAAATCAAACTCTGAAAGTTAACTACTGAGCCACAAGTTATTTTCTGTTGTTATTAATATTATATATTAGATTAGGGATGAGTCCTGCAACCTTTGCTCACCAGCAGTCCATTAATTTAAGTAGGACAATTCACATGAGTAATATCTTCTGAGGTTAGCAAGGGCTGCCAGCGCTATTTAAAACTGGATATCAAAAAAGTTAAACATTCATGCAAGATTTTGAGAAAGTAGAAAGAACCGAAAAAATTGAAACTGAAACTATTTTTTTCTTAGAAATATAGCATCAGAACAGCATCAGAATGTGTAGGGGGAGAAACTTTTCTTCCTGACTCATTTTAAACAGATCACTACAATGGAGTCTGACAGACTGTGACAATGTTTATTTAATATCTGCAAACACTTAAACCCAGAAGTAGTCCAATTAAGGGCTATCCTTAAAGTTACTAATGTGCTTAAGTGCTTCCTGAATCTGGACTATGTTCTGCCAAATCCTGCTCTCTTCACTCATGAAAGTAGTCCTGCTAATTACTACAGCAACTACGTAGTAGAGTCAGGAATATAATGCAAACCTTTTGACTTTCAGTCCTGTATATTTAAATAGATCTTGATTCTCATGTAATAAATTTCTGCCTGTTGAATAATGATCTTTCTTTCTTCTTTCTGTAAAATAAACTGGCTTCCTTGAAGAATATTTTTCCAATATTTTTTAAGATTAAATGAGATTCACTTGTTTCTCTCAAAATCTCTGTTTCCTTCCCTTCTTTCCCACCCTCCCAAATTAAAGACAAAAATATACATATAC
This sequence comes from Chelonoidis abingdonii, assembly GCF_003597395.2. Taxonomy (NCBI): domain Eukaryota; kingdom Metazoa; phylum Chordata; order Testudines; family Testudinidae; genus Chelonoidis; species Chelonoidis abingdonii. The sequence continues at coordinate 35,575,641 of NC_133769.1, forward strand.
ACATAACATGGAGAAATGGCATGATGCATGAGAACCATTTACAGTGGTGATTAATCATTTAGTTCGCATCTCTTAGCTGTCTTTTAGATAATAATGCTTCTGTCTGCCTGTTTTGTCCAGGCATACTCAACCCAAGCTCTTGAATGATTGGATTTATCTCAGTGTCATAATGTGATAATTTAAAGGTTGCTGTATATTATAAGTACAGATTAAATTTATTTTATTAAAATATTTTTGTTTAAATCTTACCCATTTTGGATTCAGAGCAGTTAGATGAAAGATTGTATGGCCTTTTGCAGAAAAGCCTTCTTTATTACAAAATTTATTTTCAGCTTTTCACCTCTGATATCAGCTTATCCTCAATTTTCATTCAACCTATTTTATGGCTATAGGTAGAATTAAGTTATTTTAATAACAAAGGCAGGTCGACTTTTGGTAAATGTGGTCATGTATATCTGATATACATATGTAGAGTGTGTGATATCCATGTGTACCTGACCTTAGAGTTTGATGGGTCAGACGTCTCTTTCTTGCTGTGTTTGTTCCCATCTACCTCTGTGCACTCCAACTTTCTGTCTGTATCTTTTGTACTCTCTTGTGCACGTGTCTTGTGTTCATACTTTTGAAAGCTAGATTGAGAACCACTGAAACAAGATTGATCTGTTCCTCTGCACTCCAGCAGAGACTTATCCCTAAGAAGAGCAGCTAATAATAGAGCCATCATCCTCCCAGGGTTTCCGGTGGCGGTAATAGCTTTCAGCTAAACACTTCACAACAAGGTTGCTGGAAGAAAATTGTGAATTGGCATATCCTAGCTTCTCTGGCCTTCCGTCATTTACTTTTTGGGTTGCACTTGCTCCTAACATAACATGTCCAAAGTGTCCATTGCCACAACCTCCAACCTGGGCAGATGTTCCTCCTTGGTGACTCTCCACCAGGGTCTATGGTGACAGAGTTGGCCTATATACATGTGTTTAGCTTGGTTCAGAATATGAATGGGGAGGTTTTCTAGCAAAGTACCACTAATCAGAAACACTTACCCAGTATACTGAAATTTTGATCACAGCCAATATTCTATCATAAAATCTGAAATAGCTATAGGTTAGGTGAAAATAGGAGACACAGAGTGTTGCCAGCTCAGGACATAATCCTGTGGATCTTTTGCTTGTAGGGTTCCCATTGAAGTCAATGGGAGTTTTCCATAGAGGGTAAATTAGGGCCTTATATAGTGCTATTTTTCAAAGGGTTCGATTAAAGGATTCATAATATCAGGCTTAAATTGGGGTTTTCAAAGAATATGGTGACTGATTCATTCTCCGTTACCAGTATGAAGGGGATTTCACAAGTTGCTTATTTCTAAACGTTCTATAGAAGTTTTTTTTGAAGTATCTTTGGTTTTAGAGTCATACAGTACAACCTATATATATTTTTTTTTATTTTTTTAAATATATAGTCTCTTTCCAAGATGTGCCACTACTTCATGCCTTGGGTAGCATCTTTCTCAATGGTAATTCATGAATACTGGTAAGCATATTTCTTCAGATAGCCAAGGAAACAAATGAGTCTTCATTTGTTACTAAGGAGCTTGGTCTGAACAGTATTATGTATTAGGTGTTTGTGAGGAAATTGATAGCACAGTTTAAGTTTTAACTGGGTATCAAAAATGATTAGTACATTTAAAGATGGCCCTCATTAGACAGGGAATAGTTAAAAAATAAAAATGTTAATTTAAACTTTTAAACACAATGTCATGAATTTAATGACTTCTTAACGTTATTTTCGCTAACATAAATTGATAACTTGAAGTCTTGGTTCTTTCATACCTATGGGTGATACTTTTTTTTGTTTGCTTCTATCTTACAGTTGTATAGTTGAGTGGATTTGTGCCATTTATCTCTTCTACTGTAGACTGAAAAGGCTTTTAGTTTTTCAGTAACTTGAGACTAATTTTAATTGTGGGGTGGGTGTATATAAGTCTTTTTTCTTAATGTAGAAACACATTCTTATTTAGTGAATATTACATAGAATCAGTAGGAGCTGTGAGTATGCAAAATTGGGCTCTTTGAACAGAAGAGAAATGCTTTGGTGTACAGACTGAAAAATGAAACAGACTGACGCTGAGCACAGATTTTTACTGCAAACCCTTGTGCACCAACCTGTATTATCCTACCTCCTGAGTGCTCAAAAAAGGGTTTGGATTTTTGGGACTAGACACTGGCCCTCCACTGGAGCCCCTTTTTGGTGCTAAGGGGCTAGAGCACTGCACTAATAGCTGCCCTCCATGGCTGGCATAGAGTCAGATATGTTGGCTGTATGCCACTGCTTCTAACATCCCAGGTACCAGGGCTGTGCCAGTGCAGAAGGAGGCATGACTGGAGTGCAGTACATTCTATCGAACTCTGTTGAGGATCTTACAAGTCAGTGCAACTTAGAGCAATCTAGAGGCCAATATGTTTCTTTAATGACTAAACTGTGTCCTGGTGGCCTTGAGCATAGGAGGAGAACAAAGATAGCTTAAAGTTACCTTTGCCCATCACCTTCTGAGTGATGCTGAGCACAGCTCCGATGCAGCTGGGGATCTCGCCCTCTGAATGGCAGAATAGAAATAAGGCAACAAAGATCAAGCTCTGTTTTGATTTTCACTGTGCATCTATTTCACGTTTTTGCTTTGAACAGGAAGGATAAAAATGACCAAAGCAGCAGCAAAGCTTGCCCAGACATAGCAACAGTCTCTGAATGCCAGCAAAATAGCTGAGTTTTATATAGCCAGAATGCTTGCACCTCTGTGTTACTCGTGTGTGTAAAGCGTCTCCCCGTGTGCACACAATCCTTTGAAAGGGAAGATAGTTAAGCCATTACTCAAACACTCAAACAGTCAGTTAAAATCACCTCCCCAAGTTAATGCAAACATATCTGGGGTTGGCTTGATGAAAAGGGGTCCCTTTTTAATTTATTACATTTTAAATGAATTTTTCCCTTTGAGCCAATGCGGTACTGCTTGTTTATGAACAGGAAACTTTGGATCTCTACTAATTGAGTTTCCTTTACATGGTTCAATGTATGTTGTTGTTTTCAGAAATGGCAGGAGGGCCAACATCTGCTGAAGGCCATGCCATCTGTTTGAAGGCATCATTCCTCCATAGTGCCTCTGGTTCTCACCAGCTGCTGGGGTACTAGTAAGGGTACATTTACACTGCAAGTGGGAGGTGTAATTCCTGGTGTGGGTAGGAGTACACACGCTAACTCTGCTCAAAGCTAGTGCACTAAAAATAGCACAGTGGTCACTGTGGCGTGGGCAGTGTCTTAAGTCAGTGGCTCTCAACCTTTTCAAACTACTGTATCCCTTTCAGTAGTCTGATTTGCCTTGAATATCTTAAAATTACTTGCTTATAAAATCGGACCTAAAAATACAAAAGTGTCACAGCACACTATGACTGAAAAATTGCTGTATTCCTAATTTTTACCATATAATTATCAAATGAATCAATTGGAATATAAATATTGTACTTACATTTCAGTGTATAGTATACAGAGCAGTATAAACAAATCATTATACAAAATTTTAGCTTGTACTTACTTAGCTAGTGCTTTTTATGTAGCCTGTTGTAAAACTAGGCAAATATCTAAATGAGTTTATATACTCCCTGGAAGACCTCTGCGTACACCCGTGGGTACAGGTACACCTGGTTGAGAACCACTGGCTTAAGTTAGCCACTTGAATATGTTCCTAGGATCTTGGACAGGGTTATACTTGGGTAGCTAGCTTGAGCAATAACCTGTGCCATGGGGGCCAGGCTTCTACTTTTTGGGGTATGTCTATATTGCAGTTAGACACCTGAGGCTGGCCCACACCAGCTGGCTTGGGCTTGTGGGGCTCAGGCTAAGAGGCTGTTTAATTGCAGTGTAGATGTTCAGGACCCTTCCTCCTCTCAGGGTCCTAGTGTCCAGGCTCCCAGCGGAGCCCAAACATTTATTTTGCAATTTAACAGCCCCTTAACCTGAGCCCGTGAGTCTTAGTCAGCTGGCATTAGCCAGACATGGGTTTTTAATGGCAGTGTAGATATACCCTTAGTGCCCTCGCTTGAGCAGAGCTAGTGTGTGTACATCTACCCAAGCCGGAAGTCAAACCTTCCAGCTGCAGTGCAGACATACACCCTGGTGGGGCTGCGCTTTCAGGGTTTTCCTTGTCAGCTGCTAATCTGTCCCTAACTGAGGGTGGTTCAGATCACAAAGTCTTGAAGCTGATAGGATTAATTTAGACAGAAACTCTCCACGCAGTGAGTGGGGCAGGCAGGAAAGAATGACACACAGAGTAGCCAATTTCTCTGGCTTCACCTCCTAGAATTCTTTATCTTACTGCCCAATGAATCCCAGTTTTTGTGGAGAAATGGGGTGGAAAACAGTGCCTTATTTATACCTCATAATAAATGTGTTTATTTGAAGACATTACTTACTAGATGTGTTAGGGGTTGCACTGTGGATGATTTAATATGGCCACATTCTTGCTACTGCAATGGCTAAATAATCAGGTTATTTGAATTTTTGTTGCATTCTTAGTTATTAGTTAGACCATGGTAACTTACCAAGACAAAACACTATTAGGCAGCAATTGTTTTCAACTGCATAGTTTAGCCTTCTGATTTCCCCATTTTCCAGAGCAGTGTTATGGACACCGAGTGATTACACAGCTCTTCCTGGATAGGATGTAAACTTTCTACCTCGCTGATGATAATCAGAAGTCTAGTGTGACTGTTTTTTCAGGCCTTTACATGCAAAATTTAATTAAATAAAAAATTCTGTCCTATTGAATTTTTCTTTTCCCATGTGATCACTACTGGATCAGAACAGTTTAATCTCATTACTGTTGTAGATCCAAGAACATTGCAACGTTTACTTAGTACGGAGGGCCTTCACATGATCTTTTAGAGTCTGTGTTGTGTGTCGTTTTAGTTTGTTTGCAATATTGGAATGGCATTCGCTTTCCAGAGTGAAAAGGAGGATGGATCTGACAGGTTAAAATCTACTTTCACTTCTGCTGTTTTATAATATCTGTTTTGGATAGTTGACTTTATGTGCATGTTCCCTCAAACCAGTTTCATATTCCCTGCAGTGACATCTACTGAAGACAGCAGACTTGTTCCTTCACAACATGCTCCCGCTGGGTTCAACAAATGTTACTAGATGTTCAGGAAAATTAATGCTTCTTGCTCTCCACCTTTCCCCAGAGGAAAAGCTTCCCCTTTATGAAAGCACCTCTTGTTCTTCTCTTGTGGCTATTTGCTTTGTAAACAAGATGGATTTGTTTTAATATGTACAGAGTAATAAAGAGAGGTGAACGGGATAGTTAATGCTGTTTCTCATCGTTTTTAGAAGGATAACATATGGTTGGCCAAACCCTCAATTGATATATCAGCATAGATATGTTAAAGCCTGGATTCCTGCATTTGTTTTCTTTTTGGTACTGACAGAGACTTTGGGAACAGATTAATTGAAATCTAGCATCAACATTTTGTGCTTCCCTTCTCTAGATTCTTCTTCACAGCAGCTTTGTGCAGATATTTGGAATCCATAGTGTTTTGCATGGATGCAGTATTTCTGTAACGAAAAGAACCCAGGTATTCTCTATCACTTGTGTTTATTGCTGACAGCAGTGGTAACATGACTTCCACATTTAGAGGGATGTTTCAGACTCACTATCTAAACAGAGTTAAGGGAACTTAAAAAGAACAATTACTTGAGGAATCATCACTGAGGGAGATTTAAAGAAACTGTACATTATTCTGCAGACTACGTTTCCCTTAGTTTTCCTTAATATTCATAAGATTTATGTGAGGGCAGGTAGGGCAAATCATATCTGGCCTGCTGTGGGTATTCTGCAGAGAGAAGCCCTTTGCCCCTGCGTAGACTCACAAAAGAAGCAGCTATAATTTGCCTGATAGTAATGGGGAGTGCAGGGTGTTGCCAATACTTGGCCTGTCCTAGTCCACTCATCAGGAAATGCTGGTGTGGGAGACCTAGTTACATGTTCCTTACAAACATAAATAGTTGCACTGCTTTTGGATATGCATCACTCTGATGAATCTGACTTATGGCGACATACCACTAATCAGAAACACTTATCCTGTGTACTCTGATGGCTTTATCACGTGGACAGTTGTTATGCCTCTGTCCTCTGCCACGATATTGAACAAGTTTCTTCCTCAACACAGTATTCCAAACTGTTATTTTCCCTTCACAGAGAATATAATGTACTGCCAAATGTGTTAATTTGGACATGTGACTGTGCAGGTGTCTGAGAATTAACACTGCTATGCCCTGCATTTGTTCACCATTGTGAATCACTTTTGGAAATAATGTACTGAACAGGAAGCAAATTGAAAATGGTAAACTTCATAATGTATGCAATGTTTCTACATGCCTTGTGCATTAATGTCTTGATTTTTGAGCCTCTCTTGGCTGTGAGATCATTTTTGGCATCAGCAAAAAGTTCAGGCTGTGAAACGGCTGCAGAATCAGGTCTTTTGATCAGAATTTTTTGGTGGAGACACTGTCTGCATTTATTTTCCTTTTAATTGTGTTGTTGAAGGCAGTGAACAGAGAACAATACAATATATATTTATACAAAAATAAATAGAGTTGAGTTTCAAAGCTGTGGCACTAAGCAAATAATGTAAACTGGCAACACCATGTTCAGTGTTAGCATAATATTATTACACTTACTTTAAAAATAATTCCACAAGAGGATAAACGAATGTACTGAATGAATCTTGAAGGCCTATTACACTATAGACTTTGCCTATACAATTACCCAGCTGTGGGGGATCATTCCTTTAATTAAAACTGCTTATTTCAGAGTGAAAAGGATAACTTTTGTTCCCTATCCACCTAGCATCCATACTGCTTTTATGTGTGAAGAGGTTAAGAAGTAGTAGTCTGAAAATGACAACAAGATTAGTTGTTAGTTTAGGGACATACTATATAGTTTCATAGCTGCATTATTTTGAAAATATTTCAATCACACTCTTAAAAAGAGCAGACCTTCATCAGATTTTTCACTTGTTAATTCATAATATTTACTTATAAATCATAGAAGGCTTTTAGCTGAAAAACTTTTTAATGTAGGCACTGCAAAATATGGGCCAAATTATGCTCTTTTACACTAGTGTAAATCCAGAATAATGCTGTTGAAATTGGAGTTACTCCAGTTTTACACTGATGTAAATGAAAGCAGAATTTGGCTCTGTAGATGTAACTCAACAAAGATCATACAGAAGATTCTGCAGGAGTCCAGAAATTCCCCAAAACTGAGTCACAGGCATCCAATGCTTTTTAGCTCATGGCACCTCTGCAGGATAAATTTGTAATGAAGGAATTATCCAAAGTAATTCCTTTTTCTTTCAGTAACAGTGACAGATTAATCCTTGGGTTCTTTGATCATCAGCACAGTCATACCCAGTAGGAAACAGTTAAGAACATTTAAAGAGAGTTGCTGTCTTAGAGTAGTATGCTTGAAGAATTCCAGTTTGCACTGCTTTACCTAAACAATTTATATGTTTTAATAAAATATTTGGGTTCTAGGTGATCCTCAATGACAGACTGAACATCTTTGAGACAAATGTTTTCAGTATCAGATATTTGAGTGATGGGAAAGGGATTTAGTTCATTTTAATGTATATGTTCCTTGAGAAATTGGAATGCATTTGTAGCATAAATTAGGTTTGAAATTGTACTCTCAGTTGAGAGCTATCTTGAAATAATTCTGTTTCAGTGAATGTCCTTTTCCGAGATTCAGTTATAGAGTATGAACCAAATTCTGCTCTGCGACAGTAATTATAAAGTTGTTTCACTGACTTCTCAATTGCACCAATGTAAATTTGGAGTTACACTGAATTTACACTGTTGTAATGCTGAGAATAGAATTTGTTACTCTAGGTTAAATTAATTTCCTGCAATTGCCTAGTGCTATTGTTTTCAACTGTATTTTAAAATAAAAGCTTAAAGGGCTATGTCCAAAAGTAGACATTTTAAATGCAATCATACTGTTCAGGTCATTGTCAAGTAAAGAGATATTATTCTGGAATATTTCATTGGAAGAAAGAAATATGGAATTAATATTTTCAAGCTTTCCCTAAAACATTGTCATTTTTCTTCTAAGAAAAATATGTATAAACTCATTGGACACTTACGGGTTAATATCTATTGCAAATCCTGAGAGATGCTAAGCCACTTAAACTCCCACTTATTTCAGTGGTTGCTTAGCATCAATCAGGATTAGGCCATCAAGAAGACTTCAGTATTTCAATAACTGCGGAATTTATTACGATGATCTGATTTGAAACAACTACTGGCATTGTGTTCAATCACAAACAGAGCCTGAATCTAGCTGAGATTTTTAATAATATCTACCTTTATGCATTTTGAACTAAAAAAAGCTTGTGTTGCTAGGCATCAAATTGGTGGTGCATGGAAAATTATTCAGTGAAACTGCAATATAAGCCTACATGTGCAATTCAGAATTAAAGTTCCTGGATGAATATGGAAGCTAAAAACCTTAGTAAAACCATCCTTTTACATCAGGTTCTGTTTGTATCGTATTAGAAGATGGAGAAGGTGGTGTCTCCATCTGAATTCCTATGTTGGGGAAAAATTAAGTCTTCTGCTTTTCAATGTGTGTAAGAGAGAAATTCATAACTATATCACATTTGTTATAATCACAATGGATTTTCTTTTAAATGAATTATTTTATTCTGTGGTAGAAAACAGAAACGTTATTTCCTACCGAGAACTAACATTAACTAGATCATCATGCAGACCCTCCTTCATGAGCAATTACTATACTGCATGTTGGGGATGTGGTAAGAAGGACATCAAACATCTTACAAAAGTTGTCTGTTTCTCATATGACATGCAGTTCTGTTTTCAAGGCTCTTTGGAATACATGTCTGTCTTGATGAGATTGCAAACCAGTATGCCTAAAAATAACCTGGGAAGAAATCTTTGTTTCATTAGCAAACTGGCATTTGATTTTATTTTTTCAAGAATATAGACTCTGTTTTAAGACACGTTTTAAGATTTGATCGTTTCACATGGAGCCTCGTTTTTCCTCCCATGCTATGCAGCTTGTATGCATGTATTCACAGAACTGTCAATGACCTTGATAGGATTCTCACCCAGAACAGTTGCAGAATTGAACACTAAACATTATTTTTCTCTCTCTAAAAAAAGGTGTTGATTGCCCACAATTCCCATTGACTGAAGAAGTTGTGGGTATTTATGATTTCTGTGGCCCAAAATTAAGAATACTAATTATAGAAGTGCTGCCATTTTTTTTAAATTTGTATCAGTTTTGGATTTTGATATCTGTATTTCTAGCTCAGAAATGGGTCCAAAGGGAGAACTGATTTACTGAATGAGCTGGCTTATTGAAGGCCACTACCCTCATTTATCATACCCTGTGCTTAGTCTAGAAAACCAGGTGGCCATCTGCACCTTGCTAGGAAACTTGTCCCTTTCCTTTCATATGAGGTTTTTCCTACAGTGATTCATACAGTCATCCCCCAGGCTGGATTACTGTACTTACTGCATTTTGGACTGACGGTCTCAAGCATGGAGAAACTCCAGCTTGTCCAGAATACTGCAGCCCACCTCCTGAGTGGTCAGGACCACTGTGAGCTCATCACCTCTGTGCTTTTATCCCTCCACTGGTTTCCATTCTATTTCTGTTACCACTCCACCGTCTCATTTAAATTAATCAAGGGTCAAGATCTAGCCCAGTTTGGGGCTAGATCTAGTTTGGGGTGGACAAACTTTTTGGGCCAAGGGCCACATCTGGGTGGGGAAATTGTATGCAGGGCCGGTGCGGGAGTGGGAGTGGGTGCAGTGTGCAGAAAGGGGCTCAGGTCAAAGGATTTGGGCAGAGGAGGGGTGTGGGGCATATGAGGGGTCTCAGGGCAGGGGGTTGGGGTGCAGGAGGGGTGCGGAATTCAGGAGGGGGCTCAGGGCAGGGGTTTGGAGTGAAGGGAAGCATACAGGGTGCGTCAGGGGGCTCAGGGCAGGGGGTTGGGGTGCAGGAAGGGTGTGGGGTGCAGCAGAGGGCTCAGGGCAGGGAGTTGGGGTGCAGGAGGGGTTCAGGGTGTATGCGGGCTCAGGGCAGGGAGTTGGGGTGCAGGAGGGGTGTTAGGTGCAGGCAGGGGGCTTAGGGCAGGGAGTTGGGGGGCAGGGTGCAGGAGGGGTTTGGGCTCCAGCACGCACCGTTTACCTAAAGTGACTCCGGGGTGGCAATGGCGCGCTCCGGAGCCAGGGCAGGCTCCCTGCATGCCTGCCCTGTCCTCGGCCCCCTGCCACTCCAGGAAGCGCTGCAGCCCCTGGGGGAGAGGGAGCAGAGGGCTCTGTGTGTGCTGCCCTTGCTGTGCCTCCAGGTATCTGCCCCGAAGCTCCCATTGGCCGTGGTTCCCCGTTCCCGGCCAATGGGATCTGTGGGGGGTGGTGCCTGAAAGTGAAGGCAACACACGGAGCCCTCTGCCCCCCACCCCCCGCCGCCAGGGACCACAGGTACTTGGTGCCAGCCGCTTCTGAGTGTGGTGTGGGGCCTGCAGCACAACTGGGGGCAATCCCGTGGGCTGGATCCGATCTGCAGGCCGTAGTTTGCCCACTCCTGATCTAGCCACGTCAATGACTGCATCAATGACTGCATCGCCACACGACTCATTAATGTATTTACATTCCTTTGGAACAATGCTGCTCCCAAAGTGCAGGACAAGATGTGTGAGAGATGTGGAAAATCTTTCTTTCTTTTTCTTACTCCTTCAATTTAAGGGGTGTCAACTTTGGAACAATTTTCCGAGGGAGGTCCAAATACAGAGTCTGGGCATGCTGCAAAGTCCTCCTCTTTTGAAAAGCTTCCCCACCATAACCAGATTAATGGGAGAAAGGAAGAAGAGAGGAGAAGCAAACAAACAAAATAAAAAATGAATAGTCCTTGCTTAAGATAAACACATCTTAACCAGGGAAGGCAGAAGAGAAGAAGATTCATAAAGTTCTCTAAAAATCTCACTGTGCAAATCTAATTTAACTAGTAGGCACTAGATAACATGGTGTTGGGTGCTTTGGAAAACGTTTAGATAGATTAATATAGATATGTAAATATGTGTAGCAGTCTGTAGAAAGCTGAGCTCCTGATTCATCACTGTGTTATTTTAGTTTTACCCTGGTATAATTCACTGATATAATAGAGTTCCACCAACATAAAAGTAGATCAACTCATTGGTGAATCAATCCCAGTAGCTGGATGAGGCCCATCAATATTTTGCTCCTCTGATAATTTCAAAAATCTTATTCACGTTTCCCAGGGGGAGTGGTCATGAAACATAAGCCGAGAAACATTAAGGATGAGAATCTACTAAAACGGCAATATTATTTTAATCATTTAGACTTTACTTCATTTGAATTTACCTTTGTTTTCAGGTAACTTTTTGTGAAATAAGAGGATTTATTTTTATGGGACTATGGTAGTAAAAGATCAGATATCACAGTCTTTAACTGCTTGCTCAAATGTGCACCTTACATCATAAGACTCACCTGACAAGAAACATGAAAGTTTTCAACAGACCTGAAAACATTTACTAGAAATATTGTTGAAATTGCACAGCCCGGTTTGTCATCTCCAGATTGGCATTTGTTCCATCTCAAGTATTCTGAGAACTAGATGTAGTTAGCTTATGAATTTCAGGCACATTTTTGCACATGTTCACATAAATGGTTGTAATTGATTGCATGCAAGTACAAGACCAAATAAAAGTGTTATCTTGCACTGTAACATAAAATCTAGAAGAGATAAATAATAGACTTACCCGGTAGAAAGTGATAGTCTGTTTTCATACCTTATTAACCACTGTATTATCAATAATATATCTGTCTTGCTTGCAAAATTTAACATTTGCCTTTACTAGTGTCATGTTATCAACATCTTCAAAAGGAATGTAACATTTTAAACTTTCAAGATTCACTTTTGGCACAACTTCCATCAAAAACATTTTCTATTACTTTCTCTATCTATGCTAGAGCATGTATGAAATCCAGAATCAAACTGAATGGGCTTTCTTAGTATCTTTGGAGAAAACAGCATAGATCAGAGGAACTTATACATATATGCTATTAAATAGTGTCATCTTGATGTGGTTTGCAAGTTGATGGCATGATTAGTGTATACAAGGATCACAGGCTAATATTTAATAGGAAATATGTATGTAAGTGCTTTTGTATTTTAGTGTGATGGGATGGAAGCTAAATTAAGGGATTGAAAAATCTGCTCAAACTAAAATACTTTGTTATAAAACTGGATTTTCAAAGAAATAAATCCTGTAATTAACATTTACGTTCATGGAAAGTAATATCAAGCAGATATTTTCTGAAATTTGCCTTTGATATTTTCAACCTTTTTTTTTACACACATATAGACAGAGCCACATTTAATTTCATTGCTGCAAAAATGGATTGTTCCTTTACACCAACTAACATAAAAGTAATTTGTTTGACCCTAGCTTTCCTGCTTTTATAGAACAATAACCATTTTCTGACAGAACCAGTTTGCAAGGTTTTCACATGTCCACCACAAAGAAAAATTGTATGTCATCTCACTTTTATTATATCCATCAGCTGGCTTCCCATTTGTTGTGGAGTGTCTGCTGTGACATTGGGCCATGATTCTATTCAACTGTAATAGATTGCCTGTAGTGCATTCAGTGACTCTGGTACCTATTGCTGGTTCTTTTTCCAGGTCAACTGGCTGCAGGTACATGTGAGATTGTTACTTTGGACAGAGATAGCAGCCAGCCCCGAAGGACTATAGCCCGACAAACAGCTCGCTGTGCATGTAAAAAAGGACAGATTGCGGGTACAACAAGAGCAAGGCCAGCCTGCGTGGATGGTAAGAGGCAAAGATCCATTCAATCAGTATCTTCCAGCACAAAAGTCATCACATTTAATTGTTTATCCTAATAAAAAAGGTTATATGTATCTGACATTATTATATGTGTGAGCTAACCTACTAATTGGTTAGTTTTGTGATAATATGGTTGAAATCCTCAAAACCAAGAATTACTCATTAATAGCATATTTTTTTCCAAAGGGCAGTAAATCAGTGCTATTTTTCTTCTTTAGCATCTTCATTTCTGATTTAGTTTGGTAACGCAGGTGAGATGTTAACAGAGTTGGACTAATATATTCTGTATTTTAATTTGAATGACGCTGAAACCCATGAGCTCTCTAGAATTTTTGTTTGTTTAAGTTCTTTGTGAAACCAAAAATGCACTTACTCAAATCTAGACTCAAAGGTTTAATACCACTGAGGCTCAAGTGACCTCTCCTGCATGAAAATTAGTGTTCTTGAAAAAAGCATTAGTGATGTTATTGGAAAAGAAAATATGTACGTACCTTACATGCATAGTATTTCTTCTGTCATTGAAATAATCATTATATATGATTCACTGCAGATGCAGTAGCTGAGTAGATCCTGCAGCCTGCAAAAATGCTGATGTAGAGGGAGGTATGAAAATATTTCACTTTGAAATCGTTTTGTGAAGCAAATGAACTGCTATGTTACAGCTAAGTAAAACATTAGCAGTGGTGCAGTCTTCATTGTAAGCTTGCTGAGGTAACCTTCTTAGAAAGCATTCATATTGCAATTAGAAGAAATAAAATATAAGTATACGTTAAAAATAGTTGATGTAAAATGGCATATTTTGATCTAAACTCTGTTAAGAACAACAAAAGAAAGATGCTTCTATATGGAGACAATAAAGATTGCCTTTGAAAAATGACTCACTTACCAGCTCAAGTCCTTAAATAAAAATGTTGCATGCCATTACATCAGAATTTGATCTCACCCATTGACTGTGAAAGAAAACAACTCAATGGGGATTTCAGTACCTACCCACAGAGGTAAGCATAGAACATCATATACATTCTGTTTCCATAGTTTGCTTTCACTATGATTTGTACTCTGGAGATCAGTTCATTTTCTTGGTGATCTCCATCATGGATTGTGGGACTCCATCTCCAATAATTTTCTTCCTCTCTGTTTGCAGTAACATTATATGGTTTCATTGGGTACCTCAGGGACAAATTTTTAGTGGGCCACCTTATCTATTCATGCAAATTTTGCAAGCCTGTTTGTTAGTAAATTGGGTAATTCAACATTATGTGCAATTACCCAGTGTGATAGTCAGAAGGTAGGTTTTGTGAGGGCAAATATGGGTTTTGCATGAACAGAGCAGATGCACTCACAGATTTTGCTAGGTCACATGTTAACTGGACTCAACTTTCAAACTGGTGGAGGGCCTATCTCATTTTCATTTGATGAAAAGAAAAATGTCTCCACTTATCTGTAGTATGGGTGGGAGGGGTTAGTATGGCTCTAGTTTTGCTTCCAACATCCTTGATAATCATCTTTATACAACTAAAGGGAGTAGATTATTGCAAATAAATGTATTTATTCATGTCTGCATAACAATTATAACAGCAGAATTTTCAGAAGCCTTCGTGATCCATCGCTATCTACAAGCACGCAGCATCTGACCTTCCAGTGATTTGCTGCACCATCCATTCATCTCCTCACTGATCATTCTCTACTATGATGACCCTCCACCATTCTTTCCTTACTTTCTCAAGGTTATTTCCTATGCCTAAAGTGACCAAAGTACGTAAGTTTGCTTCTATTGGTTTTTGACATCAGGGTCTGCTTCTGTTCAATATTTTTTTTCTAACATAGACATTCATCTTTTTTTTCTGTCCATGAAATATGCAAGAGTCTTTGCCAGCAGCACATTACAAAAGCTTCAATTTTCTTCTTGTCAGCAGAAACTTTATTCACATCCATAAATCTGTATGGAAAAAAAATTAGTCTTTTCACCAGTTGCCCGTTCTGAGACAGAATGTTTTTTCCCACTTTCTTAAGGGAGGCAATACCTGAGCAAGCCATCCCTTGTCTTTTCTGATTTTTTGGAACAGCTTCATTGATTGGCTATATGTGATCCCAGACATTAAATTCATCTGCTGCCTCTCTAGCTTGTCTGTTAATTGTGATTTCTACTTGCATCCTATTTCTGTTAGCTGAGTCAAAGTATGTGCATTTTGTTTTCATCACATTCAGGAATAGTCCATATTCTTCACTAACTGTTTTTTACGGACTCCAACATTTGCATCATAGTTGTTACAAAGAGTGTAATATCATCAGCATTTGTGAGGTCAGTTGGATTTCCATTGGTGGACACCTAAGTTCGTTCTACTTTGTCAAAACCTTCCAAGCCTTGTTTCATCATAAATTCTGTGTATGTGTTAAAGGCTTGCAATAAAATATACTCTTGTGTCATAGACTGCCCACTGTTCGCACCGTGGCTGATGTTGGTGAAAGAGACTTGAAATGAGTTCATGCTTTGGATTCCCCATATCTGCCAATTTGGAATGCTCTAGACTACCCATATCTGCCAATATATAGTACAAAGATGGCCATGTCAGAGAGAATCAAACACTTTTGAGTAGTAAGTGAAGCATGTGATCAGTGGGTGATTGTACTCTCTGTATTTTTCCAGTAATGTGACTAATATTCACCATTTGGTCACATGTGCCTTGAAAACAGATTGTTGTGGTGATA
Source organism: Chelonoidis abingdonii (assembly GCF_003597395.2). Taxonomy (NCBI): domain Eukaryota; kingdom Metazoa; phylum Chordata; order Testudines; family Testudinidae; genus Chelonoidis; species Chelonoidis abingdonii. The sequence continues at coordinate 35,591,290 of NC_133769.1, forward strand.
GTTCTGCTTCTATCCTTTGTTTCATGCTATTCTGAATGATGCAGAGAAGAACTTTGCTCGCATGCATCACCAGGGTGATGTTATGATAGATACTACAATTGTCATATCTGCCTTCTTTGAGAAAGGCAGAAAAATTTCCTTTGTCCAGTCTTTCAGCCAATTTTTAGTCATCCATATATCACTACAATTTTTCCACATAATTTCAGTATTGCGATTGCTGATCCCTTTTAACAATTCTGCAGGCATGTTATCTACCCCTGGTGATTTCCCAGTCTTCATTTTCATAATAGCACACACCACTTCCTTTCACAGGATTGATGGCTCTGGCTCCGTACTCTCTTTTCTGTCATCCTGTATTATGAGTGGCTCTGGTGAGACATACAGAGTAGCAAAATAATCTCTCCACCTGATTACTGTAGGAGGTTGGAAATTTTCAGACAGCCAAAGATGGTGTGTACATTCTGTAATCCCTCACATTTGAAATAAGTGCTGAAATCATCAGCTAAAAGCAAAAGCTACAAGCAGACTACTGTGACTATGGATTATTTTGCAGTTTGCACTTTCTTACAATTCCTGTAATTTCATAGACTTTTTAGGCAAAAAGAGACCATCTTGATCACCTACTCTGACTTTCTGCATGTTACATGCCACCAAACCTCAACCACCTACTCCTGTAATAAACCCATAACCTCTAGCTGAGTTACTGAAGTCCTCAAATAATGATTTTAAGACTTCAAGTTACAGAGAGTCCCCCATTTATACTAGTGTTAACCTGAAAGTGACCCATATCCCATACGGCAGGCAGGTGAAAAACCCCAGGGTCTCTGCCAGTCTGACCAGGAGGAAAATTCCTTCCCGACCCCAAATACGACAGTCAATGAGACCCAGAGCTCATGGGCAAGACCTATCAGCCAGACATCTGGGAAAGAGTTCTCTATAGTAACTCAGAGCCCTCCCCATCTGGTGTCCTATCACCAGCCATTGGTCATATTTGCTGCTAGTCGTTGCATATTGGCTACATACCATTGTAGGCACTCTCATCATACCATCCCCTTCGTAAACTTATCAAGCTCAGCCTCCACAGCTCCTCTTGGAATGCTGTTCCTTTGTAGCTCTAATGGATTTGGTTGCATAGATTATCCTAAAAGGTATAACTGGAAACTTTATGCCCTTGATTAAGTGCTGCACTTGCAAATACTTTTAAGATGCATTTATTTTGGTCCCAGCATGTAGTTAGGAACATTGAACTTCCACAGGTGCTTTGAAATCAGGGTTCAAGTAGACTCATAACCTGCTAGAACCAGGTAACAAATTCTAAATAATTTATTGTAAAAAAAAGATAATATAGTTTCTACAATGCTCATTCAGACATGGTCTCATGAAAACAGAGAGACTGCCCCAGCACTATGAAACCAGATGGACACTGTCTATCAACAAAAGTATAATTTCCCCTTAAAGTAGAAAAATATGAAAAGTAATCCAAGCATTGTCTTCTGTCTATAGTCTCCTGCTTATGAATATATTTAATTCTGACAACTAATACCAATAAAGATAAAAAAAAATGGTTCTCTGAGTTGGTGAGATGGCTCGGTCTTAAGAACACAAACAATTCTTGCTGCCTGGGCAGGTAGAGTAGAATTTTCTAAAGGTGCTAGCATATTTAGTTTCTAGGAAAAGTGTTGGGGAAGTTGCTATTGAATGCTTTTTGCTGGCCAGTTCAGAGAAGTAATCTTCACAGGGAGCTGTTCATCCTTCTGGTTTTCAGCAAAGTACCATTGTTTTAGGAATGTGACAACCAAACATAAGGTAGGATATTTTTTTTCTTACACTGAGAGAGAACATCTGCAGTTATAGATTTTTCTATAGAGACTTCTGTTCACTCTTGGTCACATAGTCATCAGTGCCAAAATTAAAAACAAACCCAGCTTTCTCACTAAGGACACACAACATGTCTTTTTGACATTTTTGTTACTGGAAAGTTTGGCCTTCGTAACTGATCTTTATTCATCTGCTTGACTCTTTGACTGTGAAATGTAATGTATTCACCACCTCCTGCAGGCCATCTACCTCTCACCGGACATTTTATGGCTTGGATTTAGTGCCAAGTCATATACAGTTTGGTCCTCTTCTGGGGTAACAAGGAGGTTGAAGAGAAAGTCCATAAACATCCCATCACAAAAAAGCCTCCCTATGGGGTATTCCTCAGCCTGTCCTTTCAGATCAGTCTTCAACTCCACCGTAGGCTCAAGATTCCTTCCGTTGGGCTTGGATGCCTCTTCCTCAGGGGCTGGTGGGGGAACCCATATCCTTGCTCAACTCTGTATTCTGACCCAGGGACCCTCTGGGAAGCAGCTGAGTCTGCTTCTTTAGACATTCTCCTGTTTCCCTGGGTCCCTTCCTACCTATAAGCCTCTTTGTGGTGCGGAACTACAGCTATGCTTTACACAGCCTCCCTTTGGTTCTCGGACCTCTGGGTTCTCCCTAGGTCCTCCAAGCTTTTGCTTCCTCTGCTTAACCATAGGCGCTTTTATTTTTCCCCAGGGGTGCTCCACCACCCCTCCACTCCCTCCCGTGATGCTCCACCCTTAATCTGCCTCTTTCCTCCCCCAAGCCCCTCCTATAGCCACCAAACAGCTGATTGGTAACCCCACCAATCAGCTGTTTGGGCAGGGCCCTGCCCAAACAGCTGAGAGCGGTGGTACTAAGCACCCAATATTTTTTTCCATAGGTGCTTCAGCCCAGAGTACTCATGGAGTTGGTGTCTGTGTGCTGAACTAAACACTCTCCTCTCCTCTTGGGCTTCACTGAATTACTTTCACTAATCCTATTTCAGGGCTCCCTCCCTACAGGAGACTGGCTTGCTCTCTGTGAGTTTCTGTCTTCAGGAGAGTTCCACCTTCTCTTCAGTCTCTCTCCTACTGAGTTCTTTCAGGTTCCCTATAAGGCCCAGGTGCCTAATGATCCTTATCTAGCTCCACCCCCTCTGATCAGGAATCAATCAATCACAGCTGCACTAATTGGCTCTTAGCCCTTTGTCTAACAGGTAATGGGAGTAAGCCCCATCACAGTCTCCTACTCCAGGATGAAGATACTTTAATGGTAAGATTTTTTTGAATAAGAATATCATTTAGCTAATTTGCTGTGAACTAATGTCCTGATTCTCCCATTTTATACTCTGTGAGTAGTCCCATTGGTTTTACTGGGACTGCTTTGTGACTACGAGTGTCAGAATTGTACCTCAGATCTTTAATAATTAGCACAAAACCCTTGACGATGAAGACTAAGCAAAAGCTGTAGTTAAGAAAACACTAGTTAGTACTACGAGAACCTCTGATAGAGGAGCACTCTTTGCCTTTGTGATGGGGTCTACAAACAGAGCAGGAAGGCGTTAAGAACCTTTTATGCCTGCAAACAGTAAAACCAGCCTTCCCCCACACCCAACTATGAGAAGTGTCAGTTATGGACAGACACCTCCCTCCCCTGCTGCTGCAGGGCATGAAGGCAGGCAGAAGTGTAAAGAAAGACAGGAAGAGATGGGTTGAAAGAGCTTGGAACTTCAGTGCCAACTCCCTTCCAGAGTGCCTCTAAAAAAAATTAGAATCTCATGGAGTACAAGGGAGGGAGCTGTAGCTGGAAGCCCTGTGGGCCGAAGGCTTTTTGACTTGTGTACATTTCTGAACACTGATTTTTATTGATTTGATTTAAACAACTGCTGCCTGAGCCAAGGACTCATAGACTCGTAGGTCAGAAGGGACCAAAATGATCATCTAGTCTGACCTCCTGCACAAAGCAGGCCACAGAACCCTACCCATACACTTCTATAACAACCCCTAACACATGACTGAGTTATTGAAGTCCTCAAAATTGTGGTTTGAAGACCTCAAGCTGCAGAGAATCCACCAGCAAGCGATCCATGCCCCACGCTGCAGAGGAAGGCGAAAAACCTCCAGGGCCCCTGCAATCCGCCCTGGAGGAAAATTCCTTCCCGACCCCAAATATGGCGATCAGCTAACCCTGAGCATGTGGGCAAGACTCATCAGCAGCACCAGGAAAGAATTCTCTGCAGTAACTCAGATCCATCCCATCCAACATCCCCTCACAGACCATTGAACAGACTTATCTGTCTGATAATCCAAGATCAGTTGCCCAAATTAAACTATCCCATCATATCATCCCTCCATATACTTATCAGCTTAGTCTTAAAGCCAGATAAGATCTTTTGCCCCACTACTTCCCTCGGAAGGCTGTTCCAGAACTTCACTCCCCTAATGGTTAGAAAGCTTCGTCTAATTTCAAGTCTAAACTTCCTAATATCCAGTTTTTGTACCCATTTGTCCTTGTGCCTACATTTAGTACTAAGCTTAAAGAATATCCTCTCGCCTCCCTAACGTTAATCCCCCTGATATATTTATATAGAGCAAGCATATCCCCCGCAGCCTTCTTTTGGCAGGCTAAACAAGCCAAGCTCTTTGAGTCTCCTTTCATAAGGCAGGTTTTCCATTCCTCGGATCATCCTAGTAGCCCGTCTCTGAACTGTTCCAGTTTGAATTCATCCTTCTTAAAACATGGGACACCAGAACTGCACACAATATTCCAGGTGGGTCTCACCAGCGCCTTACATAACGTACTAACACCTCCTTATCCTTGCTAGAAATACCTCGCCCAATGCACCCTAAAACCGCATTTGCTTTTTAACGGCCATATCGCATTGGGCTCATAGACATCCTGCTATCAACCAATACCCAAGGTCCTTCCTCCTCTGTTGCTTCCAACTGATGCGTCCCCAATGTATATCTAAAATTCTTATTATAATCCCTAAGTGCATGACCTTGCACTTTTCACTATTATATTTCATCCTATTAATATTCCCCAGTTTACAAGGTGGTCCAGATCTTCCTGTATAGTATCCCGGTCCTTCTCCGTGTTAGCAATACCCCCAGCTTTGTGTCATCCGCAAACTTTATTAGCACATTCCCGCTCTTTGTGCCAAGGTCAGTAATAAAAGGTTAAATAAGATCGGTCCCAAAACGATCCTTGAGGACACCACTAGTAACCTCCTTCCAGCCTGACAGTTCACCCTTCAGTACGACCCGCTGGAGTCTCCCCTTTAACCAGTTCCTTATCCACCTATCAACTTTCATATTCATCCCCATCTTTTCCAATTTAACTAACAGTTCCCCATGTGGAACCATGTCAAAACGCCTTACTGAAATCGAGGTAAATTAGATCTACCGCATTTCCTTTGTCTAAGTAATCCGTCACCTTCTCAAAGAAGGAGATCAGGTTGGTTTGGCACGATCTACCTTTAGTAAATCCATGTTGCAATTTGTCCCAATTACCATTGACCTCAATGTCCTTAACTACTTTCTCCTTTAAAATTTTTTCCAAGACCTTACATTACTCCAGACGTCAAGCTAACAGGCCTATAGTTACCCGGATCACTTTTTTTCCCTTTCTTGAAGATAGAAACTGCGTTAGCAATTCTCATCAGTCGTATGGTACAACCCCGAGTTACCGATGATTAAAAATTCTCGCTAGGGCTCGCAATTTCGTGCGCCAGTTCCTTTTAATATCCTTGGATGGAGATTGTCCGGGCCCTCCGATTTTGTCCCATTAAGCTGTTCAAGTTTGGCCCTCTACTCAGATGCGGTAATTCCACCTCCATATCCACATTCCCGTTTATCATCCCTCCATCATCCCTAAACTCCTCACTAGTCTTATTAAAGACTGAGGCAAAGTACTTATTGAGATATTGGGCCATGCCTAGGTTATCCTTAACCTCCATTCCATCTCAAGTGTATAGCGGCCCCACTTCTTCTTCCTTTGTTTCTTCTATTTATTGTGGCTCTAGAACCTTTTACTATTGGTTTTAATTCCCTTTGCAAGGTCCAGTTCTACATGGCTTTTAGCCTTCCTCACTTTACCCTACATGTTCTGACCTCACTAAGGTAGGTTCCCCTTGCTAATCCCGCCTTTTCTTCCACTCCTGTAAGCTTTCTGCTTTTTCCTAATCCCCTCTCTGAGATGCTGACTGCTCATCCAGCTGGGCCTACAACTTCTGCCCTCATGGTTTTTTCCCCTTCTTGGATGCAGGTTTTCCGACAGTTTAACGCAGCTGCGACTTAAAGTAATTCCCAGGCCTCCTCCGCATTTAAATCCACAAGTTCCTCCGTCCAATCCACTTCCCTAACTGATTTCCTTAACTCTTTAAAATTAGCCCTTGAGAAGTCAAAACCCTAATCCCAGATCTACCTTTGGGTTTTTATCCTTCCATCTAGTTTGACACTGAATCAGCTCATGATCACTCGAACCAGGTTGTCCCCTACCACCATTTCTTCTACGAGTCCTCACTGCTCACCAAAACCAAATCTAAAATGGCATCCCCTCTTGTCGGTACTTCAAAACTATTTGGTGAAGAATCCATCCGCTATCACATCCAGAAAAATCTGACCCCTATTATTCTTGCAAGCACTTGTCCTCCAGTCTATATCGGGAAGTTGAAGTCTCCCATGATACACATTCCCCTTAGTGTTTACTCGTTAAAGACATTAAAGAGGTCTCTATCCATATCCAAATCAGATCCCCGGCGGTCTGTAGCACACCCCAAGCACTATCTCAGGGGAGGCTCTAGTAGCTTTTTTTTACCCAGTGTGATTTTTGTCCAGACAGACTCTGTCTTATCCATTCCATCACTTCTTATGTTCATTACAGTTAACCTCATCATTGATGTACAATGCTACTCAACCTACCTTGCCTGTCTTCCTGTCTTTTCTAAACAGCACATAGCCTTCATACCTGTACTTCCAGTTCATGAGTACTATTCCCACCAGGTTTCTGTTATCCCTATTAATATCCGGTTTTCACTTCCTGCACAGTAGCTCCAGTTCCTCCATCTTCGTTACCTGGGGCTCCTCACATTAGTGTACAGACATTTTAATTTTGGCGTTTGGCGTCAGTGACATTCTTTACCCATTGTGCACCAGACCTCGTCTACCACCAGCATCACCTGTTAGTTCTAGTTTCCGCTCCGTTTTTCCTCGCTTGGGTCATTCTTTGGTCCACGAGGGTATCCCCTCTCACTTTGAGTTACTCCCTCTCCAGTTAAACTCTAGGCGTGGGAGATCTCCTGACATCTCCCAACCAATCTCCAGCTCAAGCTTACCTAGTTTAAGCAGCTCTCTTAATAGAGGTCGGCGAGCCTCCATCCTAGAAGTCTATTTCCCTCCTACTTAGGTGAAGTCCATCCTAAGGAACAGTCGTCTGTCCGTAAATGCCTTCCCAAGGACCGTGACATCCCAAAGCCCTCCTTATAGCCCCCACTGCCTGAGCCATCTGTTAATCGCCATAATCTTGTCACTCCTTCGTCGCCACTGCTCTAGGAACCCGACAGAATCCCCACTGACGATCACCTGAGCCTCGATTCGTTGAGCGTCTTCCCCAGTCTGGCATAGTCCTCCTTGATTACAGTCCAGCGAGTAACTAGCCGTAGTCAGTTTATCATTCGTTCCCACATGAAGGACAATCAATGGATTCTTTCCCGCTCCCGCTAGGATCCTTTTCAGCCTCAGGTCCACATCCTGTATCTTAGCCCCCGGCAGACAGCACACCCTTCTGTTCTCAAATGCTCAAATTAGGACTTTGCATGAGGCAGTGTCCATCTCCGCTAACAGACTTTGGTATCAAATTTAGCAAAATGCATTCAGAGCACATTCTGGTAGTGGTATCAGACTACCATTTACTCATTGTTTTGTGTTGAATGTTATTCTAGAGTGTATTCTGTTATGCTGTACATTTTCTGAAGGACTGAATTCTGATGTCAGTTATTTGGCAAGGCGAATAGGAAATTTAAGGGCTCTTACACCTCAGAAGTACTTGTACCAAGAGCAATCTCTACAAGTTCTGAGTTGATTACCAAAGTCAGTTCTGATTTCTACGGGTATATTAACTAGTGTCGTTTCCTAAGAAATGGAAGTATGTGCTTCAGATCCTAGAAAACTGGAAGCAGTCTTAAATATAAACAGGCACAACTCTGCACTCTGTCTCAGTACAGTGTAAAGAACAAAGTTTTATGTTTAGATATTTGGCTAGCATGAGGCGATCTGATTTACTCATTTCCAATCATTCTTCTCTAAATATGATAGACTACTAATGTAGCTTGAAAAAAGCCTCAGTGTTCTCTGTTTTCTAGCTTGAGTTGATGTGTATTACTTCTCTGCTGAAAAAGACAACGATGTAACTGTATGTAATGGGTATGGTGTAATTTCATACGTATAACATAGAAGTCGTGGTGCTATAACTTAGTATCTGCCTCATCATTTTCTGTTTTTACCATTCTGGAGATCTTTAGACCCTCTTTTTAGATCAAATTCTGTAATGAAGTGTTTATTAGCATTGCTTTAAAAATATATGCCAATTCAATATAGCCATTTGGATTGTCAACAGAGTAACTTGTCTGTGTTTGACTCATTCTTCAGCATCATTTTAAGTTGGAGAGTATAAGAGATTGACTAGAGGAAAGAGGCTGACTGGATATATATGTACAATATTGTAATGAATTTAGTTCTTGTTCTAAAAGCAATCTTGACCAGTACAATCTTACTCAAATAATGCTGTGTATGTTTGCGGGTGCTCACTTGAGAGAGAGAAACCTACTCACACACTGTCATAAACAGATAGCTAAGGGTTAATGTTTCTTTTACCCTGTAAAGGGTTAACAAAGGGAACCAAACACATGACAAGAGGACCAATCAGGAAACCGGATTTTTCAAAGCTTAAGGGAGGGAATTTGTGGGAGTTTCTTGGTCTTGAGTCTTTATCTGTTCTGTCCTCTCTCAGCTATGAGAGGATCTATTTCCAGTCCCTCACTCAATTTTCTGTTTTCCACCCACGTTGTAAGACAAGGTAGCCAAAAAGTATTTTGCAGAACATCTGGGTGGTATCACCCACCCCCACCATGCCCACACCTGCCGCACTCGGATCTTTTAAATGTGTATTGGGGCTATTGGAGAGGAGCTCCAGCACACACCCACCACCTCCACACTTAATTGCACATTGTCCTTTGGGTAAGGCCCCAGATCATACTCCCTCCACCACTTTTCTACTATGTTATACCACACACACTTCATCCTCTTACTGTAACTCATCGAGCACACACCCCTGTATGTTACCACCCCATTAGATTACAGAGAACTGTTATTCCCACCCACTCATTCTTTTCTTTCTTTTTTTATTAAAAGTTTTGGGGGCCATTTCTATACAGCACGCACACGCATTTTGATTTTTCACATTTCTCCGTTGACCCAGCCCAGGAAATTGGGGGGGAGAAAGGAAAGACGGGGGGACGCGCGCAAATAAGGCTGCTCTCTGTGTTTAACTCTCCTAGTTCCCAGGGGGACCACGGAAGAAGCTAAAGTGGAAGGAAGGAAGAGAGAATCTTACCTATCATGCATATCCACATCTTGTCACTATATCGGGGCCGTACTCTCGGCTACATCTTACTGTGGACACGCACGACGACACGACATGCTTCTTGGCACACTCACACGTGAATGTAAGAGAGGTCGTATACTCAACCTCAGGTTAGCCCAGAGAGGAAATTCTGGGTGGGAGAGAGGTGAGGGGAATGGTTTATTTCCCTTTGTGGTAAGACTCAGAGCCTCTGAGTCTTGGGGTCCCCCAGGGAAGGTTTTGGGGAGACCAGAGTGAGCCAAGACACTGGAAATTCCTGGCTGGTGGCAGCGATATCAGATCTAAGCTGGTAATTCAGCTTAGAGGGTTCATGCTAGCTTCTCAGTTTATGAACGCTAAGGTTCAAATCTGAGTAGGAAGCTATGATACACACGCATGTATGATTGTATTAGAATTCTTCCATAAGTGCAGTATCAATCTGGAGATGAAATTTGTAGTGCCCAGATTAGTAGTGAGTCATGTGAGATGCTATGATGGCTCTCTCATTGATTTACATTAATGTTTTCCTCTCTTCTCTTGGTGCTCCACTCAGTGATGTGTAGTAAGGATAGGTGTATTAATCAGGGACAGGGCTATTCTTCGTTTAAAGCAGATGTTCTGCCCAGTTGACATTCATACTGTGCAGCAATGAACTGTGCTCTAAGTGGGCAAAATAGTAGAAATACTTGGGATATAGTTTTGCTACTTACATTCATGTCCTAAAATACCAGTTTCAAGAAGGGACATAGGGATTCTCTGATATGAACCTGAGAATTACCATAGTGGGTCAGACCTGTGGTCATCTAGTCCAGTATTCTGTCTCCAGCATTGGCCAGTACTCCATGTCTCAGAAGAAGGTACAAGAATCTCCACAGTGAGCAGACATGCAATGTCACCTTCTAGCCTCAATAGCAGGAGACTGGTTTAAGCTCTGAAGGATGAGGTTTTAGATCTTCTTCAAAAAAAGGTGTCATGGTGAGCTCAGCAAGAGACTACTAAAGTGTCAGGAGGCATTCTTCTTGGCTCAGCACTCCACAGACAGCAACTCCTAGCAGTGAAATTCTGTGCCCTGATCCACTACAATCTAACCCTGTGTCTCTAAAGGCATGTGTACACAAAAGGTTGCACTAGCTGGGTTGTGAATCTACCCCTCACTAACCTGACACAAATTAATTGTCCAGGTGCACCCTGCTGTGGGGCATTAAAAATTGATTATGATCTAATTCCGTTTCAAAGAGGACAATTGCAATAAGAGTTGGGCTGCCCTCTTGCTGTTGAATCCAGCTAAGAACATATCAAAATATCCCTGGTTTTAATTTCCATTTAGAAGATGGATATTGTTAAGTCTATAATTGAAGTTAAGATTATGTATGTGTTTACATCTACAATATGATCTATTGCAATATGTTACAGTGCAGTACTGAAATATGATTCCAGTCTTCAAATTTTGTTTAAAAGAATGATCTTCTGCATGATACTGCTGCAGGGGTTCCCAGACTTGGTTCGTGGCTTGTTCAGAGTAAGCCTCTGGCGGACTGCGAGACACTTCGTTTACCTGAGGGTCCACAGATACGGCCACTTGCAGCTCCCAGTGGCCGCAATTCGCCATTCCCAGCCAATGGGAGCTGCAGGAAGCAGTGGCCCAGCCCGCGCTGCTTCCCGCAGTTCCCGTTGACCAAGAATAGCGAACTGCAGCCACTGAGAGCTCCAAGCAGCCGTATCTGCGGACACTCAGGTAAACAAAGCGTCTCGTGGCAAGCCTGGAGGTTAACCCTGAACAAGCCGCAAACCAAGTTTGGGAACCCCTGTGCTACCATATATTATTATTTTGACTACTTTAAAACAACTGAAAATAAAACACTAATATTTGGTATTTTGATACTCACTTTCCTCTTTTTTTTCCCTCCGTTGCTATTAGATTTTTTCCTCCTACTTTTTAAAGAGCTCCTTGACATAATCTCTAGGTATAGACATACTTTATGATAATTAAATACTAGTACCTTTTTGGCAATAATTATTTCTAATTGCATTATTCTCTACTGCATCTTTATGTGACACAAAGTTCATATATGATATTTAATATTCTTTTCAGTTGGCAGTGACTGATTTTGTTTAACACAGAAACTCAGGATCTCTAAGGAGGCTGTATTAGACTCATTTAATAAGTTCTTGCTGTTCTCTCCTCATTAGCTTTGAGGGCTGATAGGGACATGTTAGGAGTCAATTAGTAATCAATCAGCCCATTGAAACAGAACTCTATTCAATACCTAAAGGATTTCAGGCTTCTTAAGATATTCCAATTTGCACAACCAAAAAGTATTGCAAATATTACAATCTCTAGAAATGTAATATGAGTCTTTCATGTTTAAGTTGCATACACTGTTATTGTTATAGTGCCATCTAAGGTATGAAGTTTCTTATCATTGTAAATGCAGCACATGGAGTAAGTTTAGCTGCATTTATGCTGAGTAAATCCGATGCAAGCAAAACAAAAAGGCAGCACTAGATAGATTTAATACTAATAGGAGGTTGAATAAAAGTGAGTAGACCGGTGTTGGGTGGCTGGAACAAAAACAGTGCTCTGTGTGATCATGTGGGAGATGTGGGTTTAGGAGGTGACCAGGGCTATCTGGTTCTAGACAGGTATATTGCAGAGGAAACAGTGGTAGAAGGGCAACTGCCTATCCTGGAGACTAGTTAGAGAGTTAAACAGGTGGGAGCATGTTTTTAAAGCTGATTGCCTTTTTTATCATGTTGAGTAGGTTGGCAAGAAGTTCTGAAAATGATTATATGAAACTGAGGGAAATTATGGGTGAGTTGGAAAAACTAGCTCTGCTCTAATGCTCTGCATGCTCTCTGAGCACTGAAGGACAGTTGCAGTATCTTTTTCTTCTTTCATCAAAATACAGGGGGATCATGTTGGATAGATTGACACCTCCCAGAATTCAGTAGACATTGAGATCATTCTCTCCCCATACTGGAAGAGTATATTCTAACAACAGGTCTGCTATGTGGAGGCTAATGCAGTTTGGCAACCTGTGATTAGTAAGGATTTATCGTATCTGAGCAGAGAATTTTACTTGGATGCCATGATAGTTTTTTATTTTCAATATAGTGAGAGCCCAGATATCATGAAATATGTTAAAGACCAGCATTTCAGTTGTGGTGCTGAGAGAGATTCATTAGTTTGACCAAGGCTTCAATATTTCTACTGCTTTTCAAAGATGCAGTTTCATGTAATGTTTAAAGCTTGATTCCAGGAGGTGCTGAGCACCCTCAGCTCCCAGTGAAATAAATGAGAGTTGAAGGTTTTCAGCACCGCTTAGACTGTGCTCAGCACCTTGCAGGATCAGACCACTAACTTTTAAATTACCTGATACTAAGACTGTGTTATGGGCCATGTGTGAAAATAAAAGGAATATATATATAAGATGGGTTGAATAATGAGTGGTTTGAATATTTGCAGGTGTGTAGGCTGTCATAGATCATACCATTTTAATTTCCCAAGAGTAGTTTTCCACTTCTTCATCAGGCCTTTTAAACATTACGAGAACTCGCCAACTGCACGCACAATGTGAATGCTCACTTCTTGTGCCCTGATGCCTATGTTAGGAGAGGAAAAGCATATTGTGTGCAGGGGAGGAGATGTCTTTTGAGGAATGAAAGGAAGTATTAATGTTTTAGCCATTGCATGTGCATACTTTTTAAATTGGTAGCTTGGCTGTCTAGCTTGACTACCTTTTGGTGAGGTGAATGTATCCGAAATTTACTACTACTTTGGATGTAGAAGTACTACTGAACTGGAGGGAGAGGTAGATATACTGGAGGGTAGGGATAGGGTCCAGAGTGACCTAGACAAATTGGAGGATTTGACCAAAAGAAATCTGATGAGGTTCAACAAAGACAACTGCACAGTCCTGCACTTAAGATGGAAGAATCCCAAGCACCGCTACAGGCTGGAGACTGACTGGCTAAGCTGCAGTTCTGCAGAAAAGAACCGGGGATTACAGTTGATGAGAAGCTGGATATGAGTCAGCAATGTGCCCTTGTTGCCAAGAAGGCCAATGTCATATTGGGCTGTATTAGTAGGAGCATTGCCAGCAGATTGAGGGAAATGATTATTCCCCTCTGTTCGGCACTGGTGAGGCCACATCTAGAGTATTGCGTCCAATCCCCCCCCCCCCCCCGAAAGGATGGGGACAAATTAGAGAGAGTCCAGCTGAGGGCAATGAAAATGATCAGAGGTCTGGGGCACATGATTTATGAGGTGAGGCTGAGGGAACTGGACTTGTTTAGTCTGTGGAAGAGAAGAGTGATGGAGGATTTGGTTGCAGCCTTCAACTACCTGAAGCGGGGTTCCAAAGAGGATGGAGCTAGGCTGTTCTCAGTGGTGGCAGATGGCAGAACAAGGAGCAATGGTCTCAAGAGCAGAGGGGGAAGTCTAGGCTGGATATTTGGAAAAATGATTTCACTAGAGGGTGGTGAAGCACTGGAATTGGTTACCTAGGGAAGTGGTGGAATCTTCATCCATAGAGGTTTTTAAGGCCCAGCTTGACAAAGCCCTGACTGGGATGATTTAGTTGGTGTTGGTCCTGCTTTGAGCAGGGGGTTGGACCTCCTGAAGTCTCTTCCAACCCTAATCTTCTATGATTTTATGTTCATTATGTTAAAATGCCTTTTCCTACCCCACACTGCAACTGAAAACATTAGCTGCTTCTATTCAGTTCTACATGCAAACAAGTTATGATTTTTTAAGGCAGTTTTCTTACTCAATAAACATGCCTTCACACCTCTGTGAAAAAACCCATCCAAGGTCCAGCACCTCCTACCCCAAACCTCTCTCTCAACTCTACCCCACCTAAAGCACAATTTCTGTGGAAGATCTTTTGCCTTCAGAATCAACTTTACATCAGAGCCACATGCATAGCACTTAATTTTCTTGCACATGCCTCTAGCCAATATAGTCTGAATGATAGATATCCCTGATAACTGAAATCTGAGGGGGGGTAAGTTACTGTGACTCACCAAGTACCCATTACCATGCACAAATGTCTGATCCTGGCACATTATGACAGTTTCCACCTTGTGAATCACAGTTCATTTAGAAGTACATGAAAAGCAGATTTTTTTTTTTTACTACGCTTCTGTTTTGCTGCCCGAAATGGATTATTAGGGAAATTATTTGGAATTTTATCTGTATTTTAGCAATAATATCTTATCCAAACAGCTTGACCAAACTAAGGGCTGGAAAATTCTTGTAAAATGTAGAGTCAAGGTAAACAATAATGTATTTATTCTGTTCAGTTATGAAAGAAAAAGGTGGGTTAGGGTTGGAATGTAAGCGTGCAAGAAGTCAGTGTTATTGTCTAAAATCTAGTGGAGAAAGTAAACAGCACAACGTCAGTGGCTTTAGCACCCACAGCAACATCAATGTATGTGCAGTCTAGTGAAGCGAGAATACCACTCTTGATTTTAGATATACAACAGGGATAAATGCAGAAATGAAAGAAAGAGAAAGTGTGCAAAGAGGAGAACAAACAGTTCTGTAAACAGAACTGTAGCTGCCCCAGAGACATTCTTTCTCGGGCAAGAAGTAAGGGCTACAGTTTTTCTGTAAGTGTGTGAATGTATAAACACAAAGAACAGAGAAGAATTGTTTATGATGGAATTACCTAAATTCACATAATGGAACCATGCATAAAGAGGCAGTCCAATATTTTCCAAAGTGACTAGTGATTTAATTGCCTGGAATTTGGGGTACTCAACTTGACAACTTAAATGGCGCCAGAATTTCAGACTATGGGTCCTCAACACTTTCTGAAAACCAGAGCTTGTTAAAAGAACAGGAGTACTTTTGTGGCACGTTAGAGACTTACAAATTTATTTGAGAATAAGCTTTCATGGGCTATAGCCCACTTCTTCAGATGCATAGAATGGAACATATAGTATGGAGATATATATACATACAGAACATGAAAAGGTGGAAGTAGTCATATCAACTCTAAGGGGCTAATTAATTAAGATGAGCTGTTATCAGCAGGAGAAAGAAAACCTTTTGTAGTGATAATCAAGATCGCCCATTTCAGACAGTTGACAAGAGGATGGTCTCTACACAAAAGAATAAATGGACACAAATCTGACATCAGGAATCATAACATTCAAAAACCAGTAGGAGAACACTTCAATCTCCCTGGACACTCAATGAGAGACATAAAAATGGCCATTCGTCAACAAAAAAACCTTCAAAAACAGACTTCAACAAGAAATTGCTGAGCTGGAATTAATTTGCAAACTTCACACCATCAAATTAGGCCTGAATAAAGACTGGGAGTGGCTGGGTCACTACAAAAAGTAATTTTCCCTCTGTTGATACTCACACCTTCTTGTCAACTGTTGTGAATGGGCCACATCCACCCTGACTGAGTTGGCCTCGTTAGCACTGACCCTCACTCACATCTTTTCATGTGCTGTGTATTTATACCTGCCTACTGTATTTTTAACTCCCTGCATCTGATGAAGTGGGTTATAGCCCAGAAAAGCTTATGCCCAAAAAATTTGTTAGCTTCTAAGATGCCACAAAGACCCCTCATCGTTTTTACTGTGGTCATAGTCATTTCTCACTGGCATGCAGCCTCCTTTGACTTCAAACCTAGAAAAAGCTCATCTTTGTATGATAGGAAAATTTTCAAATTGACAGTGCAGGGAAATATTTAGGAAAGCAGAATTTGATTACCTGATTTAGTGGTTGGCCAGGAACCAGGGGTTAACACTTTAATTACCTCAAAAGTTAGTACCTTGCTTTTACATATCATTTGAAAGATGACACCTTGAGAAGCTCAGTGCCTCAGTGGGAACAGTAGTTCACTATTTACATAGTGCCACCAGCTTCACTTCCTTTATTTGCCGGGTAGTCCTTTGCAGTTACCTACAGAAGCTAATCCTGTCTTGTCTATGGGTTCAGATAGGAATTTCAGTACAAGGTACTATGAGCAGAAGCTATGTGGTATTGGACTGTGGACTAGTTTTCCAAGGAAATGGCTAGAAGTCTGATCACTGAGAACATTTAAAAGTGAAATGGACAAAGGTTAGACAATCTATTCTGGGAAACAAAATCCTGCATTAGCAGAGGGATGTACTACATGACCTCACAGTTTTTCTACCTTTGATTTCTATGACTTGCTAATGCTGGTTGGGTTACAGTTTTAACAGTCGTGACAAAGTTGACTGGTGATTCTTTAGGGGGTGATGAAACTAATTAGAAAGATGCAGTTACATTAAATATTTTTCATCCTTACCAAGTAGACTAACTAAGCATGAAAAGAAAATCGCTTCAGTATGTGAAAGTGAATTGAGGGGGGCAAAGAACGATGGTTAGAAATAGCATCACTAGAGATACATTACTAGAGCTTTATTTTTAACTTCTTTTATGTCTAGTGTGTGATGATGGATGATGTGTCAGAATAACCCTAAATAAACTCTAAAACTGAGTGCTAAACAAATTACTGACAGCATTAGTAATGTCACTACATTTAGCATACACAGTGGCAGCACAATTATTGCTGTACATCTTCACTTTCCCCTGTCATGGTTCTCTGCACAGGGCTGTCTCAGAAAAGATGTCCTTTTCGAAGGAGAACCCTCAAAAAGCTGCATTCTTAGGGCTGACTCAGAGGAGATAAGATGTCTGTCCCTAGAGATTGGAGTGGCATCATAGTTGGACAAAGATGCTGTTGCATTAACATAGTTGTTTTCCATCCCTAAATAAACATCATGGTAAGGTCTCTTATTAATTCTCTGGCTCATTCAATTTGAGTAGCATGTTTAGCAGAGGACTTGGTTGTCTGTGCTGTTGTCACATTCTGATGTGCAATCCAGAGCAGTGAGGGGTTGTGTCACCACTTGCCCTGCAACTTTGGGTGCTTCATAATACTTTGCTGATGTAGCTCTCAACCTGGGCTTCTCACAAACAGCCAGAGTACAGATCACACCTGGAGTATCTGTGTATAATTACTGCCCTGGTCCTTCAACTGACCTAGCAGCCTGTCAGCAACATATCAGCTACACTACGGCTTCCAGAAGCCTCAGTTACTACCTGCAGGTGATCCCAATATACTACCAGTTCTGAAATTTCTGCAAAATGTATGTTCTGCACTGTTCAGCCCTCTCCTGGGCAGTTCAGATCTTAGAGGTCCATTGTCCCTGTAAGAAATCAATATGCAACAGTTTACTAATTTAACTGAAGTTACCCAAACCGTTCAGTGAAAATGCAACACTGGATTTGTTTATGTTAAAAATAAGACAATTTTATTTAATTACCAAGAGAGAGTTTGAATACAAATATAAGATATTAAAATTAGAAATGGTTACAAGAGAAATAATATAAAGCACTTTCTAGTAAGTAAAACTTCACAAAGTGGACTTGGTTTGAAGTAAAATCCTTACCACATGTTCTCAGCAAGATTGCTGACCTAATTTCCCAGTCAGGATCCCTCCCAAAGTCAAAAGGCTGGTTCCTTTGTCATCTTAGGTGAAAGAGAGAAAGAGAGAGAACCTGGGGTGCTGTTGCCCCTCACTTGTATAGTCCAGTCACCCTTTGAAATGCATTTTCCTAGAGTTACCCCAAGATAAAGTTCCTTCCCACTGTGATAGTGGAGACATGGCATTTCATGGTAAAAGAGGTTCCATGTTGTTTGCTAAAATGCCGATCACTCTGTTGCTCCCCCCTTGGTTGCCAAAAATGGCAACTTGACCAGCATTAACTTTGATACCTGGCTAATCTTTTGTTCTTGAGAAACCAGTTTACCCCATCTTGCTATCCCAAGGACCCTGTTTACTACTTATATGTAAATTGAGGTGAAGATACATTTCCTGGTTTAGGCTAGACCTGTTTAACAACTTCTGCCAAGTCAGGGCTATGTGGAATTGAACATGGGCTACAACATCATATAGGGGAAAATCATAACTTTACATGTTGCTACATACATTTCACCATGATATTACTTATCATGAATTATCGAGTGATTCATTTTTTATGATACCTCACAAGGCATATTTTGTACAAAGATTATTACAATAGTGTGTAGGATGAATACAGGAGTGCATTTAGTCACAGCTATGCAAACCAGTAAAACACAATCCCTGTCCCAAGGGCAAGATTATAACCTGGTTTGTGCAGTAGTGCAAGGGAGTAAAGGTGTCTAAGATGCTTCCTTGTGTTGGTCATTGTGACAGCACAGGGAGGAGAGCAGTTTTGATGGAGCAAGTCCATACCCTCTCTGGTGAAAGTGGGCAGAGCAATGTGGGGAGTGGATGGACTCCGAACACTCCCTTCTCCCCCGATGCACTGTTTAACATTGCTACGCAGGAAGAACTATTCTGTGCCAGGTATAGCCGTGATGAGTCACATTCTACCTTCTGGTCTGCTCCAAGGAAGGTCAGTGGTCTTCTGCCCCTTGTTCAAGTCTGGTGGTAAGGCCAAGATTGAGTCTTAAATGAGATGTGACAGGAGATGTGATAATGGACAGGGTAGGTGGAACTCCAAGGATAGCTGGGGGAGAAAAATACAAAAGGAATTGGCACTGGCAGCACAAGGGAATGATGGGAAACTAGAGCTAATGTGTAGGCAGAGCAGATTGGTGCAGGGCCTTGAAGGGGAACTGAGTAGTTTGAATTTAATGCAGAAGGAGATGTGGTGTTGTAGAATGGACTTGGAATTGTGAGGATGGTGATGTGGAGGAGAGAGATGAGATTAACAGCAACATTTTGGATAGAGAGTAGAGGTGCAAGACAGGAGTTAGGTAGTCTAGAAAGTAGTAGTTGTTTTAATTATTATTCTTTCCATGTATTATTCCATTTATATAAACAAACAAAAAAGGGTGTAATTCTATTTGGTTCTTGTCCTGTACCCATCACTCTAAACTCCTTTAATACAAAACTCCCCACCCATACACAAACCTCAGATGGGAGTCTTGAATGATAACCAGGGTGTGAAGAAAGGTTTTCTCAGTAGGAATGGAGAAGAAGGGATGGATTTTTGAGATGCTGTAGTGGAAGAAAGTACCAGTGTTTTGTTAAATTTTCAACAGATGGCCAAGAGGAGAAACAATAGTCCTGGAAATGTATTGTTTTGGAAGAGTTGGGATTGGAGCCAGGCAATGTTTTTCAGACAAAAAATTCAGTTTCAGTTGATCCAAAACTCTTTGCAAATTTGATACAAATCATTTTGGTCATTCACAAAACAACCAGAGGACGAGGAGCGGGAGGTGAGAGTGGTGGTGCTGCCACCTTTAGTCCAATGGTTAGGACACTCTCCTGGGATGTTCAAATGCCTTCTCTGGATAAGACCCACAATTGACTTTTTTAATTAAAAAACAAATTAAAAAACAGTTCAGATTTGATTCAACCTGAGCTGAATTATGTTTTGATTTTCCCCAATTCTTATTATCTTTGCTTATCCTTTTATTTCCTGTTGAGTTTTGTTGTTGTTTACAGTTTCCCTCATAAACAGTCCCACATAATTCTCCATACACTCTTACTAACCATGACAAAAATAATCTTTTTTTCCTTTTTTAAAAACAGATTAGTTTTTAATTTCACTACTTAGGATACACAATGCAAAGTACAAGATTTTAAAAACGGATGGCCTGTACTGCAAACCACCTAGTGAAAACCACAGTCTGCAGCAAGCACAGTTGAAACTTTGTCCTTTGCAGAATTTTTAGTTTCCCAAAGTATAAAGCAGTGATTGCTGGCTGGATACCACGATCCACCCTTATATTCCACCAGTCTTGTTTTACATAAACAGATACAGTTACCTCAGTATTTGTACTATTCCTTAAACATCCCTATAGTTGTTGTAGGGAATGCTTACAATATTGCAACTACTGAGCTACAGTCACTGAGTTATCTGAGTTAGATGGCTTTTTTTTTTAAAAAAAAAAAGACTGACCAGTGTCGTCTTATGGTGCTGTCCTTAAGGAAATGTTTAACAATTCTACCGCCATACTGAAGGGAAGATTGTGGTATTTTCCTGCTGGTAGAGCATACTTCCCTCCTAGTAAATCACCCCGCCAGAGAGGACTTACGCCCGGGGTTCTTACAAATGGTTTTCATAAGCATGTATTTTGCCTTTGGATTGCACCAGGATTGAAACAGGTTCTGACAAAGTGAGTATTTTCTGTAATATTTTTATGAATGGTATGCATGGGAATGATTTACTTGACTAGGGATTGATGTCCAGTTATTGCAAAAGGGTTTAAAAGTTTCTCTTGGGACAGAGCAGGAGACTTAAGGTGTTTGTGTCATGTAACTGTCCAGGGTGATATGAATAGATCATTAAGGGTCTGGCTGAATCTGACCCATATCAATGGAGGATCTGAAAAAACAATGGGATCCCATGACTGAACAGCTGACATCTGTCCAGGGGAAACTCCAGCAGGTAGAACGTGTGAACTCAGTGTGGTCAGCAGGAGGAGGACAATGGATCAAGAGGTAACAGGATGCTAGGTTAAGAGTTGGCCTTTGGAAAGACAAAGGGGCTCACCTGGGACTAGGAGACTCAGGCACAGAGACAGAAAGCAAACCAAGATGGTGCCACAGCACTGTCGCTCCGGGTAGCTGTGGGTTGGTCAGTTTGAATGATGTCTTAGCCTTTGCTCCTCTATGCTAAT
Organism: Chelonoidis abingdonii; assembly: GCF_003597395.2. NCBI lineage: Eukaryota > Metazoa > Chordata > Testudines > Testudinidae > Chelonoidis > Chelonoidis abingdonii. Next base: position 35,612,406 of record NC_133769.1, read on the forward strand.
CTAAGTACTTCCTAATGCAATGTTTCAGTTGACTAATAAACCCTGGTCTGTTTTGGAAAGGCTGGCTGGTGTCACTGCAAATACTTGCAGAAGTTCATGGATCACTGAAGAGGTCAAAAAGAAGTCTCTCCAACTGGAAATGCTAGGTGTATCTCATGGGTTGAAACAGGCGTTCTGGAGCCCAGCGGCTCAGTCTCCGAGGCATTGTTGTGGCCTATACTTAAAGAAGGATGGGACCCCATGGGAGTCTGGCACACTGAAGTGATTCTTCCAAGGCATGGTTTAAGAGCTGGGGTACAGCAGAAATCCTGTGGATCCATAAATAAATATGTCCTGGGGAAAGTGGGGCAATGCCTAGACTTCCATACAATATCTTCATCTCTGCTTCCTATTTTATAATATGTCAGTTGAACACCGTGTTATCCTAACCTCTTTGTCAGGAGCAAACTATAACATCAATTGCACTTTAAATTAAGTTTTGTGGCACCTTTAAGACTAACAGATGTATTGGAGCATAAGCTTTCGTGGGTGAATACCCACTTTGTCAGACGCATGCGTATTCACCCACGAAAGCTTATGCTCCAATACATCTGTTAGTCTTAAAGGTGCCATCTGTTAGTCTCTCTGTTGCTTTTTACAGATCCAGACTAACACGGCTAGCCCTCTGATATTTAAATTAAGTTTGTAGCTCCTCCCTCACCTTATGAGAAAATGTTTGAATGGGAATCCAAATAAATACTCCTCTGCTATTAACATATTCATCCTTCATATTTTATGCAGTGTTTATCCCACCCATGGGAGATGGATTTTTATTTTGTTTTTGTGGGAGTCCCTCATTGCAGTGTCAGCAGCACATCAGTTTTGTAAAGTAGATTTTTTAATCTAGTTGCAATAAAAAATAAAGATTTTGCTGGAGTCATTTGCGTGTGAAATATTTTGTAGAGATCTACATAGATCCTTATGTGCATTATGATTTTCCACTGCACTGTAGTGACACAATGCAAAATCTAATAAGAAACTTCAGTAACTAGAAGCCAGTAAGTCTCAGCCTCAGGCTTTTGCAGTCCTAAATGGAGTCAGGATGAAACAGAAATCACAACATTTCCTTAGTTCATCTTGCCCAAAGATAATGCAGAAGTAATACAATTTTTCACCCCATCTATATCGGTGGAAGTCTGAATTCAGTGACAATTTTACTTGCTATAACAGTAATGGTAATAATAATGTTTTGTATGTGCTTTTCATAGAATCCCAGAAATAGCTGAAAGGGGCCTTGAGAGATCATCTAACTTAGCCCTCTGCGGTGAGGCAAGACCAAGTAAACCATAACCATCCCTAACAGGTGTTTTGTCTAACATGTTCATAAAAGCCTCCAATGATGGGGGTTCCACAACCTCCACAAATGGAAGTCTATTCCAGAGTTTAACTATCCTTATAGTTGGAAAGTTTTTGCTAGTATGTAACCTTAATCTCCCTTGCTGCAGTTTAAAAATATTACTTCTTTTCCTACCTTCCATGGACATAGGGACGATTGATCACTATACCCTTTATAAGAGCCGTTAACATATTTGAAGATGTTATCACATCCCCAGTCTTTATTTTGGCACATGGCCTTTCAGGGAAATCCGCTGGCGGCCCGGGACAGTTTGTTTACTTGCAGCATCCGCAGGTTTGGCCGATCGCAGCTCCCACTGGCTGCAGTTCATCGTTCCAGGCCAATGGGGGCTGCAGGAAGAAGTGCGGGCCAAGGGATGTGCTGGCCGCCACTTCCTGCAGCCCCCATTGGCCTGGAACAGCAAACCGCAGCCAGTGGGAGCTGCGATCGGCCGAACCTGTGGATGCTGCAGGTAAACAAACTGTTCTAGCCCACCAGTGGATTTTCGTGATGGGCCGCCTGCCAAAGGTTGCCGACTCTGACTGAAGATTTTTGGGTTCGAATAATGAGACTGACATTATTATTAGGAAAAGTGCTATTGTGCTTTTAATGCCGAATTTTTCTAAAATTTCCCCTAGATTCTGTATGCAAAACTGCATATGCAACTGTTGTTGGAGGCCTCAGCCCATATAAATGTTGTGGATAAGTATTTGAACTTTTGACTTTTTATTCAAAACAAACTCCAAGAATCTTAAGGTTTCAGCATCACGTAGCATAATATTTTTATTATGTTGGTGCTCATTTCCTGTGCAGATGCCAAGGACTGATACTCTGTTTACAGGATCAGGCCCTATGCTGGACAGAAAGAGCACTGTACTCAGTATAAATATTTTTGTTCTCCAGTACAGAAAGTGATGCAATCAATGAAGTAGCATTGACTGGCTTTATGGAAGAAGTGCATTTTGAGGAGGGATCTGAACACATTCCTAATAGACATAATTTTAAATATGGCACAGTGCAGTTATTTTTCTAGTGTTCAAGTTTTGCGGTCAATAACTTTTTTCATGATAGTTGATGGTTTCCACTTAATAGAAATAATCAATAGTAGCTATTTATTTGAAACTGGAATTGGGAAGCTTCTTTAAATGTTAAATATTTCCATATCCGTTAAACATTGACATCAGTTTCATATCTGTTATTTGTTCAGAGTAGCCAGCTCATTTACCCCATTCTCCAACTAATTTTAGGATTTAATAGCTAATTTAAAAACTAACACAGTTGAAAGTGCAAGAGCCCAAGAGTTAGCTTCTGACTGTCTCTTGCATGCACAAGTTCACATACAAGATTTTCGAGTAGCTATAAATATTAAATGCAACTCTCCCCAAAAACATACATTAACATGATGTTAAAAGGATGTTGTTAATATGAAATCTAATCAGTTACAAAATCAGTTCAAAATAGTTTAAGGAACTATTCCTGTCCAACTTCCCAGGCCAATTCTATTAGCTTTACTATCATATTTTCATTTCAAATAAAGTCAGACCACTTTCTTCTTGCTCTGTAAAAACAGACAAATAACAGGCTTAACTAACTATGGTCCCAACTGTGCAAGCGGCACATGGGTGGACCCTCACTGGAATCAGTAGTTATGTCTACACAGCAACTAGACACCCATGGTTGACCTGTGCCAACCAACCTGCGCTTGTGGGGCTTGGGCTTCGGGGCTGTTTCATTGCTGTGTAGACTTCTGGGATTGGGCTGGAGCCTGGGCTCTAGGACCCTGCAGCGTGACAGAGTTCGAGAGCTTGGATTTTTCTTTGTTATGTAGACATACCCAGTGAGCCCCATGTGACACTGGGATCAATCAATATTTTGTAGTTAGGTATAAAAAAGAAACCTAGAGAAGTGTGATTTTTTTTTCAAATTAACTGTTTCTCTTTAAAACTATACAGTTAAAATCACTGCTAAAGTCAAGAAATGTGAAAGCTAATGTTTCAAGAGCAATAATTACTCTGCTTTGTTTCACATCTTGTATGTTTACATTCATATTAAACTCAGCATTGTACTAAGCATTTAACCACAAAAATGCTACAAGATCCAGTTCTGGAAAGACTTATGCACATGCTTAACTACAAATTCCTGAGTAGTTTCACTGAGGTCAATGAAGACTGTGTTCACAATGCCTGAAGTAAGTAGCACGTGCAATACTCCTGAGGTTTAGTTAAAGTTGCAATCTTAACTTTTGCATATGTGATTTTTACTGTGAAACCTTTATATTACGTTAATGTTCTTTTTATATCTTTAAACAAAAAAATTAAAATGCAAGAGTGAAAAATACATTGCCTGATATTTTTATTACCTAACTAGCCTTTGATATTTGCATTGTATCATGATAAATAATATGGGAATAAAGTGATACAGGTATGTCGCATCTTATGCGCATTTAACATGTGCAATTTCAGCTTTCTGCGGTCGGGAGAAAGAAAAAACAACAACAACAAAAAAGAGTGATTCCACCAGCGTGAGACATGAATTTGCTGTTCCCACTAAAAATTTTTTTTATGGGGACTTGACAGCAACAGCATGTCTTTAGGCCTGTGATAAGGTTCTCCCCTATAATAACCCTGGAGAGTTGGCAAAAAAAAAAAAAAAAAAAAAGTTGAAATAAATAGTATGTCTGCCTCGGAGTGAGTGTGAGATGGGAGAAGCGAATCTGCTGTTCCCACTACAGTACTCAGTCCCCCTGTGCCTCTCATACTGTGCGCATCTCGCCACACTGAGTGAGACTCCATTGTGCCTGTACAGTTTAAAGAAACAGTATGTATTTTTTGTACTGTATAACATGATCCCTAAATGCAAGGCACCTACTTCATCTGGTGCGCAACCAAAGAAACAGCGATGTGTTCCAACGCTGGAGGAAAAGCTGGCTGTGTTGGACTTATTGAGAGACAGTATGTCCATCGCCAACGTGGCGCGTAAATACGGCTGCAACAAATCTAGCATCCGTGCTATCAAGATTCGAGAGATAGAAATTTGTCAAGCCGTGGCATCAAGTGCTCCAGTAACTGCTAAAGTGACAAGCCAAGTGCATGATAAGACTTTAGTGAAGACTGAAAAGGCATTAAACTTATGGCTGGAAGACATGAACTGTAAACGTGTGCCTATCAATGGCAACATGTTGCAAGAAAAGGCTCTTAGCATCTGTGAACTGTTCAAACCTCCCACCAAAGAGGGACAGCCTTCTGATAAGAAGGAATTCAAAGCCAGCCAAGGTTGGCTTAACAGTTTTAGAAACCGCTTCAGCCGCAAAAACCTGCAGACTACTGGTGAAGCTGCATCTGCCAATGAGGACGTGGCAAAAGTCTACCCCGAACAATTAAAGAAAATCATAGAGGAAAGGGGCTATCTTCCAGAACAAGTTTTTAATGCTGACGAGACTGGGCTCTTCTGGAAAAAAATGCCTACCCACACTTACATTTCGAAATCAGAAAGACAAGCCCCTTTCTTCAAAACAGCTAAAGACCATGTGACTGTGTTGCTTTGTGGCAATGTGGCAGGGCATTTAATAAAGCCGGGCTTGCTCTACAGGGCTGCAAATGCCTATGCCCTAAAAGGCAAGAACAAAAATATTCTGCCTGTGTTCTGGCAATCAAATAAAAAGGCTTGGGTGATGGCAGCATTATTTCTGGGTTGGTTCCACACGTGTTTCATTCTGGAGGTCAAGCAGTACCTTGAAGAAAAAGGACTTGACTTTAAAGTGTTGGTGATCATAGACAATGCTCCTGGCCACCCTATGGCACTCCGGTTTGCACATAAGGACATTGAGGTTGTCTTTCTCCCCCCACCCCAATACCACCTCCATCCTCCAACCTCTCAACCAAGGCATCATAAGCTGTTTCAAGGCCACGTACATGAGGCTTAGATTTTCATGAATCTTCACCACTATGGATGTTGATCCCAATGTTAATGTTATGGAGTGCTGGAAATCCTTCAACATTGCTGATTGCATCACTTATATTAAACAGGCAATGGATGCAATCAAGCCTGAAACAGTCAATGCATGTTGGTGAAACCTATAGGAAGACTGTGTGAATGATTTTAAGGGTTTCCCGACCACTGATAAAAAAGTGCAACTCATTGTTCAGGTGGCCAGGCAAGTGGGTGGTGATGGCTTCGTCGACATCCTCGAGGAAGAAATTGAGGAATTAATTGAGGCCCTTAGAGAAACATTGACTAACGAAGAGTTAGAGGAACTGATAAAATCGTCTGCAGAAGATGAAGATGATGAAGAACAGGAAGAGCCAGCAACTTGGAGTCTTCATAAATTTTCTGAAGTGTTCCAAGCAGCGAAACACTTGAATGATTTAATTTCTGAATATGATCCCTCTATGGAATGAAGCCTCAAAATCACACGTAGTATTACAGATGATTTGAGACCGTACCAAGAAATCTTTGAGGAGCTCAAGAGACCACAGCGACAGTTGCCTATTGCCATGTTTTTAAAGAAAAAAACAACCAGCAGCAGCAGAGCCTACACAATCAACTTCTCAAGCTGAACTAGAGCCAGCCACTTACTCTACAACTCACTGTCTGTCACCCAAGCCTGGCCCATCCTCTCTTGGATCAACATCAAGCCCAGATGACTCAATAATAGTGTTGTCAGGGGAAAAGGAAGACTAATCACTGGAGTGTGTGAAGTACAAGACTAGCAAGAATATCCAGGATGACTGGTGACTGTTCAGGTTTACAGTACTGCACTGTACTGTACTGTTTTCATTTTTTATTTTTTCATTCTTCTGTCTGTTATTAAAATAATGTTAAATTATATTTTGCATATGTAGTCTTTATTATATACTGTACTGTACATTGCTGTATACAACACATAGTATTGTACAGGGTTGTATACACAAAATTGTACTTTATGGGTGCTTTAAGGGATTTTCAAGTGTACGCAGTTTTCGCTTTACACGCTCACCGCAGAACGTAACCCCAGCGTAAGATGTGACAGACCTGTAGTTCATCTTTGCTGTTGCTTTTTCATTTCAACCACTACAACCTTTATTTATTTTCCCATACCTAAGAAATGCCCTAGGCCTTGTTGAGGACTGAGTCTATGTAATATTTCAAGTTTTCAAATTTCCCTTATTCAGAAAAGTGTGTTTAGAATTTAGTTTTACTGTGGACATTTTTTTTTTCATTTGTCCATATTGTAAAGAAAGCTAAAGTGATTTTACTCACATTAAAAAAAAATCGCCTTTGGGGACACAGAGGACATATTTCAGCCCAAAAGATAAATTGCTAAAAAAGTTATAAGCAAATTTAACTATTATAATGTTGGTAACTATCTACTATAAATGATTATATAAATGTATCTATACAGATACACAACAGTGTAGTGTAATTATTTTAATTGGGATGAATATGGGATAGCCATATTGTTTCTGAATACACAAAAGCTGTCTGTATGAGAATGTTCATATTCATGTGAATATATGTAAATAAAACCTATATTGCTATAGCATACATTTTCAGCAGTGCAGTAAAGCCATTTCTTTGTTCATTCTCTCCTCATAGGAAATTGACATAAAATATTTAAAAAAAAATCTTAAATTACTTTTTGAAATTACAGTTATTTCACAAATCATTTTCTTAACTGGCTGTGAAGCAAAAGTAGTATCTAATTTGCAACAGAAATTGAGAAGCTTTTTTCCCCAGTACACTCTTTGTTCTGTACAGGGACTTCTGTGGAATGCTAGATCAGACTTTCCAAACCTTTTTTGTATGTCCCAGATTTGTTGAATCTAAATACTGTATGATAGCTGGAAAATGGGCCCTAATATTTGGCAACCTATAGTTTTGAGAACCGTCTGTGGCCACAATACGTCCATTAGTAGGACTTTCAACAGTCATGCCACAATTTCATTATACTACAGAGACAGACTGACTGAATAAGTACAGATAACTAGTAGCTTATAAGAGTTCCATTAACAGTAGCTATACACATGTCAAGGAAAATAAGCTGTAACTATCTTCAAAGACCTTTCCTATTTCCTATGAGATATTCAGTAGCTATTGAATCCAATTCTTTATGTTTTATGTTTGAGAAGAGTTCTTTATCCACCAGAGCCTTTTATCATTGGCTTCAGTCTTGCAGTGCAATATTGATTTCTATTTCAGGTGTAGAATACATGCTTGCCTTTATATGGTAGCTTTGATTGGTGCAAGTGCAAGTCTAATTGTGAATAGAGGACTTATTGGAAATTGAAGCTTTTGCATCCTTTTAATGCAAGTAACTAATAATATTTTCAGACCTTAAAATATACTTCTGTGTCTTTAATCAGAAAAACATGGAGCTCTGGGTTACAAGGTTTTTAACATTGTAATAAAAGTACTGGTCATCTGCAGGCTTCTAGTCCCACTAAAAAAAACATTGTTTATGTGTATTCTAAGAATTGCATATTGTACTAGTAGTTTGGTTTATTTTATTTTTATTTTTTTAATTTCATAACATCCAGTGCGTTCTAGGTGCTTTACAAACAAATAAGACCAGGCTCTGTCTTGATGGGTTTAGAGTCACAGTTTAGATGGGTAAAATGAGTGAGAGAAGTAAGAAACAGAGGGCATGGCTAAGGAAATGGAAGACAAAGGATATAAGGGTAAGATTGTGTTAGTTTTGATTGTGATTATATACTGCTACATGCTCCCACTGTGCTTATTTTCCTTCTTCCTTTTCTTCTGGTCTTCTGTTCTTCTTTGCTTCAGTCTTCACGGCTGAGGATGTTAGGGAGATTCCCAAACCTGAGCGATCTTTTGAGGAATTGTCACAGATTGAAGTGTCACTAGAGGAGGTTTTGGAATTAATTGATAAATTTAACAGAAACAAGTCACCGTGTAGTGAGGCGGCCTGGCTCCCAGCCGCCCCGGAGGAGGAAGAGCCCAGCCGGAGGCCGGACTGGGCGGAGCTAAAGAGCTGTGAGCCCGCCCTGCAAAGGGTCAGGCGCCGACCTGGAACTATAAAGATGGGCCCTCAGAGCTCAGTTAAGCCCCAGCAGCTGGAGCGAGCCGACGTTCCTCAGGGAGCTTGGGACTGGGAGTCTCCTGCGACCCAGGGCAGCTGCCCAGAGTGGCCCGAGCTCACCCGCGCCCGCTACCTGGAGGAGCTGCCAGAGCTTCCCCGCGCCCACCACTCAGAGGAACCGCTGGAGCTCCCCCGCGCCTGCTACCCGGAGGAGCTACCGGAGCTCCCCTGTGCCTGCTACCTGGAGGAGCCACCGGAGCTCCCCTGTACCTGCTACCCGGAGGAGCTGCCGGAGCTACCCTGGGCCGACTTTCCGGAGGCGTTACCGGACCTACCACCCCGGGGCCGTGACGAACCCATGCACCTGGACCCTGTGGAGGATGACCCCAGGATCCAGGTAGGCCCCGAGGGGGAGTCTGGAAGTAGCCTGGGGGCAGCCGATCCTAGTCTGGCTGCAGCACACCCAAAGCCAATGTCAGTGTGTTGCGGCCAGGATCCCACTGATACAGCAGAAGGCTTCCTGCCGCTGTTAGGGCCCTGGGCTGGGACGCAGAGGGAGTGGGTGGGCCTGCGTCCCCCCTGCCACCCCACTCACGGGTGGCAGTCTACCCCCTCGCCCAACGCTCAGGCCCAGGAGCCTGGGCTTACATTACTGCACTGGTTGCTCAGCCTCTGCTTGAGGGCCTGAACCGTTGTTTGTTGCCCCACTCTGACCTAGGGCCTGGGCTTAATAGACTGAACTGTTTGCTCAGCCCCTGCTTGAGGGCCTGAGCCCCTGAATTGTTTGTTGCCCTGTCCTGACCTAGGGCCTGGGCTTAATAGACTAAACTATTTGCTCAGCCCCTGCCTGAGGATCTGAGTCCTGAGCTGTCGTTTGTTGCCCAGGTAGTAAGACGGCCTGGCTCCCAGCCGCCCCAGAGAGGGGGCGAACCCCAACAGCGGACGTCTGCACATGGTACCAGCAGTGAGGATCCTCCGTCCCGAACCCTGATCCTTGTGAGAAGAGATCTAAGGAGCCTTATCTGAGGCGGCCATGGACCTGGACAAGCTGATGAACTTTTTGACCGAGAACGAACAGCAGCAGCAGGCGGCCCAGCTCTAGCTCCAGCAGCAGCAGCAGCAACTTGTCCAGCAGTTTGGAACGCAGCAGCAGCAGCTGATCCTGGAACTGGAACACCAGAACCGGGAACACCAGCAGCAATGCCTGCAGCAGCTGGCGACATTGTTGCCCCATCCCGCCGCGCCCCATCTGGGGGGCTTCCCAGCTCCACCCGTCAATGCCCCTCCTGTCCGGCTAACAAAGATGAGCCCCAAGGATGACCCAGAAGCCTTCCTCGTAATGTTTGAACGGGTGACGGTCGTCGCTGGGTGGGCACCGGACCAATGGTCTACCCTCCTGGCCCCGTACCTGATTGGGACCACTCAGACGGTCTATCGAGGCCTGTCCACGGATGCAGCACGGGACTACAGCCAGGTAAAGGTGGCAATTTTAGATGCCCTGGACGTGAGTCTGGAGACCTTCCGACAGTGGTTTCGGAGCCTGGTCTACCCCACAGGGGCCTGGCCCTGGATGGTGGCCCAGGAGCTAAGGGAGGCATGCAAGTGGTGGGTGCAGCCCGAGAGATGAACCCCGGAGGAGCTCACTGAACAAATCGTGCTGGAACAATTCGTCCACATACTCCCACCGTGAGGAAAGGCCTGGGTCCTCCACCATCGGCCTGCGACACTAGCCGCTGCTATCATTCCGATGGAGGACTTTCTGGCTGCTGAGGCACCGGTGGGTCCAACTATTCGAGCAGCCCCACCCGGGTTGGGGCGCCCTAACCCAGAGAGCAGGGGGGCTCCCGCTCGGGCTGACTCACAAGTTTTCTACCGGGATCCAGAGCCCTGACCCCGTCCAGCAGAGGCCCCAGGGCGACAAGCTCCAGCATCTTCTCCAGTTGCTCGAGGGATCAACCGGAGCCCTCCCCGGGGAGCCGCAGGAACACATCCAAAGCCTGGATGGGCGGACTTGGGGCCCTGTTTTTCCTGTGGAGAGTATGGCCATTTACGATGGGACTGCACAGCGATGGAGTGCAACTTTGGCCAGGTCTGCTCAGGGGAAGCCCGTGCCCGATGTCCACAAGCCGCTAAGATCACAGTGCCTGTGGTCGTTGAGGGTTACCCAGCAGTGGCCCTCATTGATTCAGGCTGCGGCCAAATGCTGATCCACCAAAACTTAGGCCCCCAAGCCGACGCCTGTCTGGGGATGATCCGGCTGCAGTGCATCCACGGGGACATACGGCCCTACCCCAGTACTCGAGCCCAGCTAACAGTCGATGGGGTTACCCAAGCGATGGTAGTGGGTTTCGCCCCGTGCCTTGCATATCCAGTGATCCTGGGGCGGGACTGGCCAGAGTTCCCAGAAGTCCTCCGCTGCAACACTGGGGAATGCCTGAGGGTCACGCCAGTCTTGGAAGGAGGCCCCCTCAAGACAGGGGAAGGGGAAGCACTTGTGTCAAGGTATTTTTCCCACTTTGAACTTCAGCGTCCAAAAAGTGGGGACCTGCATGTACCCTTCTAAGCTTAATTCCTAGCTTAGATCTGATAGCGCCACCACCAGCCAAAATATAGTGTTTGTCACACTTTCTGTTCCCCAAAACCTTCCCTGGGGAACCCAAGACCCAACCCCCTTGCGTCTTAAAACAAGGAGAAATAAACCATCCCCCCTCCTTTCCCCCTCCCAGACTTTCCCTCCTGCGAGTCCCTGAGAGACTACACTATCCCAATCCTTGACCTAAAAAAGAGTAAACTTCCCCCTCCTTTCCCCCACCAATCCCTGGTGAGTTCAGACCATCCATTGGGTCTTAACAAGGGAGAAAACAATCACGTTCTTAAAAAAAAAGTTTTATTTAAGACGAAAAAGTAAACAATCTCTGTAAAATTAGGATGGAAATGTTACAGGGTTTCAGCTATAATGATAGAGGGACTACCCCCGCTCCCGCAGCCTGAAATTCAAGTTCAGCAAACGAGGAGAAATACTTCCAACAATTCCATTCACAAGTTAAGAAAACAAACATAAGACTAATCGCCTTTCCTAGCTAGTACTTACTTTTGAACATGAGGACTGTTCAGAAAGATTGGGAGAACCTGGGTGCCGCTGTCTCTTAGCCCAAGAGCGAAAAAAACAAAAAAACGCACACAAAGACTTCCTCCAAACAATTGACGTATCTTGTTCCCCATTGGTCCTCTGGTCAGGTGTCCCCAGGTTCGCTGAACTTCTAACCCTTACAATAAAGAGCATTAACCTTAAGCATTTGTTAGCATGCCCCAAAGACAGCGTGTGGAACACAATGGCGTGATTTCTCCTAGAACTTAAATACAACATATAACAAACATAGCACCTTTACTATACTACTAATTAGTAAACTCACGAGATTTTCCATTTCCAGGACATTTCTACCCAGTTAATTGGTGAACTTCATGAGAGATGCCATCAGCTACTTGTTGAACAGCTCCGAAGTGTTTGATCTTCAAAATCAAAATCTTGAGAGCTAAACTCCATCAAAGAAGGTTTGTTTTCCCTTGCAGGTATGGAGCATTTTCTGCAGCAGGTTGGTTGTAGCTATGCATGCCCACCACATGTAGCGAGCTTTCCAGTTGCGACACAAGCGAGTAGCATTCTTTTTCAACTGATTGACGTGCGCTCCCTTCTAGCCGTTAACATGTGCGAGAACACGACAGGTGGAAGTTGGTTACGGTTCGCATTCCTGCACTTAAACTGCTCCCACACCGCCTCAGATCATCGTGTTTAACTCGGAGCGTTTGTCAAAAGTCTCGGGGCCTTAGCCAGAGGATCAGACATAGTGTCGCTTAAGCTGTAGTACAAGCTTGACCTCTGGTCACTTAATGCATTGGCTGGTCTTTATGGTCAGGTCTGTAGTGGGAGCACGATTGCTGGTGTAGTGGTACAATGTCTGAATACCCGGCCAAGCTAGAAAGGATTGGCCTGTCTTGTGACTTGGACAGCCAGCTTTGGATAGCATCACCTTGTGCTAGGGTTTTGTAGTGTCCTTGACACTTGGTCCCAGTACTTCACTCTGTTTTGGCCTATTTGACACTTTTTAGCCTTAACAGTTAGTCCTGCCTGCCTGATGCACTCAAAGACTTTTTCCAGGTGTTCTAGGTGTTCGGGCCATGAATCAGAAAAAATGGCCACATCATCGAGGTAGGCAACTGCATATTCTCCCAATCCTGCTAGGAGATGTAAGGGTCTGGTGCTGGGGCTCATCCTTCTCAGATGCGGTGGGGAGCCAGGGCGCCTCCCTACAGGCAGCAGTCCGTCCAGGGCCTAGACCCCTCAGCAGGAGCTGAGCAAACAAATAGTCTCTAAACAAGGCAGAGTCCCGGCTCTTCAGCAGGGGCCGGGTAACCACGGAGTCTATAAGCCTGGCCCTGAAGCAGGGCGGGGCAGTAAGCAGTCAGCCTCAGGCCTTTCAGCAGGGCTGAGCAAGCACAGTATATAAGCCCAGGCCCTTGGGCAGGGCGGGGCAGTAAGCAGTTCAGGCTCAGTCCTTTCAGCAGGGCTGAGCAAGCAGAGTATATAAACCCAGGCCCTTGGGCAGGATGGGGCAGTAAGCAGTTGAGGCTCAGGCCTTTCAGCAGGGCTGAGCAAACACAGTATATAAGCCCAGGCCCTTGGGCAGGGCGGGGGCAGTAAGCAGTTCAGGCTCAGGCCTTTCATCAGGGCCGAGCAAATACAGAGTCTATAAGCCCGGCCCTGGAGCAGGGCGGGGCAACAAACAATTCAAGCTCAGACCTTTCAGCAGGGCTGAGCAACGAGTTAAACAGTAACAGTCTGTAAAGCCCCAGGCCCTGGCTCAGGGCGGGGCAACAAACACCGGTAAGGGTCAGTCCCTCGGGCAGGGGCTGAACAACGAGTTAAACAGTATAAAGGGCCTTCTCAGGCCAGGGAGGAGGGGGAGTCTGCCACCCTTGGAAGGGAGGCAGGGGAACACAGACCTTCCCACTCCACTGCGTTCCAGCCCGGGGCCCTAGCAGCAGCAAAGATTCGCTGCAGTCAGTGGGGATCCTGGCCGCAACACACTGACATCGGTTCGGGGTCCCCTGGAGCCTGACTGGGGTTGGCTACCCCCGGGCCACTTCCAATCTCCCTCTCTCTAGGTACTTGTCTCTCTCCGGCGTCATCAGGTGGGTCCCAGACCATGGGCTCCTCAGGGTACCAGTCGTAGGGAAGCTCAGGCCGGTCCTCTGGATACCGGGCGTAGGGAAGCTCAGGCCGCTCCTCTGGATACCGGGCCTAGGGAAGCTCAGGCAGCTCCTCTGGATACTGGGCGTAGGGAAGCTTAGGCAGCTCCTCTGGGTACCGGGAACGGGGCAGGTTTGGCTAGTGCTCCTCAGGGTAGTGAGCCCAGGGCAGGTTGGACCCGGCGGGAGCTTGAGCACCAGCATCTGTCCTCTCCGGCAGTCTGCACCTAACTGAGCGCAGGGGCCGGGCTTTTATACTTCCTGTCCCGCCCCATGACTTCCGGGGGGGGAGACAGGTGGCGGTGACTCCGCTCACTCCGGCCCAGTTCTGGCCTGTCCCTCTCAGGTGCGGTGGGGAGCCAGGGCGACTCCCTACAGGAGACCAGCTACAAGTCTTTGGAAGGTGGCGGGTGCATTTCGCAGCCCGAAAGGAAGCACATTAAATTCATACACCTGCATGGGTATGGAAGCTGACTTTCTTTGGCGGTTCATCTTGTTGGTCTGCCCAGTACCTCTGTAGTCTATTGTAGAGATACTGGGCATGTCCCAATTTTCTCCAAGTAGTCATCCGTGCTGCATTGATAGTTGTCGGACGAGTATACAGCATTTAGCTTACGGTAGTCCACGCCAAAAGCGTATTCCCCATCAATGGTTTGGTACCAGACACTGGAGATGCCCTGCACTGGTAACGAGCGATATATACCCATCTTAGCATTTTTGATCTCCTGTTCTTCATAGCAGCTGGTAGAGAGACCTGAGTGGGGTTTAATTGCGTAGCATTACTTGTGTCAATGCTAGTTATGCCCGTTCATCCGTTCCTGGGTGCTGGAATAATGAAGCTAGTGCACAGCTTCTTATTTCGCTGCAACATTCCAAGGTCTGGAGATGCACTTCCTCCAGCCACTATCACTTTTTCCTTCGTAGAACATCTTCAGCCACTCAACGTTTATTCTTCTCCCTAGGCTTTAAAACTGTCAAACCTTTAACTCTGAATAAAAGGGATTGAGAGATATTACATGTACACTTTGGTAGAGAGTAGGAAAAGCGAGATAGTTAACACTCCATTGCACCTCTGACGTAATGCCTTTCCCATGACGCGTCCATCCTATGGGCCGTTGCACCTTCAAGACCAAACTGTCTCCTTACCTTAAAGAAACGCTCTCGTATGCTATCAACCAGGACTTTTCTCTTTTTGGCATCCGTTAGATTTCTTTAGCACAAGGCTAAAGCAGTGTCGGAGGGCTTTTGTAGGTTGCTTACAAAAGTCTAGAATGTTTCCTGAGCAGGTGGTAAACCTCTCCCATTTGCTGCTTACCCAACTTAATGACCCGCTAAATCGTGGCCATACCATGAGTTCAAAATGAGTTAAAACCCTCAACTGGGATGTGTTAAGCCCTGTAGGCAAAAAAACAACTGCTGCACACAATGGTCCCAATCATTTGGAGGTTTATTCACTATTATTGTACCATGCCCCCAAAGTTCCGATTAAACCTCTCCACCAGGCCATTGGTTATGGTGTAGGGGTGGCAACCAAGTGATTCACCCCATGACTCTCCCACAGATCTTTCATGGTCACTGCCCAGATTAGTCTGAATCTGTAAGGATGTCGGAGGCCAACGTATCCTGCAGAAATTCGTAGGGTCCTAGCACACAGTTTTACCTGTGTGCTTAGAGCTACTGCTTCCGCCCATTGGTTGCCAAGTCACGAAAGTCATTGTACTGCTTCCTCTGGGTCTTTTTTGGAAAGGACCCCGATATATCAACAGCTACTTGCTAAATGGGACCTCCATTATGGAGTGGCTGGAAGAGGGCCTACCTGTCTTGGGGCTTTCTCACCTCTTTTGGCACATCTCACAAGACCGGACATACTTGGCAAACGTCCTCCCATCCCCTCCCATGAAGACTTCCCCACCTTGTCTTGGTTTCTGTTCACCCCAGAATGCCACTGAAGAATCATGGCTTAGCTAAGAGCTTTCCCCCGGTACTAGTGAACTTACCCAACTGTTTTTTGAATGCCTAGTTCCTGTGTCACCAGAAAGTCCTTATATAAAGGAAAGGACTGTATAAATCCTTGATTCCTACAACAAAACCAGGATCGATTAGAAGAGCTGAGAGGTGGTGCGGTGCTCCGTGCCATCCACCAGCTTTCTGAAGGCGTCATCTGCTTCCTGCTCAGTCTGATAACTATGTTCCTTGAGGCTGGAGACACCAGTTCCTCCTTAGACTGTGACTTGGCTTGTCCCCTAGGAAGCATGTAGTTATGGGGTGTTTCGTATGGTGAACCGCTCTCCGCTGTGTGCACATTTTAGGCTCTGGCTAGCCTTTTGAGTAGGTTATCTGCGCTGCTGCCATTCCAGCTCGCTGATGCCCTCTTGCGTTGGGGTTGGAGAGGTTTGCAAGCGCGGTCAGTGCGGGACGGTTCTGGTGTGGGTTGCTTTCCAGTTCCGGGTCTGGATGACGGCAGTGTGGACTGTTGCAGTGTGTTGATAGGGAATCGTTCCACACATCTGTCTAGTCTCTGGTAACACACGGGGCCCTTTGGATGGCTCAGAACAGGAGATGGGTGTGGAGTTGCCTAGGCTTGTTGCGTTAACCATTCCCACCCCTCTTGGCCCCATTCACCTGGTTGGCCCAAGTCTTCCCAGTAGCATGGGATGAGATATTGTCATTAAACGCAAAGTCCACAGCCTTTGACTGGACAGCAGTTCACTGTAGCAAGGCTACAAGATTTCTGACATAAGGGTGTAAATTTCATTGGCCTCTGGGTTGATGAGTTTGGGTCCACTAAGATTGGTTGATACTGACACTTGTGCCCCTGTCTCTCACGCGATACTCTTCTTTCCGCTCACTCTCAAAGTTCCCTTGCTCCTAAGGTATTTGAGAGCATCGGACTGGGAATCTTTGTGTGATGGTGTTTAATAACCTGCACTTTTTTGGGTTCTTGGGGCAGTCGCCTTTATATGTCCCGTCATTACATTTAAAACAGTGCCCAGCGACTAGTCATGGGCCGAGTGGGTTGGGAGATTGTAAGATGGACAATAGGAGTCTGGGGCATTTCCTGGTTGTAAGTGGGTCTTGTGTGCCCCGGGATAGGTTTCATTTGTCGGTTGCCCCCCCTGTGATATTGCTCCCTTGCTTAGCTAGTTTTTTTTTCTTTTCTCCACTTCCCCCACTATCTCCAAGCTCCCTGCCCGTTACAGTTTGGCTTCCCAATCTATTGACTATACTTTCTATTTCCTCAGGAACACCCTCTAAGAACTGCTCATTTGCATTAGGAGGGATAGCTCATGGAGAGAGTTTAACTTGCTTCCTTGATACCATGCATCCCAATTCTTTCCAGTCTGGTAGGCTGTCGGGTAATAAACACATTCTGGTTTCCACCTTAGGGCTCTGAACCCACCGACGGCATGCTGCAGTTTGCCCCATGCGATTCTGGCCTTGGTTGAAATATCATCTTCATGTGTTCCTTAGCATTCAGCCCCACTCTGCTAAGGTCCACATGAGCTTGCCTCACTCTATCACTTACTTGGTCTGTAACATGTTGTCCCATGGCAGTCCTTTCAAAATTTTCAAGCCTCAGTATCATCACTGCCTGTAAGTGGAATTCCTGGATGGGAACATTACCTGGAGAAGCGTTTTAGGCTGGCTGTGTCATTCTTGCTTAGCCTTTGCTAAATTCGTGGCCTGTGGTGGCCTCCTCTGGACTCAAGCTCTTTTTGTTTTTCACTCTATTTCTCCTGTGGCAGCGTTTTGCGTTTCTTCTTCTTTTTTGGGCCCCCTCTTTAGCTTTTCTTCACTTGCTCTCAATTTCTAGCTCTTTTTGATCCTCTCCATAGCTCTCCTGTGAGTCAGCTTCTTGCTCTATTCTTCTGATCCATCTCATGCGCCGTTTCCTGTTTAACTGCTTCCTTGCTGCTCATTTTTTTTCTCTCGTGCTGGCCCACACTACCTCTGCAGCTTACAGGTGCTGGTTAACAAGATTTCTTCAACTAGCTAATGCCCGAGAGCTAAAAGAAAAAAAAACATTCACTGTAAATGCCTTTTCTAGTTGCTGAATGTGCTGGACTCACAGCTTGAGCTCCTCTTTACAGAGAGCTTGTTAAAAAACTTACACCTCTGCCCTCAGCTGGCCTTACCAACAGCCAGAATGGAGAGGAAAAAAACCTCACTGGCTTTGGTTTTTAAATCCCAATCCCTCATCTGCTGTCAAGCAGCTAGATAAAGGAAGAAAGAAAAAAAAATCCTTACTGCCTTTTTAGTCTGAAATTCCCACCGCTGGACAACCATGTCAAGTATTTTTCGCCTTGAACTTTAGCTCCAAAAATGGGACCCTCATGTACCCTTCTAAGCTTAATTCCTAGCTTAGATCTAATAGCCACCCCAGCCCAAAATTAGGTTTGCACATTTCTGTTCCCCCAACCTTCCCTGGGACCCAGACCAACCCCCTTGCGTCTTAAAACAAGAGAAATAAAAAACCATCCCCCCTCCTTTCCCCCTCAGACTTTCTCCCCCTGTGCTACCACTGAGCACACACTGATCCAAACTCCTTGTACCTTAAAAACAGAGATATTAATGCTTCCCCCTCCTTTCCCCCACAATCCCGAGTGAGTTCAGACTCAATCCCCTTGGGTCTTAACAAGAGCGAAAAAACAATTTCAGGGTTCTTAACAAGAAAGTTTTATTAAAAGACAGAAAAAGTAAAACTTACTCTGTAAAATTAGATGGAAATTACAGGTAATTCAGCTCATTACAGACTAGAGGACTTCCTCCCGCTCCTCGCAGCCTGAAATTTCAAGTTCAGCTAAACAGAGATAAAAATACTTCCAACAATATACCCATTCACACGTTAAGAAACAACATTAAGACTAATTCCGCCTTTCCTAGCTAGTACTTTACTATTTTGAACCTGAGAGACTGTTCAGAAAATTGGGAAACCTGGGTGCACGTCTGGTCCCTCTTAGCCCAGAGAGCGACCAAAAACAAAACAGAACAGCACAAACAAAGACTTCCTCCACCAAGCATTGAACGTATCTTGTATTCCCCATTGTCCTCTGGTCAGGTGTCCGCCAGGTTCACTGCAACTTCTTAACCCTTACTGTAAAAAGACATTAACCTAACCATCTGTTTATACACTCGACGTTACCGAGCTGACGTGAGAATCGGAAGGACCTCCCCTAAGAAGTGTTGGGAGCCCTCACTTCACCCACGATTTTGCCAATATCAAAGGCCAGATCCCTACGCTCAAGCAGTCATACGAGCAATTGGCCACTGTCGGATGCACGCCATTGATCCCACGGGCGCGCAGTGCCACACTTGAACTACAGCAGGAGCGCCTTTTATCAGGTGTGAGAAGGATCCGCACGAGCAGTCCGACCCAAATCCTCAATCCCAGTCCATCGATGAGCAGTCATTGAAACTTAGTCCACGGATTCACGGCAGCTGGACCACCTGGCCACGAGAGACTCTGTCCCGGATATTACGTTCTTTCTTCTAGGCCGGGCATACACCAGGAGGTAAAATTACTGCAAGGTCCTGCCGGCCCAGCTGCTGCGCCTAGCACAGAACCCCCAGGCCCCCTGGCCCCATTTGCCTTGATTCAAACCCCCTTGGCGTGTGCCATGGACTGGTGGGCCTCTCCCCCAAAAGCTGCCCAAGTTTCAGTATATACTGTATGGTGGGATTATGCTTACCCGTTTCCGCGAGGCCCAATACGCCTCCGAAACACTGATGCCCGCAGCATGGCAGGTGAGCTCGTGAAGATCTTCGCCTGCGATAGGCCTGCCCGGCGGTTTTTCACGACCAGAGCACCAACTTTCCTCTCGACTTTTACAGCAGGTGCTGCGCTCTGGGATCAAGCAAGGTACGTACGTCGTTCTACCATCCCAGACCGACAGCTTAGTCGAACGCTTTAACGACTTTAAGACATGCTCCGCAAGTTCCCCAAAAATCCCTCTGCCAATGGACCAGTATTTCACCTTCTATCCTGATTGTCTCGGAGTTCCTCATTCTATCACAAAATTATTCCCCGTTGAACTACTGTACAGTCGTCCAGGGCCTGTTGGACCCTTAATGAGGAAACATCGGAGCAAGCCCCGTCACCTGCCAGGCCTCTTGCAAAACGTACTCCAGCTCAGGACGCCTTACGCAGCTGGAGCCCTGGCACGCAACTAAGGAATTTGAAGCGCCTAAGAAGCTCAGACCCAGCCCGTACAACCGGGATGCAGATTCGCGACTTCCAACCCGGAGATCGGGTTCTACTCCTCCTCCACCTCAACGTGAACCAAGATTCTGGCCATGGCAAGGCCTTATGAGGTGCTCCGAAAATCCGGCCCCTGTCACGTGTTCGAGTTCCACCAGCCCCGCGTGCCAAAAAATGCAACACTATTATGTAAACCTTCTCAAACCTTGGCAGGAGCGAGAGACTCTTAATTAACCCATACATGCCGGAACCCGAGCTGATCCCCAGAACATGTTCAGAGGACCCCTGGAGGGCCCCAAGGCTTGGAAGACGCTGACTGACAGAACAACTCAACAGACCAGGTCTCCTACACGCTTCCCCAGCACCTTCACAATCCAGCCGATAACCATCCTCGCCAGCACACCCTCAACAAGAGCCTGGGTGGTAATCCGGGGTCACAGCCTTGCGCAATCACATGCGACAGGTGTCGAAGAGGAAGTACAGCCATGCTGGACTTGGGCGTGTCATCGAACCATCCCAAAGCGAAATGCGCTTGCCCGGTAAATGCTTACCAAAGCCCATGGACCCGATGGTTCTGCATCAATTTTAAGCATCAATGCTCTCAAGATTATCAACGCGATCGATGCCCGTAGATTTCGCTGCTCGGCCAATGGGAGAGCCGCTACATCAACCACCCTTATCTGAGCAAAGGATATTGGCAGACCCCCTCGAGCTCGCCTCCAGGGAAGAGACGCGCTCTTTGCCACCCCTGCGGTACTATCAGTTACGCGGATGCCTCGCCGTCCATGAGCCCCAGCCACTTTCAGCAGCTGATGGACCGCCTCCTCCAGCCCACCTAACTATTGCTGCCTCCTACTGGACGATGTCGTTATTTATAGGCACAATGGGGACAACCTAGAGTGGTAAGCGCATTCTGAGTCCCTGCAGGGCAGCTGGGTTAACCGCCAACCAAAGAAATGCCTGCATGGCTGGCAAGACAGTGACCTACCTGATTCTATACCACTAGGGAGACAGAAGTGAAACCCTTCATAGGAAAATTTCAGCGCCAATTGCAACCTGGCCCACCGCCAGCCAACAAAATGCCAGGACGTCAGTTTCTGGGAGACTGCAGTCGTAGACTGCGTTCATTCCCCCAATTTCGGCGAATCCAGCCCCCTTGACTGACTGTTGACCAAGGAACGCCCGCGGCAGTAGGTATGACCAGAGTGCAATCATGGCATTCAGACTCAATGGCCAACCTGTCGTGACTGTCCCATATGCCCTGATTCTTGACCGGCATTCATGCCTCCAGACAGACACCTTGGAGGTAGGACTCGGGCGTCTTCTCCCAAAAGTCGACGGGAAGAGCATCCAGTCATGTATATAGCGGGGAAATAGTTCCCCCGGAAAGAAAACTAGGCAATAGTGGAAAAGGAGCCCTCACCTGTGAAGTGGGCTTGTGATGCATTGTATCTATCTCCTCAGAGTCCCATTCACTGATTTTCACTGATTAGCCGCACTCCAATGGCGCCGAATGAGAACCTAATATGAGACTACCAGCTGTGACTGCTTACAGCCCTATGACCTTCTACAGTTCGCCACAGAGCTGGAAGGAACCATCTAATGGGACTTTCTTTCCCGCTTGGAGCCTGAAGTGTCTGGCCCCCCACCCGGAGCAGGACTTGAGGAGGGTGTAGTGAGGCGCCTGGCTCCGAGCGCCTGGAGAGAAGAGCCCAGCCGGAGGCCGGACTGGGTGGAGCTAACGAGCTCTGAGCCCGCCCCCAAAGGGTCAGCGCCGACCTGGGAACATAAAGCAGTCCTCAAGCTCAGTTAGTCCCAGCAGCCGGAGTGGCCGTGTCCCTCAGGAGCTCGGACTGGTTGAGACATCTAGCACCCAGGGCCACCCAGAGTGGCCTGAGTCCCCCTTGCCCAGTACCTGGAGGAGCCATCGCGAGCTTTCCCTGCGCCCACCACCTGGAGGACCACCAGGAGCTCCCATGCTCTACCCCGGAAGAGCCCCGGAGCTACCCTGACCGACCTTCCGAGACATTCTGACCCACCACCAGCCCCGGCCGTGCTAAACCCATGCACCTGGACCCTGTGGAGGACACCCCGATCCGGTTAGCCCTGAGGGGAGTCTGGAGAGCCCGGGGGGCAGCCACCTGTCTGGCTGCAGGCACACCAAACCAATGTCAGTGTTGTTGTGCCAGAATCCCCACGACACAGCAGAGGCTGCTGCCGCTTCGGCCCCGGCCTGGACGCAGGAGTGGGCGGGCCTGGTCCCTCTCCCCACTCACGGGTGCAGTTCCCCCTCGCTCATGCTCAGCCCAGAGCCTGATCTCTCTTCGTGGG